>NW_003302551.1:14063494-14277221 GCF_000004255.2 Arabidopsis lyrata subsp. lyrata
TGGTTCAAAAAGGTAAAGGTCAATTAAAATAAAGAGAGCAACTTAAAATGGACTCTAAAGGGGGCATCTTGAAAAGGGGTATTAAAAAGGGGCATTTTAACAAATAAATTTTTTGTTTAACTCTTTATTAATATATTTTAGAAAAAATTTCATTGGCCAAAACATTAAAACTGTAGGGATAAAAGTGAAATTTTCACCAAATATTTGCATTGAAAACCTAAAACGACAACTATTATGAAACAAAATTCAAATCCTAAAACAACAACTAAACTGAAACGGAGGGAGTAATATTTAATTTCAATATAAGCATTTTTGTCAACCTAAAAAATATAAGTTATTAGTTAAAAAAAAAAGTGTAACCTAAAAACTGAAAATAATTTAGTTTTTTATTTATTTATTAAAAGAGTACATAGTTAATATGTGATTTAAATAGTCTTTGGTAGAATGGTAGGTCTGTTGCCGAACCGAAGTGAAGAATTTGCAAGAATTTTTGGTTTCGGTTTGGAACCTTCAAACCGATCGGTTTCAAATTATTATCGATCCAAATTTTAAAAATTCAAATATCAAATTATTTTCTTCCCTCTTTCAGACTCTGTCTCTCTCGATCTCGAAGGTGAAGCTATGGGAGTGAAGTATCTTTGGGATGTTTTGGAGCCTTGCAAGAAGACTTTCCCACTCGATCATCTTCAGTGAGTTATTGCTTCGTCTCAATTTCTCTTTCATTTTCTGGGTTTTTATAAAGTTCAAGTCTTTACGAGATCTTCGATAATCGTTAATCGCTGTAGAAACAAAAGGGTATGCGTGGATCTTTCGTGTTGGATGGTGGAATTGCATAAAGTGAACAAATCTTATTGCGCCGCTAAAGAAAAAGTTTATCTTCGAGGACTCTTTCATCGTCTCCGAGCCCTAATTGCCCTAAACTGCTCCATCATTTTAGTCTCAGGTAATTTCAGCCTACTGTCAAAAAAATGCCATCAGAAGAACCAATTTGGGTTTAGGGTTTATGAAGTGTTTGTATTGTTGTCATTGTGAATTGATTTGAGTAGTAGAAGCATGAGTGGTCAAATCAGTTCTGAGTTATTGATGCTTTTCTCTAAAGAATTGGTTTTTTTTTTTTTATGTTATTGATCGTACTTGACTTGTTGTAAACTTGTAATTGTAGATGGTGCAATTCCTGGAATCAAAGTACCAACTTACAGGCGTCGATTAAAAGCAAGATTCGAGGTACAATGATGCCAAATGAGGGATTAGTGCCTTTATCCTTGCATATTACTGTTAGTTCTCGGACTGTTTTTTCCGATTTAATGCTTTATTGGTTCAGCCAGGTCGCTGACGATGGTGTTGAGCCTAGCAAAGAGACTTCACTCAAAAGAAATATGGGGTCTGAGTTCTCGTGCATCATAAAAGAGGCAAAAGTTATTGCATCAACACTGGGGATACTTTGTTTAGACGGGTAAGACTTCAAGACTGTTCACTTAGATTGACAGTGAGACTTTGGTTTGAGTGTTTATTTTTTCTTATGAGAGGGTATTCAGTTGAAAAACTGATTCTGTTCTGTTGTTTTCCATCAAATGCAGGATTGAGGAGGCTGAGGCGCAATGCGCTCTGCTGAACTCAGAATCTTTATGTGTAAGACACATTTTTCAGCTTTAATCAGTTTCTTGTTCGTGATGCTGTTAACCCAATATTCAATCATACATTATGGTTCTCATGATCATCCATAGGACGCCTGTTTTAGCTCTGATTCAGATATCTTCCTCTTCGGTGCAAAGACTGTATACCGAGAAATATGCCTTGGTGAGTGAGAGGGACTCTTTAGCAGTCTTGGTTTCTTTTACCATCTGGTATGGTTAATGGTATTATATGGCCTAACAAATCTGCCAATGAACTAGGTGAAGGAGGTTATGTTGTTTGCTATGAGATGGATGACATCAAGAAAAAGCTTGGTCTTGGACGGAACTCATTGGTAACTTAACGACTAACGAGTCTCTACAAGTGATTAGCTTTATATACTTAACCCTGATCTTTAGTTTTTACGAAGCTGCACTATGTTATTATAAACTGATTGGATTGGTAGAAGCATGAATGCATACTTGCAAATGGTGGCCCTTCATATTTTAGCCTATTCTCGATAAAATCAGGCAAGATAGAGACTGTGTATGAATGGTTCCACTGTAACGTTGTAGGCTTGTAGCTTTAAGGGCTCACATCGTTTAGTTGCATCAGTAGACAAGAAAACCAGCTGCACAGTGTTGACTATTATTCCATACGTCAAAGAACTTTGAGATCCTGGATATGTTTCATCAAATGGTAAGTTTATTTATACAATGTTTTCTTGGGTGATGTTCCAGATAGCTCTAGCACTTTTGCTTGGCAGTGACTACTCTCAGGGAGTTCGTGGTCTTCGTCAGGTGTGTTGATGACTCAAGCTTTTAAACCTTCGTCTATCGGGGTTGTATATTATTCTAGTTTGTGTGTTTTATCAGTAGTTGGAATACAAAAGACTCACGATTAAACTTCTTCTGTGTACAGGAGAAAGCTTGTGAGCTTGTTAGGTCGATTGGAGAAAATGTTATCCTTGAAAAGGTTGCATCAGAAGGACTTGCCTTTGCAGAAAAGCCGAGAAAGTCTAAGAAGCAAGTTAGGCCTTCTGTGTGCAGCAAAAAGGGGACCTTACCTTTGGTGGTTGTAAATGGTATTGAAAGCAACAACTTCTTTGTGTTTTTTGATATGACATGATTTTGGTGTTAAACCAAACAGAATGTTTATTTATCATTGAAAAGCTCTTTCCGTAATTTCAACTTGTTGTAGGAAATAATCGTGAACCAGAAGGACTGGAACAGATCAAGCAGGTGATCGATGCGTTCATGGACCCCAAGTGCCACCAAGCAGACTCTGCTACAGTTTCCAGGTTAATACTTCTTTCCATTTCTTTGTTGTCAGTCCTGTGATGATCATTCTGCTCCAGATTATACCTATTCTTAGAGCTAGCACGTACACATTTGTAGCAATCATCTGCCACAAGGAATCACCAATTTTTGTCCTGAATTAAAATGCTTCCTCAAATGCCTGAAAGAAATCAAGGAATGTCTGATGAGAAACAAGCTTATAAAAGGAATGGAGAATAGTGAACTTTGAAAAAAAGTTGAATGTCTATTCAGATTTTGTATATAGGAAATGATATAATATAAATACTTCTGGTTTTGCAGGGCCTTAGCTGAGTTCTCTTTCCAGCGCACCAAGCTTCAGGAGATATGCCATCAGTTATTTGAGTGGCCCCCTGAGAAAACAGGTATTACTGGCTTTGTATTTATACATATTTCTTATTCCTTGTAGGTTGCATTTGCAGACATTGTGCAGAACCAATTGTGAAACCAACGTTTCTTCTTTTTCTCTATCTTGCATTTAGATGAATACATACTTCCTAAAGTTGCTGAAAGAAATCTGAGAAGGTTCGCTATCCTCCACAAGGTACCCTTCTCTCGCTCTTTCTATGCAAGTTATTAGCTATAGATTTTAGTTCCTCGGAAATGTCCCAGGCTATGATTATTGTGTTCAAGAATCACGTTGTCAACTGCTGAAGCAAATACATAAGAACAATTCGGCTCAGTTAGAATTTACTATAAAACATGAATTCATCAAATTCATACGGTACATAAAAAGGTTTTGTTTTGAGTTTTGAGAAACCAGCAGCTTAAAATTAACTGGCTTTCCTTTACAGAAATCAGTTGGAAGTTAAACAAGAACTTGTCTTAACCCTTGCAAGAAAAAAAATTCTCTTGCAGCCGCAGATGCCAGAAAAGTGTCCGGTGTCTGAAATCATAAAGACCCGCAAAGTACAGGGACGAGAATGTTTTGAAGTCTCATGGAATGATCTAGAAGGGTTAGAGACGTCCATTGTTCCTGCAGATCTTGTAGAAAGGTAATGATAGTGATCAAAGTCTGACCTTCAATCATTTACTCAAGGCTGGGAATAAAGTTGACTAGAAATCTAAACATTTAGCTCAAGGGATTGACATTGATTAAACCTGTGTTGTTTTGGCCTTTAATGCAAAAGCTTAATTCACTATGAATCAGTGAACTGAAATAGTGTCTGAGTTAGTAGATCTACTTATGCAGCCAAAATTACTTCTCTTTATTTGTCACATAACACAAAATATGGTTCAGTTTATGGTTGGTGTTCACTGAGTTACTGTTCTCTTTCTGGTTTTGCATATTTATTCTCCTTGTTTCTTTTCAGGGCTTGTCCAGAGAAGATCATAGAGTTCAAGGAGAAAATGGCAGCAAAGAAGAAGAAACCGAAGCCGAAACAAAAACACAAGGAAACGAGTTCACCGACCAAATCTTCTTCTCTTGCCGAACTCAGCCTCGAACTCCAACACCTTGATCTCAACTCAACCTCTCTAGTAACTAGAAGCACCGTAGAAGAAGCAGAGCAAGAGAACGAAGTACAAAACTCCAAGAAACATGACTACTTGTGTCTTATCGATTCACCTGATAGAGAAAATTGCAATAACGCTTGGTCGACCAGGGATAGATTCGGTGTTGGTCCGAGTTCCTTATCATTGTATCTGGAAACAGAAGTCATTGATCTGATAAGCCCTTGTCCTGAAGCTCGTTCACGGAGCGTGTCAAGAAGTCATCAAGAACAGAAGAGACATGATCACCAACTTGAGACTGTGATTGAGCTGAGTGATTCAGAGACAGATGATGAAGAACATTGCAAGAAAGCTAGAGAGCTTAGGATCTTTCTTGAAAATATCAGGAAAGACATTATCCTCTGAAACATAAGAAGATCATTTATGATAATTTTGTTATGAGTGCTTTTATCTTATTTTCGTTTTTGTAGATTTCATGAAAACTATTAAAACTTTAAAGCTATATTTTCTATTTTGTTGATCATATTTCTTCTCTACCTTGCCTTGCTTGATTCAATTTAACAAGCGTATAGCTCACGGAAAATTATCTTATTGAAATAATTCTCTTATTTAATAACTTTTCATGTATAATATTATTTTGTATTTTTGTTAAGATACCACAAGTATTTTAAGAAAGAGCTCAAGAAAGTTTAGAGCTTGAACATAACACTTTTTCTGCAGTGCAATAAAAAAAATGATGGGAAGGTTCCAATTGAATGCATCGATGACAATCACCAGTGGACAATTCTTTCGATATGCATGCATAATGACAAACCAAAATGTACCAATAAAAACAAATTTATGAGAGACTCTTTCCAATAAAGACATTTACCAATATAACTAGTATAAGATTATTTTTTGTTAAAGGTCGATCAAATATTTTTGAAGAGGTGTATATGCATATTAATTAGTAGTAGCCTTTTACTTAAAGTTTTGTTTTACGAATTCATTAATTGACTTTGATGATTAGTTTAGATGTGGATCTAAACTCTTTTGTTTACAAAAAAAATATCTAAAAAGGAAGTACGGTGACATCACTGATATAAAACTGTAACGAAAAAAACTTATGTTTATAAACAAAAATAACGTTTGACCTAATTTTTTGCCCATTTAAAAAAAAAAAAAAAAGATTAGTAAGGTTTTTTTTTGGTGTAAAATTTTGTCTTTTGGATTAAGTAACCAATCAAATATTGATTTTTATATATGTGTGTCAGAAAAAAAAAACATCTCTACAAATAAACGATGTGATATAATCCCAATTCAAATTAAAAAAAAAAAAAAACATGTTTGTGGTAGATAAAAATGTTTTTTTTTTTGTTTTTTTTGGTTTTTTTCACACCAAAAAAAAACAAAAATGAATAGAAATGAGAAAATACATGATTGGTCCACGACTTTTTAATACATTGTTGACTTAATTACTGCAACGTGGGATTAGATAAGCTGGGTAGGCGAGCTTTATTTATATGTTTTAAGTAAAACCACAAGTATTTAGCCAAACTATATTGTCACTGTTTTAATAGAACCACTTCTCTGTTTCTTAATTAAACTTTCCTTAATCGACACACCTCTTCTTGGTGACCAAAAGAATTAAGAAAAAAAAAAAATGCATAAACCTCTTACTATCACAATTATATATTTCGTCAATTTCTATCCGCAAATGGGGGTTAAGAGTTGACTCCAAACAATATACGTCTTTAACTATTTCTCTTTTGATAATGAGTAACGAATTCTTTACTATTAATCTATTATTATAGATCGTTAAATGATAATGTATAGTTCACAATAGACATCATACGCAAACTATACTCATATGTCAATAACACTAGATTAAATCCATAAATAAAACCTTTTGTTCATACCTGTTAATTTCTTGCAAATGATTGACATGATATGATCGACATATGGTCATGTAAATATCAGTACAAGCATATGCATCATTGCGTGATATGTCAATATGTGTTGTGTCATTGTGTGATTAGATTGGAAATTCCCTATATGCAATAACAAAACCATGCTAATAAGTCGTAGCACAGAAAACGATATTGGAATCTTATTGAATTAAAACAAATAAACTATACAATCACTTGTAAAGAGTAATGTCAAGATAACTAATCCGCAGCTAACGTCATCACAGTGTCGGCTGCCAAGGTCTTTTGCTCAGTGAAGGCGTCATTTGACTCATTTCTATCACTTATCATCAATATAATAGAGAGGCATTGTAAAAAATATTTCATGTTTTTAAAATTTTGTAACTAGTAATAACCAAAACAATCCATAACATGTTTTTTTTTTTTGGCTAAACAACAATTCATAACATGTTAGGTATAATAATATAACCTTCCCAAAGTTTTCAAACGGAATTTTATTTGTAGGAAGTTTAAAAAACGTTTCTTAATTTTGGAGAGATTCATAAACCTTGTTAAATGTTTTGTGAAAAATTTCTAACTTATATTATAAATTTTCACCAATATATATGGAACCGTAATATTAAAGTAATACAATATTACATCATTTTCTTTGTTTTTGTTTTTCTATTTATTTTGTAGAACTTATATATAATAAAGCCATGTAATTCTTCTTCCGTCAATAATATATATATTTTTATCAAATTTAAATTCAACCAGTGACACAACGACGACACTGATAAAAATTATCAAGTTATTTGTAGTTGTCAAAACAATAATGTTATTATTTTAAAATTGTCATAAATAATATAAACAAATACGTCTTATTATAATATAAAGAACAAAAACAAAAGCCAATTCACCAATAATTTGTCTGTTTATTTTTTACAAGAGTTTTTATTGAGGAAGGCAAGTAGGTTTCATTTATAAGTTGCAAAAGTCTTCTTCAACACTATATCCTTAGAAAATTTACTAACTTACACAGTTGAATTAGACTATTTCTATTCATAAGTCATAACCAATAAGAATAATTCATTTCACAATGCGTATTATTTAATTTAAGTTTTACCAAGACATATTGCTGGTGGATTACTGTGAAAATGTCCACTTATGCATATTAAAAAATTGATAGACTAATCGACTAGTTGCTAATCTTTATATTTCACAGAAAATAATAATAATTGCAAGCAAATAAATAAACTCACTAGTGATCACTATATAATTGTGGCAGATTTATTAAGTTAGCCCCTAAGATAATTTGAAAAGGCAAGCAAAACAAAGACAAACTTACAAAAGTCATTGTCCTGAAACAAAATATATTTTTAATATATACAGAAATGTTTTTTTGTCAAAATAAAATAATAATAAAAAATGTTGATTTGTTTATTTAAATGTACTGTCGTATTGAAGTTATGACACTATAATTCAAAGGGTCAGGCTCCACCTAAAATTAAAAAAAATTTGGTGCAGTGTTTCAAATGCGATATGTCATCTACAAAATATTGGTTTCGTGTGGAACAAGCCCTCTTTCATATGAATAGTTCTAGTTTTATTTTAATTAAACTATTTAAAACTTGACCTTCAAAACTGTCTATATATTTCCCCCTTTCGAATTACGTATCTGTGTCAAAGATTGTCATCACCAATCTACATATATTTATTCAGTATCATATACGTATATATTTATAAATATTTAAATTAAATAACTTAGGAAAAATAACAATGGTGTTTAAATCAGAAAAATCAAACCCGAAAATGAAATCAAAGGAGAAGCAAAGGAAAGGATTATGGTCACCGGAGGAAGATGAGAAGCTTAGGAGTCATGTCCTCAAATATGGCCATGGATGCTGGAGCACCATTCCTATTCAAGCTGGTAATTTTTATTAATATATATATATATATATATATATATATATATATATATCTTGTGATTATTATTTTTAAGAAAATTTGGAAGAAAGCATGCAACATTTATAACTGCATAGTAACCAGTATCTAGTCTGCTAATTAGATGAATTTTTCACTATTACAAATAAAATAGTTAGGCACTTTCGATATGCTTGAATTTTTCAGTATTTCGTTTATATGCTTGAATAATGTATCGGCTTATTTATGTAATTAATATGGTTTTTACATAATGTATAGGATTGCAGAGGAATGGGAAGAGTTGTAGATTAAGGTGGGTTAATTATTTAAGACCTGGACTTAAGAAGTCTTTATTCACTAAAGAAGAGGAAACTATACTTCTCTCACTCCATTCCATGTTGGGTAACAAGTGAGTCATTCACCCAATTTTTTTTTTTTTTGGTTTTATCATTAAGAAGGATTTAGGATTTATGGAGTTTCGGACTTCATGTTTATGGTTTAGAATTTTTAAACACGAGACTTTTAATTTATAATATTGCCTTGATATTGATATACAGTATGTATGTGTTTTAGCATATATTTTCATAATTGACACCTTTTTTTGTTTTTTTACAAGATGGTCACAGATATCGAAATTTTTACCAGGCAGAACCGACAACGAAATCAAAAACTATTGGCATTCCAATCTAAAGAAGGGTGTTGTAACTTTGACACAACATGAAACCACAAGAACCCCTCAAACACCTTCAATCACAAACTCACTTGAGGCCTTGCAGAGTACAACTGAAAGATCTGCTTCATCTATCAATGTCGCAGAAACATTTAATGCTCAAATCTCAAGCTTTTCGCCAAGTCTCGTGTTCTCTGATTGGTTAGATCACAGTTTGCTTATGGATCAGTCAACTCAAAAGTCTAGCTTTGTTCAAAACCTTGTTGTACCGGAAGAGAGAGGATTCATTGGATTATGTGGCCCGTGTTATTTGGAAAACAACCCTTTGCCTGATTTCGTACCAACTTCAGATTTTTTGTTCGAGGATGATACTTCATTTTATGACAATTTTTTGATCGGTAGTCTCATCAACGAGCTACGACCAATGTAAATGTTCGAAGAGAGGTACAAGTACAAAGAGTAGACGGTTAATTTACATAGAAGAGGCTAAAGAGTAAATAAATAAATACTTTAAATTACACTTCCAACAAATTTGTAATTCCTTCACTATTTCAACATCCTTTTACGCTTTCTTAGTTGATAATTTGACGTAATTACATTAAGAGTTTGACTAAGAACATCAATTATACCGAACTAGAGAGTATTGAATTGGACTGGTCCGTCTAACCGGTTTTAACACCGGATTATCAGACAAAGTAAGAAAGGGGTAATAAAACTCTAGGTCTTAAATAGAGATCACAGATTGGGATGAAGAAGATTCAGCAAAGTAAACAAAATTTAAATGTCTGGAAAAATTCAATAAGAAAATCACCATAAAACATAATTCAGCTCTATCCAGAAACATAAACTAACATCAACAGCAACAGTTTAAGCTTACATTCCAGTGAATGCCTTCTTTCCAAAAGAAGAAGAAGACCCAGCAGGTATCACCTTCAACACATTGAACCTCACTGTCTTCGACAATGGCCTGAAATGATCAAATTACAAGAAAAAAAATCAAAACAAATTCACAAAAATCAGAATCAATAGAGACAATGGTGTTAGTCTGAATCGGATCATAACCTGCATTGGCCAATGATGATATGGTCTCCTTCCTTAACACGGAAGCATGGAGATACATGAGCAGGAATGTTCGAATGCCTCTTCTCATACCTAAGAACAATAAGGATAATACTTTCTTAACATCAATGTATAAGACTCTATGGAACAAGTACGAGAATGTAAGTATGTTATTACCTCTGATACTTCTTCACAAAGTGAAGGTAATCCCTTCGCACGATAATGGTCCTCTGCATTTTGGCACTGTGGCAAGTACCGGCTAAGATACGACCTCTAATGGAAACAGTTCCAGTGAAGGGGCATTTCTTGTCAACGTAAGCTCCTGTTCCACACAACAACAAACACAATCTCCTCAGAATCTGACTGACTTAGAGGTTTCTAAGAAACATTTTCACTCTATTTCATCAGACTATGATTCTCATTATCAGTAGCTTGATCAATATCAACTATTGGAATCATGGGAACAGTAATGCAGATCCAAATCAAGGCTTAAGATTCAACCAGACAAATAGCATTTGAAGTCTATGAATCTATCAACTATACGAACAACACAATCCCAGAGTTCTTTATCTAGAATAACGAGTGAAAAGCTTAAACATACCATCAATGGCTTCACGAGGAGTCTTAAAGCCCAAACCAATGCTCTTCCAGAAACGGTTTCCACCTTTCCCAGGTCGCTTCCCTTTTCCAGATTTCTTCGAGCTTGATTAAACACAAACAATGAACAATATAAACAACTTGGAACTTAAATACCAAAGAGAACAGAGAGAAATCGAATCGCGAAATTACCTAAGGAAGACCTTGGGCTGCTTAAGAAAAGCTTTCTCAGTCTGAAAATCAGTAAAAGAGAAAAGAGAAAGAGTATCAGAATCATTTAAGTGAATAAGGATCGATAGATTATAAAACGAGGATAATCTTAAGAAGAGAGAACAGATCAAGTAACCTGTTCCGCCATGGCTGATGTTGAGCTCCCGCGTGAAAGCTTCAAGGCAAAGGAGGTAGGAGACGATAGTGCGGCAGCGATGACTGAAATGAAAACCCTAATTTGCAAGACTTGTTTATATATAAGAGTAAGACATTTCTACGTGAGATTATACTTTACCACAAAAAGTTTTGGGCCCTGAATTGTGGGCCTTAGTATTTAGGCCTAAGGATAGAAAATCCCTAATTTTTGGTATGGCCTGGGTGTGTTTTGTTTACTTTTTTGGTTTAAGAATTGACAATAAAATATAATCTAAAAAAGGTGCAAAATTTTGGGTTTTTTTTTTTTGTATTCTTGTTTAGTTTTTCTTTTGCTACATTAAAAAGTTACAATATTTTTTAATATATTTACTTTCACGGATTTAACCGATAAATATCTTAAATTACATCATGATCACCTAAGGCTTAACTAGTAAACCATGTATATTTTTTTTCCCTTAAAAAATCTTCAAAAACCCTTATTGGCTCTTTTATGACCGCTCTCTACAAATTGCCAATGAGTAAAACAGTAAACACATTACGGCCCAAACATAAGAAAGACGTTACATTATGGCCATGTAACTTTCTTTTTTTGGACAAATTTAACCCACACCAAGGCAACCACCTACTAAACCCACAAATAATCCCTTCCTTTCTCAAGTAAATAACAAATGAAACCATAAAGCAACATCAGAGACCATTTCTCCTTATAGATCAGAACAATCCAAATAGCTTCGTTGGAGCAGTTCCTGTGGCGCGGTACTTTGCAGCCATTTCTTCGGCTTTGAGAACATCTTCTCCGCGTTTAGCTTCGGTCATCGCTCTCTTCTCTTCAGCTTTCTTGTGGATTTGTGCTATTTTGTTCTTCATTTGCTCTGTGTAACGTGCTTTCTTTTTAAGAAGTTGCTCCTGTTATCATTCATATTTCCAGGGGATAAATTAGATGAATGTAAAAAGTGGAAGCATTTCAAGAAAAAAAAAAATAAGACAACAAAATTGAAAGAATAATGAATTACTCATTTACCTCAATCATTTTAAGCTCAGCTTCAACACAAGCTTTCTTGCTGTTTTCCCAAGCTCCAACTGAAGAAAGCTTCTTCTGAGCTCTGTTTCATAAAGTTTATAAATTAGATTACATTAAAAAAAAAATCATGGAATCAAAAAAAAAAAATCATTAAAAAAGCTTAAATATGTTTAAGAAAAGAAGAACTCACTTGTTCTCCACTTTGGATTTCTCAGCCTCTTCCCAAGCTTTGATGAGAGATATCCTCTTATCTTGCTCGAGTCTAACCAAAACAGCATCTTCATACACACACACACACCACAAATTATCAGAAAAAAAACAAGAGAAATTAAAAATAACTATTATTATCAGGTAATTAAATTACTGAAATTACATAAAGTTAAACATTTACCTCGGTGAACTGAACCTTCTTTCTTCTCTTCCGCAGGTTCTTCTGCAACAACAACAAAAAACAATTGAAAAGGTTGTTCTTTACCGAAAATAACATTATTTTGCCACCAAAAAAACCATTTAGTTTACTGTTTACATGACCGAGTTAAATTAGATATATACAAACAACAAGTGTTATAAACTATATTGTGAATGTTTACCAAAAAAAAAAAAAAAAAAAAAAACTATATTGTGAACAAGAAAAAAAATAGAGAAAACGAACAATATGAAAAAGTTGAAGTAAAAACAGTTTTTGCAATTTAAAAATGTAATTCTTGTTCTTTGAAATTTGAACGATTTGTTACTTGCAGCGACGACGAGAACAATAGCTTTCGAATCGTCCGACTTCTCCTCCTTGGATGGTGGTGATGGGTCCGATGCCACGGTCTCGGGCTCTATGACTTTCTTCTGCTCCTCTAGAGTCATGTTTTCTTGTGGTAGCTACGATGTTACGATTGATCAAATAAGATGAGAACTCTTCTGATTAACTTTTCTAATGAATTAGAAATTCGATTATTTAATAGAGATTTTTTTTTTTGACTCGATTATTTTATAGAGATAGTGAGAATAGTAGATACGAAAACTGAGCTGGATTAAGCAATGCCCTGTCTCTCGTTGGCTTATAATGACTTTCTCTATTTTTTCTTAAATTCAATTATTCGTGCAAGAAAAATAAACAAATGCTATTTTGTCCAGTTTATTGTGTTGTGCACGATCATTATAATTTACACAAATTCCTAAAATGCACCCAACTAATAATGATATTTCAGAATTCAGCCATATTTTTTTGGTATCAGATAATTATTATTAATGATATTATTGATACTTAAGTGATAAAATTATTTTTCAGTTTCGGTTTACTATATAAAAAAACTGAATTATGACACGTTGGCAGAATAAAGGAAAAATAACTAATAAGCTCACCGGTAACGTACAAACCACTCTCCAACAACAACAACCCAACTCTCGATGGGAGGAGAACAGGTGAATCCAATCAATTACATACGTCGGGTCGGGTTAGCCTCAGATCCGATTCAGTATCCGATCTTGACGTGGTATACTCTATAAATATTATACAACTTCATGGGAGCGACCACGGCCTCTTCGGTCACCACAACCTTGTTTGCCGCCACTTTTAACCGTTTCTCTTGAACCTTTTGAGTAGGTTCGACCGGTCTATCCCTCAAAAAATTTGTGTCGTACATTCAAGAAACTTTCTTAGCTCATTTCTTCTAAATCATACAACGCTATGCAACAGGGATAATATGCAAAACGATTAAAAAAAATTAAACCAAAAACTAAAGATGTCAAGCTGAACCAGGTGAGATAATACGTGATAATATAGATATTTTAAAAAATTTGTGTTATTTTTATAGTAACGAATGTTAATAAAAATGTAACTTAAAATTTATTTTAATAATGATTCAAAGTCATACCATCTTTATATATAAAATGATTAAAATTAAAGAATCAAAATAAAAATCTTATATATATATATATATGACTCGTAATAATTGATAAAGGAAAAAAAAATTGATAACGGGTGAAACTGACTTTTATATATTTTATGTAATTTAGGATATAAGACTTCTAAAATTGAACTCTTTCAACAGGAGATCGTATGCTTAAGTGGAACAGCGGAGCATCAGGGGATTGTGTTCTATGCAGCCATTGTATCGAATCACGGAATCACCTGTTCTTCGCTTGTGACTATGCCTCCGAGGTTTGGGCTGCGCTGGGCAAAGGAGTTCTTAAGACTCACTACTCCAACGACTGGTCTCAGACCACCGTCAAAGCCGAGTAGATAGTTTCCTTCTAAGATACACATTCCAAGCCACCGTTTATTCTATATGGAGAGAAAGAAATGGAAGGAGGCACGGTGAAGCATCTAGAACTGCAGGTCAGCTTATTAAATGGATTGATACTCAAGTGAAGAACCAAATATCAATGATCAGAAGAATTAAGGATCGCCGATATGAAGCATGCTTTCAAGCTTGGCTTCAAAGCCGATCCTAATCTCTTATCTATTTCAAGTTTATTCTCAGTTTTGGGTTTAATCACTTTCAAATTCACGTTGCACTTGTTGTAAAAACGTTATTTTTTCTTTGAATATAATTTAACATTAAATTCAAAATAAAAATAAAATTGAACTCTTTTCATCTATAAATTAACAAATTATATTTATCATAAGTTTAAATGTAGCCAAAAATAAATAAAGAAAGAGATTGTTTGCATATCTCATTTAAGAGCTTTTGTATGTATAAGAATTTGTTTCCCGTGTTGTCGGGATTTGTCTCTCGAGATTCCGAGCTTAGTTTAGTCGGAATCTGCGGACTTTGTCTCTTAAAATTCCGAGCTTAGTTTAGTTGGAATTTGCGAGCTTTGTCTCTCGAATTTCCGAGCTTAGTTAAGTTGGAAATTGCGAGCTTTGATTCCCGTGTGTCCGGCTTTGTATTCTTCGTATGTATCCTTTCCTTGAATTTTAATATTACAAGATGAAAAAAAAAGAAAAAAAAAAAGAAAGAAAGAAAGTTTAAACTTTAAATATAGCCTCTACAATAATCAAAAGGCTATGGACCCGTGCGTTAACGTTTTTTTATAGCTCGTCGCTTAAATTGGTAAACCAATTCACATCTATAAATAAAGAAAGGAAGCTAATTGATTCATTTGTTTTTTTAAGAGATGATTCGGACAAGTTTTTGCATACTAGTTGTTTTGGTTATATTCGATTTTCCGGTGATAGAATCACAATCCCTCAAAAGCGATGGGACACACTCAGCTCGGTTTCCTACACCTAGTAGGGATTTTGTTGAACATGCGGCCTTGAATTGTCGGAGACAAAGTGCGATTTTGACGGATTTTGGAGCTATTGGAGATGGAAAAACCTCAAACACGAAAGCGTTTAGAGAAGCCATAAGAAACCTTACTTCGAGAGCAGGCGATGGTGGAAGCCAACTCATTGTCCCGAAAGGGAAATGGCTAACCGGAAGTTTCAACCTCACGAGCCATTTTACTTTGCACATCAAAGAAGGTGCAACCATCCTTGCTTCTCAGGTAATGTCTATGTTTAGGTTCCTAGGTTTATAATTAGCTTTTATATATCTAGTAATTCATATAAACTTTTGATCTACTATACAAATCTTTGCAATCGCCTATTTTCATATGCCTCATTTTGACCTATACAGATCCATGTTCGTCAGAAAACAATGGAACAAACAAAACAGAACCTAATCAAGTAGATCAATGCCTAACCAAAATAAAAGAGAATTGAACCAACTGCCACATTTGTGTTGTATCAAATAGTATTATATCAGCCTGTATAGATACAAAGATTAGTCAATTATTCTTCGATCTTTAGATAAATAATTACATTTGGTTTTAAACAAACAGGACGAATCTGAATATCCCATGCTTCAAGTGTTGCCCTCATACAGAGATACAAGGTTTGCTAGTTTAATCTACGGAAGCAACCTAACCGATGTTGTTATCGCCGGTAAGCACACACAAAGAAAATATATATTAACATCCATCAAACAACTTAATGGGCATGCGACAAAATCAAATGGATATTAATGGTTTGTAAGACTATATGTTATTTCATTAGGTGACAAAGGGACAATCAATGGACAAGGGAAGTCATGGTGGGCAAAGTATCGAAATGGTGGTTTCAAGTCCATACAAAGACCAATGTTAATCGAGATTCAATCCTCTGAAAATGTTCAGATTTCGAATATCAATTTGATCGATTCTCCGATGTGGAGTATCCATCCTGTGTATTGCAGGAACGTCATCATTAAAGGTGTTAAAATCTCTAATCCTATCGATTCCGCTAACACGGATGGAATCAATCCAGGTATACATGTTTTATATTTTCTATACAAAACTGATATAACATTTTCTATTTTATTTCTATTATAGTTGCAATTAAAATATATGTGACAATCAATCTTTAATTTTAGAATAATGCATGTGTCTACAATTATTTGATCAAAATGTATGATTTACCATCCCCTACGTGGTAATCCAAATGTATGTTTTCATTGGTTCCACAGATTCTTGCTTCAACACACTAATAGAAGATTGCTTCGTAGTCTCCGGCCGGCAACGATTGCATCGGCCTCAAGAGTGGAATCGACCAAATCGGAATCGTAGTTGGAAGGCCAATCGAAATGCTTTTGATCCGACGGTTCTCATGCATTGCCCCTAACGGTGCAGGCATAGCCATGGGAAGCGAAATGTCCGGAGGAATCAAAGGTGTACGAATGGAAGACGTAACTCTACACAACACACAATCCGCCATCAAAATTGAAACCGCCATGGGCCGCGGCGGTTACGTTCAAAATGTTTGGGCTCGGAGATTCACGATCAAGACATCGAAATACGTTTTCTTGATGACCGGATCACACAAACCAATTCCAAGAGATGGAAATATTCCCAAGGCCAAGCCGGTGGTTACCAATATCAATTTCCGTGATATAACGGGGGAGAACGTTTCGACCTCGGCAAAGCTCGAAGGGATGAAAAGCAACCCTTTTACGGGTGTATGCATGTCGAATGTTAGTATATCGCTTTCGCCGAATGCGAGTAAGCAGCAGTTCCATTGTATGGATATCGTCGGAGAATCAAGAAGTGTTAAGCCGCAGCCGTGCAGTTTGTTGCCGGATAAGCATCCGGGAGTTAGGTTTGAGTGTACTTTTCCGACGGAAAAGATTCCTATTGAGAATGTTGTATTGAAAAGATGTGCTGGTCATGTTTTCTAGATTAGGAATTTAGGATCTGCGAACATGCGCAGGTTTATGATTTATGATTCGTAATGTAAATGTTAAATAACTAAAATGTAACATTTGTACATAAAGTTCAAGAAACGCAGACGTTTATCTTTTTCCTTTTTGCTGACATTAATTCATCTTCATTTTGAAGTCTCTCATTAAAACTAAGATTTCGTTTGTTTCAAACGTAACTAATTTTTTGCATTAATGTGAATGATTTTAGTTTGTCGTAAATACTTTTACAAAACGCAAACAACTATAAAAACGTCTTTTGCAAGTGATCTTGCAAATGATCAACATACGCTTAAAAATGATTGCTTGCTAATGCATTGTCGAAGAAAAAGTATGAAGATTCAGAAATGGAAAGAAATATTAACTAGATCCTAAATACAAATTCTCATCATTATCAACACCTATCAAGAAGTCATAAGATCGTCTTTTGCTATACATATACATATGAAGACACATGCATGGAAAATTTTAAAAGAAAATCCATGAGTATATAAGAGCAAAATACGTTAATGTTTTCGGATCTATGCAAATTTATCACAACCCTAGGAGTGTTTAGTCCAAAGTTTAACAAATCTATTCCTAGCAAGTGTTTATTTCTCATATATTGAAAAGCAAACAAAGTAGCTATCAATTGCAACAAATAAACTACCAAATGTGCAAAAGAAAATAAGATGTGGCCTTGCTATGACTAATATTTTATACTTATATCAATTACCTAAATATATATTAAAAAATTCTGATAAGATGAATGATTTCAAAATTAGTCAAAGTGTGTTAATCTTAACTAATAACTTTCCTGAATAAAATTCATGATAATATTTATTATTTTAGGATTTTTTTCTTAATATATAGTAAATGAAATTAAACATTTAATTAACAAAATATTTTTCAATTTTCTCAATGATATAAATGTATGGATTTTATATCATTGAGAAAATTGAAAAAATATTTTGTATGGATATAAATGTATGGATTTTATAACACATTTAATAACATATTTCTATAAATGTAGTGGTCCAAATTTAAAATTGGTAAGAATCAGGTCAGCAATGAGAGTTGTGTTATTTTAAAGATGAAAAAAAAATCATATGGAAACAAAATCATATATATATATTCCTTTTAATTATTATTTTCTTGTTTTAGACTTTTTGGTTATTTTATTAGGAAATATGTTACTTAAAATACTATACAATTTGAATTACCAAAAGTGCATGTACGTAATTTCAGTCGGGAAAAAAATAATCTATATTCCTTTTTTTGAGAAAAAAAATCTATAAATATTTAGGGATCCCATATATTGTATGTCACTATCTTCTGTTGTCTCCCACAGACAATCAAACCAGAAGGAAGACATATTTCTCTGTTCATTCTTTGGTTTTCAAAGCTTTAAAATATCTCAAGGTAATGAACATTTTTTTTTTCTTATTTTTCCTTCCAAAAACAAAATATTGTTGTAATTTCATTTGTTTGTCGAAGTTTGTATATTCATATATCCGCTAATAATATGCATTATTGTTCGTTCTTTGTGACAAAATTACAAGATTATAGTTTATTAGATGTTGAATATTGCTTAACTTATACAATTTTTGTTATCAAAACTATAGAAGATTAAATTTCATAGCAAAAAAAAACTATAGAAGATTAAATTATCTAAATCAATAAATAAAATATATTCCTGGAAATACTAATTTGATAAATTTTGAATATCCAATATCTTCCGTCAGTTATGTTCATATATTTTTCATGTTTCTATGTTGTGTAGATGATTAGGCCAATGTTTGGTATTCTAGTCATTTTGGCTATACTCAGCTTTCCGGCGATTGAGTCCCGGAGTCACCAAAATGTGGTGTCTTCAGGGATTAGATTTTCAGCATTGAATTGCCGGAAACATAGTGCAATATTGACTGACTTTGGTGCGGTTGGAGATGGAAAAACTTCTAATACAAACGCGTTTAAGAAAGCCATAAGCAAGCTCAGCCAAATGGCAACCGACGGTGGAGCTCAACTCGTAGTTCCTCCCGGAAAATGGCTTACGGGAAGTTTTAACCTTACCAGCCACTTTACTTTGTTCATCCAACGAGGGGCTACCATCCTTGCATCTCAGGTAAGTGTCTTTAAAACGCTTGCATTCAATTTTTTTTTAATACTTTTAAAAACAATAGTAAACAAGCAATAATTTTGTATCAGTTTTTGGTTTAGGCTGTGTTGAATCCAAATTAAACGTCTTTAATTTCACTTACCATAGCAAGCTATACTGATTTGACCAAATCAAACTACTCATAATGAATCAAATTTTGCCTAGTAGAGACGTTGGAGTTAGCTTTCTTTTGATACACAATCTAAATGCATGAAAATGAGTGTATGCTCCCGGTTCGGTTCGACCTATAACAATATAATAATATCAAAACAAAAACCACTCCGGTTTTGACAAACACTGCAGGATGAATCTGAATGGCCAGTGATCGCTCCTTTGCCATCTTACGGGAAAGGAAGAGACGGGACCGGAACCGGGAGATTCAACAGTCTCATCTCCGGTACAAACTTAACCGACGTGGTTATAACCGGTAAGTTCCAACACAATCACACCATGTTTTCGGTTATATAATAAAAAAAATTCCGATTCCGGTTTTGATTGTTTTCTTGATTATAGGTAACAATGGAACTATCAACGGACAGGGACAATATTGGTGGGATAAATTCAAAAAGAAGCAATTCAAGTTAACAAGACCATACTTGATCGAACTCTTGTTCTCCAAAAACATTCAAATCTCGAACATCACATTGATCGATTCACCATCGTGGAATATTCATCCCGTCTATTGTAATAACGTCATTGTCAAATCCGTCACCGTTCTTGCTCCCGTCACTGTTCCCAACACCGACGGAATCAATCCAGGTAAATGTTTATCCTACGTGGCAATATCATTATCCTACGTGGCATTTTTAGAATCTGACGTGGCACATTACCATCCTCTGTTTTTTGAGTGTGTAAACGAAACGACTCTGTTTCTCTGTTTTTCAGATTCTTGCACAAACACATTGATCGAAGACTGCTACATAGTCTCCGGCGACGACTGCATCGCGGTAAAAAGCGGTTGGGACCAATACGGAATCAAATTCGGAATGCCAACGCAGCAACTCTCCATCCGACGGCTCACATGCATCTCCCCAAAGAGTGCAGGAGTAGCCTTAGGAAGTGAAATGTCCGGAGGAATCAAAGACGTTAGAATTGAAGACGTGACTCTAACCAACACCGAATCCGCAATCCGAATCAAAACTGCGGCGGGACGTGGAGCTTACGTCAAGGACATTTTCGCTAGGAGGATAACAATGAAGACGATGAAATACGTTTTCTGGATGAGTGGAAACTACAATAGTCATCCTGACGAAGGATTTGATCCCAAGGCGTTGCCGGAAGTTACTAATATCAATTACCGCGATATGACGGCGGAGAACGTTACCATGTCGGCGAGTCTTGACGGGATTCATAAAGATCCGTTTACGGGTATTTGTATATCGAATGTGACTATAGCTTTGGCAGATAAGGCTAAGAAGGTGCAGTGGAATTGTACAGATGTGGCTGGAGTTACCAGCAGAGTTACGCCAGAACCATGTAGTTTGTTGCCGGAGAAGAAAGCTCCGGCCAAGAATGAGGACTGTGCGTTTCCGTCTGATTTGATTCCGATTGAGAGTGTTGTATTGAAGAAGTGCTCTCTTTGATATAGTATAGTGACAGTCACAGATTAAGATGAATTAAAACTTTATGAAATTTTATAATAAAAATCTGAGACAACACTAACACATTCATATGATTACTAACATTTTAAAACTAAACAAACTATACTGAAAAACAAAACCAAATTCTGTATTGAACCATAGTGGTGGTTTGAAATCAGGAAACAGAGAGAACTACAGAAACAATACAAAATTGGCAGATCGAATTAAGATGAAGTCGAAAATGAATAATACGATCGCTAGGTCTTATTTACTTCAAAAACCTTGAAAGAGAGAAGAGAACTCACCCGAGACGACACGTAGAGAAAAGAGAATTATCTCACACGTTACCAAAAACCCTAAGTTCTAACTTTTGTAAGAGCTTCTTTTGTTAGCTTCTGGAACGACGTCGTGGAGCCAATCGGTCTTCAACCAATTCACTGACCAACTTGGTTATTGTCTCTCATTCACTTGTACCGGTTTTCATTTGAATTTAACCAAAACCTTCCCTGCGTAATTTAATTTCGGTTTAGCACTTAATGAAAGAGAGGCTTCAAGTATATTTTCTTATAATTTCGGTTTCGTGGTTCGGATCTTGAAAGACTACAAATCAATTTAATCGTATGCAAACAGATTTCGAATCGGATTATATTTGGTTAGTTCATGTTGATCCAACTTATTCAGACTAATTTAAATACTCTTACTGAAAACAACATAGTTTACTTTCTCATTCCAACATTAGTTATACAAAAAAGATCACATCACATCAAATTTGGACAAGGAAAGATAAACAGAAAACATTTTTTTTTTTTTTGGTGGAAAACAGAAAACATATTTTGTATACTAGAAAACATATTTTGTATACTAGAAAAAAAAATTACATAATAGTACAAGCATGGGGATTATCATCGCTAAACATCGAAGCCGCGATCTCATCACCGGCCACCGCAACGGAGTAAACCGCGGGAGTGTGGAAAAAAGTGTGGACACCACCGGTGGGATCCGTACGGTGTGCATCAGAGTAATAGTGGTTGGTCACATAAGAAGGATATTTATAGAAAGAGGCAAAATGGCTATTACCTAACCGGTATGGCCACAATTCAGCCGCCTTACCAGCCCGCCGTACCGCTTTCAATACCTTCTTCTCCTCTAACCGGTATCCTCGAGCCGTCACTTTTTGGGTTTCCATCTCTACTTCCACTTCTTCTACTCCTGCAAGTTAACCAATAACAACCGGATAACTTAGTTAAAACATCTGACCATGTGAGATAACCGGAAAATCGATGTTCCGATTTTTAATCGGTTCATTATGGTTAAGATTTGGTTGAGATGTTATCCAGATATGTGAACCAAGCCTAACCTTAGTTTTGTTAAAAGGAATTAATTCATGTTTAATATCTTAGAAAATGAAAACAAAAATATACAAAACTGACAAATCTTTAATAAGAAATAGAATGAGAACCAGCATTATAATTAACGATTCATGTATATTTAGTTTTACTTTGGTTGTTACTAACATTTTAAAAGTCAAAACCAAACTAAAATCTGTATAAGGACTCAATACTTAGATTACACCAAGAAGAAACATATTAAAACTCAAAAGCTTTCAATACCTTTAAGCTTGAGTAGAGTCTTCTTAAGCTTAGAAGCACATCCTTCACAATCCAAGTTTGGAACTCTTATCTCCACTGACATCTACAAATTAACTCACATTTCAGCTATTTAGTATTCATATCTTTATATATGTATATGGACAATAAGTAAGAAGAATGGAGTGAGATAGATACTCACAGACATGATCTTAAAAACTCAATATATCCAAGCTTAATCCCTTAGAAAAAGAAACTCCCTCCAAGATAATACTTAGTTCAAGAGAATGAAGCAGTGCACAAAGGCTCCTAAGTGTGTATGCCTATATATATAGGTCGATTATGTATATGTGTGTGAATACATACTATAATTATGATTAGTGTTTTCATATTTTATTATAGTATAAGTTATTATGGAAAGGGTTCTTGGGTTGTGAAATAGGGAGACAAAGGAAGAACAAAGCACGCGTGAAATAGTAACAAAAAAGGTGTGACTTGTGAGTGTGAGCTTTAGGTTTTCTTCTCTGCCCCAAATCATATCGCTCTCACTCTCTTCCAATTACTTGTTAATTTCTATTTTTCTTTGTCAAAAATATAATTTTAGTTAGGCATCGCCAAGTTTATAAATGGTATAATTCATGTTGATAATGATAATTAATAGAAGCAGTCCCTACTACTACTATAAAGCAGATAATATGAAAATACGGATTTATGCAAAGTTTTTGTGAACCCTTCACTTTTTAGTTCAAATATCTTATCATGTTTTAATATACTTTAGTAATGAAACAGTGTCATTGAAATAATTGAGAAATCTCATTTAGGAAAATAACAAAAATCGAGAAACCTATTAACTATATTATCTTTTTGGTTTATTAAGTTTATTAAATTAAATACAATTTCTTGGAGGCATCATGATTCATGAATCATAATGAAATAATTCGATAAAGAAAATGATATATCAAAGAGCGTTTCGAGTAACTCAAATTTCTGATAATAAAATAACAGAATTACAAAATCGCTTCATACATATTGATTGACCATTAAATGTTTTCTTGATATACAATGAGGATTCGGTTTAGAATTTCATAATACTATTTTATGAAATTATTCAACTTTTTGTGAATAATATTGTGAAAATGTAAAAGCAAGAGCGTATAGTCTGATTTTTGATGTGAAGTTGTGATTAAGGTAGGGACATGGATAATTTCTTAAGCATGAGCTTTAATTCAAAAATGTCAAAGAGGGCACTCCTAAAAAGATTTGTTAATCCATAATTCGTTTTATTTGCTTTTTCCTCATCATTATGTTCCCATTTAATTAAGAAGAACCAAGATGATGATATTTGCAAATGATCGAGTACAGATTCCTAAATATATTAGACCTAATGATCCATTAACTTTGTAATTGGTTCTGAATATTCAAACACTAAAAATGATCTCAATCAAAGACTTGCGATTATTGTGATATTTCAGGCTTCCGCTCACGAAAGCCTAAAAACTTTATTGAACAGTGAACTCCGACCAAGACAGCTCTATATAT
Organism: Arabidopsis lyrata subsp. lyrata; assembly: GCF_000004255.2. Classification (NCBI taxonomy): domain Eukaryota; kingdom Viridiplantae; phylum Streptophyta; class Magnoliopsida; order Brassicales; family Brassicaceae; genus Arabidopsis; species Arabidopsis lyrata. The sequence continues at coordinate 14,087,448 of NW_003302551.1, forward strand.
GTAAATGTCATGTCGTAAACCAGATCGTCGAAACTATATGATATTAGAACAAATCACTTGAGTTTCACAAAAAAAAAAAAAGAGAACAAATCACTTAAAAAAGGGATAAACAAAAGGGTCCATTTTCTCGAAATCACATGTGTCTACAATGTGCTTTAGTGTGGTCCAAATCAATGCTCGGTTTGTTAGTTGTTGTCACTTTTTAAAACTGATATTTAAATATGAACCTAACCTGAAAAGTCCTATGTCAATTATTTGATTGGTTGGATAATTACGATAGATGTCTATCTTTAGCTACTAGCCTCTTTAGGCAATTTATTTCAAAACATTATTACAAAAACGTTTATTGCGGGCTTGGGCTTAGTCCTAGATCTTGGCGTCGACCTAGGCCTTAACGTTACAGTGTTGTTTTATTTCAAACTCATCTTATTTCTAAAGAAAATTTTGAGTAAATGTCTACTTTACAGTATTTTTATTCAAAATATTACATATTTAAAATATTTTTTAAAATAAATTTTATAAAGTATACGTCATGTTTATTGTGACTGGGACCTCCAAGTCATATTAATAAAATCTTATAAAATCGTGTAAAGCAATTAAAATTAGATTTTATAATCATCTTTATAAACTTTTTAATTTTTTTTATAAAGGGGGTATAATTGAAATTGACAATGTTTGGAAACATTTTTGAAAAGAGGTACTGAAAAAAAATATATTTTTAAAATTTCCACTTATTTGTATGCGTATTTTTGCATATTTATTGATATTTAGTAATGTTATAGAATATTAATTTCAAATTCTTACAGTTAAGTTAATTTCTTTCAATGATTCTAAGTTTTCTAACAACTCGCCACACTCGTTTTCTTTTTTAATAACGCATTCTGTTATTTTCTTTTGTTATTTACCGAATAACTTTTTTTTTCGGTAAATTTTACCGAATAACTTACAAAAACATTTAGAAGAGTTGTACTTTTGTGTCTCACATTTCACCTAGAAACTTTTAAACATTTATTCCTGGTACACACACATGACACACCCATCAAAAGTCTTGCAAACATTAAAAGAGTTTAGTTTTAAACCAAACCTTTTCTTCTTCTGGTTCACATGATTCTCTGTCCTTTCCTTTTCTCACACAAAAAAAAGCTTTCATTCTCTCTCTCTCTCTCTCACCCTTCAAATCTCTCACCTCTCTCTTCTTCATCTTTCACGTTTATTTGATTATCAAATTGGCATGCAACAACAAGGAGGGATGATGAGGAACTCGCCGTCATATAGCTCTGGAGGACATTCTCGTAATTTCGATACCATTTGGTCTCCACTCGTAAAAACCGGCACCGGTGCTTCCAATCGATCCTACGCCTTCTTCTCCCTCTTCCTCTTCCTCCTCCTCGGCGCGTTTCTCTCCACGCGCCTCCTCCTCGACCCCTCCGTACGAACATCTTACTATAATTAGATTCTTGTGTTCTCTTCTAATTACATCAAAACGACAATCCCGTTTGTCATTTTCCTCGCTACTATTTTTTTTTTGCCACGTTGGATATTGGTTAGTGGTGTTAAAACTCGTTCGCGCCTAATTTGTCGTGTCACCATTACTTTTTTGTCAAACAAGTTACGGACGCTTGACACGTGTCTACATAGGAGCTTTAATTAATACTCACGTGTTTGTTTTTAGTCAATAACTAACTACCGCTATTTTTACTAAACGACTACGTTTTGTGTAACTATAGGTTTTGATAGAGAAAGAAACGGTGGCCGTGACTGATAGAGGAACGACCGAATCCCCAAAATACCCTCAGTCGACTAAGCTAATTACGGAAAAACCAAAAGAGTTCACGCTAAACTGCGCCGGTTTCGCCGGTAACGACACTGTGACTTGCCCAAAGAACAACTATCCGACGAGTTTCCGATCCAGCGTCGGAGAAGGCGAATCAGACCGTTCTCTATCCGCCACGTGTCCCGACTATTTCCGATGGATTCACGAGGATCTACGGCCATGGGAGAAGACAGGGATCACGAGGGAAGCCTTGGAGCGCGCCAATGCGACGGCGAATTTCCGGCTGGCGATCATCAACGGGAGGATATACGTCGAGAAGTTTCGTGAGGCTTTTCAGACGAGAGATGTGTTCACGATCTGGGGATTCGTACAGCTGTTACGGAGATATCCGGGAAAGATTCCCGATCTCGAGCTCATGTTTGATTGCGTTGACTGGCCGGTAGTGAAGGCGGCTGAATTCGCCGGAGTTGATCAACCTCCGCCGCCGCCATTGTTCCGTTATTGTGCTAACGACGAGACGCTCGATATTGTATTTCCTGATTGGTCTTATTGGGGATGGTAATTGCTTCTTCTTTAAGCATCCATAACTTTTAGGGTTGTACAATTTCACCACTGTAGTTTTTGATTTGACAAATGAAACCCCATAGTGAATTTACTTGGTAGCTTAAGAAATAGTTATGAGAGTTGTTTAGAGGATGCTTAATTTTTATAGGCTAGAGATGAGAGAATTGCATTGGTTTTGTAGGGCTGAGGTGAATATAAAGCCATGGGAGAGTCTATTGAAAGAACTTAGAGAAGGGAACCAGAGGACTAAATGGATAGACAGAGAACCTTATGCTTACTGGAAAGGGAATCCGACGGTTGCTGAGACGAGACTTGATCTCATGAAATGTAATCTCTCCGAGGAGTATGACTGGAAAGCTCGTTTGTACAAGCAGGTGATTGACTCTATGCCGATATCACGTTGTTCTTGTTCTATGATTCAATTAGTTAAGAGAGTCTTGGATTCGATTCCCATTGCTTAAAATCATCTGCATTAAGTAAAAGAAAGTTTCTTAAAACAGTATCTAGACTCTAGTGCTGTGCTAACTTGAAAGGTTGAGCAACTTGAGTGCATCTTGTGTCGCCATCTTGTTGACATTGATGTGGCTCTCCAAACATGTGTATTTGAACGCTTTTTGTTGGAGAATATTAGCAGCGATATCTGTACTAATCAACACAAGCGGTGGATCTATAGTTGATATTGTTCGTTTAGTTCTTAATGGTTGATGATGTACTATGGTGCAAAAGTTGGGAGTTTTAGGAATGTGATGTCGGGAAATGTTTATATAGTACTTCTCTATGTGTTTAATTTTGGTGTATTTTTGAAGGACTGGGTCAAGGAATCAAAGGAAGGTTACAAGCAGTCAGACTTGGCGAGTCAATGCCATCACAGGTAGTAGTAGCACATAGTCTTCTTAGAGGAACCTTTACATTACTTTTGGGTTCTAAGAAATGGCTTATGCAAAAAATATTGTTATGCAGGTACAAGATTTACATAGAAGGGTCTGCATGGTCGGTGAGTGAGAAGTACATTCTGGCATGTGACTCGGTGACATTGCTGGTCAAACCTCATTACTACGATTTCTTTACACGAGGTATGTTTCCAGGACACCATTATTGGCCCGTCAAGGAAGACGACAAATGTCGCTCCATCAAATTCGCCGTTGATTGGGGCAACTTGCATATGCGAAAGGTATGATATCCCTTTAAACAGTATCAGATTAAACTTGGGTTGTGTTAACTGGTTCTCAATCTCAGTATAATCTAATAATATCTACACCGAGGTCCATTTATTTCAATCAACACACATTAGGTAGTGAATTCTCTTGGCTTAGTTTACTGGATTCAATCTCTATTAGCTGAATTCAACCAACACACATTTATATGCGCTTCATGAATGTTTGATTGAGAATCGGGTCTAAGTACTCTTAATGTTATTATCTCACCGTTCTTTGTCTTACTAGGCCCAAGACATCGGGAAGAAGGCAAGTGAGTTTGTGCAACAAGAACTTAAAATGGACTATGTGTACGATTACATGTTCCATCTCTTAATCCAATACTCTAAACTCCTCCGGTTTAAACCCGAGATCCCTCAGAACTCCACCGAGCTCTGCTCAGAGGCAATGGCGTGCCCGAGGGATGGAAATGAGCGGAAGTTTATGATGGAATCACTCGTGAAACACCCAGCTGAGACAGGTCCATGCGCCATGCCGCCTCCGTATGATCCAGCATCGTTTTATTCGGTTCTGAAAAGGAGGCAGAGTACGACTAGTAGAATCGAACAGTGGGAGAGTAAGTACTGGAGAAAGCAGAACAAGACCGGTTCGTAAAAATAGATTGGCGTATAAAATTTTGTTGTGTAGAGTAAAACCACTTGTCAGAATTGTATCGACTAGTATAACCTAGAAAACTTGCGATCATTATTTTATTTTCCGCCTTTTGGTAGAATTCTAACTAATCCATTATGTCTAGTGAATTCGACGATACAAAGTGTTTTAATCGGTAATTCCCTAAAAGTAAATAGTATAATTTGTATAAAAGAAATGTTAAATTTATCAAATGAATATAAGCTATTTGATTGCAAAATGGTGGCTTAAGCAATACAGTCATACAGAGTTTGATTGCAATACAAAATGGTAGCTTATGCAATATTGCGTGACTATAATCACTCACTCACTCTCACACGAGTTGATACTTAACTTGGAGGATAATAAACATAAATTGCTTTTAACTTGGTCCACATTTATAATTGCCCCTAATTTCATTCGTGTTTCTCATAAACTACACAGATTTAGTAAATTATATTATAGAGTTGGACAGTAACTTAGATGCAACCGCCGAGGAAGAAGAAGGGTATGAGTATGAAGATGAAGAGGAAGAAAATGTTCAAGAGGAGCAATAACAATGATCGAAGAAGAACTAAATGTTACCTCGTATAGTTTCTATTCTTATTCTGGGTTTTGTTCAACTTATTTGTGTTCTCATTTCATTAGTGTATCTTTGTCTTAGCTTCAAATTTTCGGGTTGGTTGTTCCCTAATTCCGATTCATGTATTGGTTTTGTACGGTTTGATCTTATATCTCTGGGACTATGTCTGAGTCTAGGAATCTGTATTCTTCCTTATGATTTATGTTTTATCCTCGTATTGATTTCTATATTGAAATCACAAAATTAACTTTTGAATTCAAATTTGGAGTTAAGGTTCAGAATTAGTTGGCTGCAAAAAGGAACTTTAATCGCACTTAATAAAAGTACTTATCTTTTGGTTTTGATGAGTCTTATTTTTGGACATAGTGAAAGCCTACCTGTCCCACTAAACGGTCGGTTTGTCCTTTGGCTTCACCCGTTTTGGAAGTACGCTTTTAGTTGTCAAATTGGCCATTAGATCAAGAGCATCTGTAACAAACGACGCAGAGGCAACACCAAGAAAAAGAAACTCTCCTTTATTATTGTACTTCAATAATCACTTATCAACTTTATTTCCACTTTTGTGATTTAACTATAACCTTTACCACCATGTCCTCTTTTTTAACCATGAAACATAAGAAAAGTAACTTTAAAACCAAGAAACCAATAGAGAACGCAAATCCATTTGCGTGAAAACTAAGACTCACCACCAAGGATTTTCGAGCAAGATGGTGTTTTTAGGGTTTCTCGAGGAAATGCTGCGCGACGATACGACGCTGAATCTTACCAGAGGCAGTTTTGGGGAGGTTATCAGTGATGAACACTTTCTTTGGCACCTTGAAAGCTGCCAAATTCTTCTTACAAAACGCTTTGATGTCCTCTTCGGTCACTGTTGTTCCTTCTCTTGGAATCACCGCACAGTTAATCTGATAAATAAAAGAACCCAGGAAAATACAGCGTTATTAACAGCTCTACACATCTGATTAAGTTCATTGATCAAGTAAGTTCACATGATGTTTTGATGATTCTGCAGGACATAATGGTAGATAAGGGAGACCAATTCATCAATTCAATTTAGAGCAACTTAAGCACAGGTTTTGTTTACCTCTTCTCCATATTTCTCATCAGGAACACCGAATGCAACACCCTGAGAAACGTCAGGATGAGTTAAGAGTACTGCATCTACTTCAATTGGAGATATCTTCTCACCTGAAATAGAGATTGTAAGTAAGTATACATAGAAATAGAATATCTCTCATTGATACACAAGAACATAGTACTGCACAAAGTAGCCTCTTTCTTTGACTTGTCTCATTTCTAATTTGTTGGGGGGTTTTCTTTGACAAGTCTAACATAGTACTGAACAAAGTAGCCTCCATTGAGACTATACAAATAAACTGCTTGACATAGACTAGTATTCTTGTGAAATAGTAGAGTCATCACTTAAAGTAAATGAGACTAACCTCCACGGTTAATAAGCTCTTTGATCCGACCCACCAGATGCAAATACCCATCGGAATCAAAGTAACCGATATCACCCGTGTGGAACCACCCAAACTCGAAACCTGCCTTGTTGGCCTCTGGATTGTTTTTGTAACCCTTGGTCACATTTGGACCTCTTATACAAACCTCTCCTTTGTTATTCGGCTCTTGTATCTCGCCTTTCTCATTAAGGATCGCCATTTCTTGACCTACCGGTTTCCCAACAGACCCAGGCTTGTGTGGACCTTCCTCTGGTAAGGGGTTTGAGCTCATCAAGTGTGTTGCCTCTGTCATTGCATAGGCCTCGAGCACCGGTGCTCCAAAAGCTTCCTCGAGCCTGGACAATATCACCTGAAAAAAACCAAGACAATTAAAACCATAAATTTGTTGACAAACAAAGAAATTAAAGATTTTGCAAGACATTGTGCTGTTGTACAAACGAAACAAGAGCATTACCGGAGCCAAAGAAGCACTGCAACTCCTGATGAACCGGAGCTTAGGGTATTCCGGCTCAGGATGGCTGGCGTGGCGGTCCAATATGATCTGATGAATGGTCGGAACAGCAGTATACCATGTAGCGTTATACTTCTTCATGTCTGGCCAAAACGTTGTTGCTGAGAATCTACCAGCAGCTGGCAGAGTCACAGCCGCACCAGCTCCAAGCGAGCTAAGCAAACCAGCTAACAATCCATGAACATGGAACAGAGGGAGAACAATCACCGTAGAATCAGACTCCGTAAGCTTGTAAACAGCTTTAATGTTCTTGACGGATGAAACTAGATTGAGCTGCGTAAGCGGTACACCCTTTGGACGGCTCGTAGTGCCAGAAGTGTGGAGGAAGAGAGCACCATCGTCAGGGTGATTAACGAGTTCCGTCGCTGAGTCAACGACCGAGTCAGAATCCGCAACGGACAGAGCAAGGTCTGAGCCAGCGTCAAGCAGCGAAGCGGTGACGTGAGAGATTTTCAGCTTTGAAGCTGCTTCTTGAGCCGGTGCGTTTCCTTCTTTAGCGGTTAATAATAGCTTTGAATCTGAATCAGAGAGGTAAAACTCAAATTCCTCCGCCGTGTACGCTGAGTTTAACGGCGCCGCCGTTGCTCTAGCTCTTATCACCGCTAAAAACATTATAACAAACTGAAAAACAAAAAAAAATCAAAATCACGAAAAAAATCATCTGAATCCGGAAATCGAATTTTCTCAAATCAAGAAGCGATTTACAGATTCCCATATGATTCTTCAGCACGCAAAATAAAACCAGAAACGAAGCTTTTAAATCGCAAATATATGAAAAAGCTCAAAAACTACCTCGACGGTGTTAGGGAAGGTGAGAGCGACGACATCTCCAGGTTTGATGCCAGCGGCGGAGACAAGGCGTGAAGCGGCGCGTTCGATTAGATCGTGAAGACGCGCGTGAGTGAGATCGAATTTTCCAGAAACGGAGAGAGCTCGGCGATCGGGAAATTTTCTGGCGACGTTTTCCAACAATCCGGTGAGAGTATCGCTATCCATGGTTATTACGTCTGAGAGAATGTGCAAGCACAGAGAAGAAGAGAGCAAATGGGATATTTATAAATTTATATTTAATTAATACAGTATCTGTAGAAGCAAAAATGGCCTAAAAGACGATGCCACGTGTCATCATCGTAACGAATTTTCTAATGATCGTGTGGTCATAGTGTTTTTATTTATTTTAAAATTTAATTGTTGTTTTAAGGGTGGGGGTCGCTGGTATATCCTTACGATTAGACCGACGTTTCGGTTTTTGAAGAGGTGATTTTCGATTTTCGGTACAAATCCTGAACCGAAACGGCTAGTTAATTAACTTTTGCTCAAATGGTAATTTACGGTTTACGAATTATTACATAGGAATTTGAAATAGTTTTGTGTATGTATTACTTTCTGATTCTTAAATTTAGATAACGGAGGGTGATATATAGTTTCATTAACAATAGCTTAATTACGAGTGCTTAATCATTTTTAGGGTCTTTGCACATGTGTCTTTGACTCGGATTATCACGTTTCAAAGATGGTCGACGTTGTTTATATTATTATATTTAGATGATAACGTCCTTAGGAAATGGAGGTGGCCTGAAGTGAAGATCACACAACCTAGAGAGTAGAGACTAAATTAAATTATTCGAATCCCGGTTCCGAAAAAAAGCAATAAGAAGTAGTAAATGACCAAGGAGGCAAGGAAAAGACCTTTGAAGGATAAGAATAAATAGATTATTTCTATTCTATAGTTATAAAAGAAAAGGATAAGAATAAATATAACGACACATATATATCTTTTTGAAGTAATCAATTTTGGTTTGTCTATATATACAAATTATTATATTGTTTTATTTGGATTTGTTGTTTTGTTTGATATATGCACACTAACTAAACATTAGTGGAATTTGGATAATAATTCTACGATGAAACTAATATAACCACTAAATTTTTATGAAATGAACATAAAGGGTAGTCGCGAAATGTCTTAACTTACTCCAAAATATAGTTTGATTTGAAAATTAAAACCACAAAATTTAATTTATTGCTGTTTTGGGCCTATATATATTATCTAGATCAATGATTCATTGAAACAATTGGTGTAAACTCAATGACATGTACGTGGTTCGAATGTAGCAGGTTCAAAACTATTATAAACAATTAATGGTCCATAATTTTGCTTGCAAGAAGCCTAGCTGAAGAGAGAGCCAAAGTATAATTTACAAATTACAACTGATCATATGTTTAGTAATTAAAAGATTAAAGTTATGTATGTGAATAGAAAAAAAGTACGTCGATATTTAAATTTAAACTTCGTAAAAATGAAAACGATACATTCTTTAAAAAAAAAATTATAATTAAGTCTTATTCATGGAGCTGGAAAAGTCATTTTCCTTTCTCGTAACTAAAAAACATGGTCTTTTTGTAAGCCGTCTCATACAAAAGAAGAATTTTTTTTTGTCCAAAAAAAAAAAACAAAAGAAGAATTTGATTTGTGTTTGTTCTTCTTACGTAGCATTGTCATCTGGCAATCATTGAAAATATGGCTGTCATATTAGAAACAAAAAAAAACTTCTCTTAAATAGTTAAGTTATGAAAAAAAAAAAAAATAGTTAAGTTATCCATTTTTGAATAAAAATTTCTCAACTACATTTCGTTAAAGAACTAAACTTTTAATTTTACGTTGACGGAAATATTGTAGTCCAACACAAATGTAAATACTTTTGTCTGAAACCACAACTCTGTTTCATTCAAAATTTGGTTTAACCAAAAACTCATATGCAAACATTCGAAATTTCTTATGCATATTACACTACAGAAACTTGATAAAAAAGAAAGAAGAAGATAGAAGACAATTATGACAAATGTTTACTCAAATGATCATTCAAATGTAAACATTCAAAAGTTCATATACTCGTATAAAACTTTCAAAATTTGAATTGTATCTCTTGTATGTTTTAATTTTTTTTTAATTTGTAACAATTATTAAATTTTTTATAATTATAAATTTTATTTTTATATTAATATTTTTTTTTTGTAAGAATCACATGTTAAGAGCCTACCATTACATACACATAAAATCTTAAACCAAAAATATAATCTGTTAACTATAACTTTTATAAATTTATTACTTAAATATTCCTAAGAGTTATTATTAAGTGCTCATTGATAATCATGCACTAATCTTTTTCTTTGGTCAAAAAAGAAAACCATCGTTCATTTTAATTCAAAATAGAGTTTTCAACATACAAGTTAAGTGCCTGCTAGGCCCAACTATCAGATACAAAGCCCTACAATAATATCCTGTTGACATTAGGACCTCTTCACACTCTTGTTTGAGGTTACCACCTTATTCTCTCTTTACTCTCTTGTTCTTGTTTTGTTTCTTTTCATAAAACACAAACGTTTAGTATGTAAGAGAGAAGAGAGAACTCCTTTAATTGTCTACATTGATATTTCGGATCAAAATGATGCTTCTTACAAGACACAACAACACACATACTTATACAACATCTTCTACTTGCACCTTACACATGCTCCCATAGGCCTGGGCATAATACCCGAACCCGAAGAACCGAACCGAACCCGACCCGAAAAATCCTATCCGAATCCGAACCCGAAGTTTTAAAATATCCGAACGGGTTCTAAACTTCACAACCCGAAAACCCGAACCGAACCCGACCCGAACTCGAACCCGAACAAGTACCCGAACATACCCAAAATATAAGTACATAGTTATAATATATTAGTAATATTTATACTTGTAATAACCTAAGTGCCTAAATTATTCGGATGTTAAGATATTTTCGGATGTTTTAGCTACTTTGGATTAGATATGGGTTAAAATACTTGGGTTTTAGATTTTTTTGAGTATTTTTCAATACTTTGCATAGAATCGGATACAAAATTTTTAATATTTGGATACTTCGGGTAAACCCGAATCCGAACCCGAAATACCCGATCCAAACCCGACCCGAACCCGAAGTTTTAAAATACCCGAACGGGTCTTAGTTTTCTAAACCCGAAAAACCCGAACCCAAAAAACCCGAACCCGAAAAACCCGACCCGAACCCGACCCGAATATCCGAACGCCCAGGCCTATGCTCCCATACTTTAAACCATACTTCTAGATCCTAGACTCTTACACAACCACACTACTCTTACTTACTTTTACAAGCAATGTTAACAAGTACAACAACTCTTTCTATTCCTAATAACTCCACCTTAGCAACTCTACTTAGGTTGAGCTTTAGACTAACAAAAACACACTTCCTTTTATTTGGGCTTTAACCAAAACGCAGCCCATTAGTTTTCTTAGGACCAAACCACACAAAGCCCAACTTCCTTGTTGTCTTGTCTTCTGTCGTTGACTTCTTCTTCTTCTCTTGGACGAATTCTTCGTCATCTTCTTCGTTGTGCTTCTTCTCTTTTCTTCATCTTCTTCTCACTGATTTCTATTTCTTTGTTGCAGGATTTAATCAAGGATCCAAACTTCAACATATCCTCTCCTGGGATAACCTAAAATCGATTAGCAAACACATCTATATCGGCCAAAAACTCCGTCAAGCTCTCCAGAGTCTGCTCCTGTCGAGAATCATCCAATTTCGACGGAAACACGATTGAAACCGAGCCGTATCAGTCATGGCTATGTCTGAGTTTGGCATTGTCTACGCCGTCCATATCATCACCGTCCAATTCGGCTCCGTCGTATCGGTAAACTGAGAAACCCTTTAAACCCTTCTGAGACTTTTGTTGATCTCTGTATAACGAATTTGGTGATGGGTTTTGGTTATTTTGCAGAAAGTTTGCGAATGTCTTCTACGTAAAGGACCTCTTTCCTCACGAGACATCTCTCGTTTAGCTGAATCAGACATCAATCATAACCAAGTTAAAGATATTCTCTATCTCTTGATTCAGCACAATTGTGTTCAAGCTTTCTCTATTGAACCTCCTGGTTAGTTAGTCCCCTTTTACTCTATTGGTTTGGCTTGGCTTTTAATATGAATGACTTAGGTATTGTTGTATGTTTTTGACTTGTAGATGGTTCCGAGAGCAAAGCAATTGTACAGTATATTGTGCTGTTTAACAACATTTTGCATCGTGTGAGGTATAACAAGTTTTCGAGGCTTGTAAACGAAGAACTTGGCTCTGAGGTTTAATCTTGCGTCTTCTTCACTCTGTTCAGTGTTTTGTTTAGTTGGTTTACGCTTCAAGACTCTAATGCTAATCTTATACTTTTTGATCTATATGTATAGTGCGGTGCAGTTCTTGATGGTTTACTTAGTAACGGTAGGCTTACCTTGGGACAGCTGATTGAAAGAGACAGAGGTGAGTCCTGATATCATATGTTCCTCGTATGTTATATTACCACAGTTTACTCTCATCGTAGGCACTGGCTTTTGGACTTTGTGTATCTCGTTTTGATTACAATAATGCTTCAAACGGAATGGATGCTAATCTGTTGTATACGGTTCTTCATACATGATCAGGTTCAGGAAAAACGATAGGTTCTGAAGCAATTAGAGATTCTCTTCAGAAATTGGTTGCTGCCCGTTTTGTTGAGCGCATTCCTTCTCCCGAACCTGTGCTTGGAAACAAAGAACAAGAGCCGGCAAAGAAAAGAGGCGCTAAAGCTGCCAAGGTAATTGATAATGTCTTTCTGGTGTTTGGTATACCTATACATTGTCCGATATATCAGTTTATTGTTTATCAGACCTACCAACTGCAGCGACATGACTCTCCGTTTTGATTTTTTATTCTGTTCGAGATTAATAAATCTCTTGGAACTGTGTAGATTCTCAAAGAACCGGAAACCTTGGAGGAACGTGTTGTTGAAGCAGCAACTCCAGTTGACGCAATAAGATTTCCACTTATATTCGAAGAAGATGCCCATTCATCTTTAGCAGATGACGATAGCAACATCACTGAGGGGAAGGTATCAGCATTCTAACCATAACCAATCTTGGCTATCTTATAAGCACACATTTTCATGATGTAGCACTGAATACCTTTGTTGATGTTTCTCATTGAACCGAATATTTTAGCGTAAACAACGTGATGTGGACTCATCAGATCCGAGCAGTGGAGTAATTTGGCATCCTAATTATGAGGAGTTCATCCACCGCCTTAGACATAAGGTTAGTTATCCATGTTTCTCTTTTGAGGTAGTTTGATGAGAGAAAAAGCTCTTCGTTATTGGCATTTGAAATTTTGTTTTTTTCTAATCTATCTTACTGGTTCTTATCTTTTAACCACTTGTTTTCTTGTTGAAGGCGTGTGTGGAGATTGTGAAAGAGCGCAGGGATGAAGGATGTGCCATTGTCTTGAGGGCAATGTTAGAAGTAGGAAGATCACAGGAGAAGAAGGTGAAAACAGACAATTCGGGTAATATCTGAGTTGCTCACTCATTTTCATTCAATATCTTAACATAATCAAAATATGTTGAAGTTAAAATTGTATTTGGTGTGATTGATTCGGCACTCTCCACCAAAAGTCCACCTATGAAATTCTGTTGAGTAACTTAATTTGCTTTAATCTTTGAAACAGCTCCAATGTCAATTGGTTCCATTTATGAAGAGGTTATAAAGACAGAAGCAGGTCGCACTATGTTACAAGAGCGAGTTGAAGCATGCCTTGACCAATTGAGTGCTACGTCTTCTTATCTACCAGCATTTGTGACAGAAATGAATGATTCATACATAGTTGGTATGGTAACTCCATTCAAATTCTAGTAAACTGATTCTTGTTTTCAAGCTGACCTTTTATATTCTTTTGTTATTTGGTTTTGCAGATTTTAAATCCATTATCAGCGTAGCACAGAAAGATGAGGTGCGTTTCATAATTTTTTTTTCTTTTCTTGACATATTTCTGAAACTAAAAACGAGATCTTTGAGATGGTTATAGATAGAAGCAGTAGTTATGAGAAGATATGGGAAAGAAGCTTTCAGAATGTTCAGATACTTATCACAGGAAGGGCGTTTTGTTGAGACCGATAAGGTTAATGACTGTTCTTTCTGGTTCATATAGAAATCTTTAAGTCATAATGATTTCTTAACTTCCATCAATTTGTTTTTTTTTTTTCTGTAAGATTGCTGATGCCGCGCTGACTGAAAAGAAAGACACACCGCAATTCCTTTTGAAGATGTGGAAAGACGGATACTTACATATGCAGGTATTCATAGTTTCGAAACCAAGTCATTTCCAAAACTAAAACGAATTGGTTGATATGAGATTCATTGTTGTTCTCTTCTGTTCGTTTTTGTAGAAATTGGCGATCACGGGTACGTATGTACCGTTTCTGTTGTGGAAGGTAAACAAGTTGATTGTGACTAGGCAAATGTTAGATGAAATGTATCATGCTTCACTTAACTTGAATCTCAGGTTGGCTCATGAGTTAGAATCCGAAAAAGAGGTTAGTCACACTGCAAATCGATTAACTCAATGGGTTTCAAGCTGGTCAAAATACTAATAAACCTGTTATTGCTTTTGTGGCAGTTGCTGATGTTGCCATCAGATAAACTGGAAGGACCATTAAAGGAGAGAGTGATCAAGGTCAGAGCCAAGAGGCTGTTACTCTCTTCCACTATGTTTAAACTTGATGATGCGATTATGCTATTTCACGACTTCTAAACTCTTAAATTGAAAATCATTTCTTTATTTTGTTTTAGTCGATTTAGTTCACATTGTCCTCCTACCTATTCCTATCTTTTAACAATTTTTGTTTTCTTTTGAACATAATGAAAATTTGTAACTTTGAAGGTAATTGATACTGTTTCGAGATAAATGTTGTCTATTGTATACTTTAGATTTAGTTTTCAAACTCTTTTATCTTTTATCAGAAAACATTCTTAGGTTTTTATAAGCTTCCTTTCCTTTATTATGGCTGATGAGCTTTGGGATGAAGTCTATACTAATAGTCGTCTAAGTCTGATTGCTCGACCTCTCAATCCTTCAGCTTCAGACAGTAGTTTCATCTTTATCAAGAGTATGGAGCCTAGCTACAAGAGTTCATGGAAGAGTTGTCGATGATAGATTTGTACAATTTCTCTTTCAATCAGAGACTGATCTTTTAACCTAACAATTGTTGATCTTTTGAAATTGTTCTTCATCTGTGGAAATAAGTTTTTACTGCTCAAGTGCTTAAGAACTGCAATGTCTATTTGCAGGTTAAAGAGAGAGTTTTTGGTTGCGTCGATTGTGGCTTGAATTTACTATACTTGCTAAACTAATATAATCTTAGTAATACATAATTACATATTCAACCATGTCCGTAAGTAACCAAATGAAACATTATATTTTTTGCAAAAGCCAGATAAGATTCTTATAAATTTGCAGACTGTGGGAGAAAAAGAAGCATACGAAGGGAAGTCAAACTAAAGAGGAAGTGGAGATGTGTGATACGATATTTTCCATAAATCCAGAGAAGCAAGGTAACAGCAAAATCCAAGATTTCAGGATAAAAACTGATGAAACAAAAAACAGAGTCTGATACACAAAAATTCAGTTCCAAAAGTTGATAAGATAAAGTTTCTTCTAACTAAGAAGAAGGACCTCACTTCTTCTCTTCTTTCTCAGCCTCGGAGGCTCTCTTGGCTCTAGCACCAGCATGTCTCTTGTTCGTGCGTTCAAGGCGTATCTTATCATACGCCTTGAAGGACTTCATTTCTGAAGTCAGCTTGACGAGCTCCATGGTTGGCTTCTCACGTACAATAGGCAAGTAGTCTCCTTGAACTTGGGTAGCATTAGCCAACTCTTCTGGTGTAGAGTCACCAGCCTACCAACACACAAACAAAAACAGAACAAGTAAGAGATCAGTACCAATCCAACAAATGATGAAGAACACTAAACCCTAGACTAATTCCTTCGAATGATTACCTTAACCTTGCGAGCACGACGCGGGAAGATGACCAACTTAGTCTTGTAGGTTTTCAGCCTCTGGACATTGGTTTGAAGACCCTCCAAAGATCGGTTCTTGCGACGATGGTCAACAGCAATACCGATTGTAGGAGCCAACTTCTTTGGGATACCAGCAGCCTATATTAATCAAACAATCAGAAATCAACAATCCCAACAATATTCATTTACACGTAAATGAAATGAAACTTGATAGCTATATGAATAGAGTTCAATAATCAGAAATCAACAATCCAATCAATATCCAGCAAGGCATGAAACTTGATAGCTATAAGAATAAATGAAAGAGAGATAGAAATTACAAACCTTGAGCTCTTCAAGAGTGAATCCTTTACCGGTTCTGACCTTCATGTTGTACTTAAGAGTCTGACCATGCACAACAGGGCGGAGAGGTCCGGAAGTTGGACGAGGGAAGATCTTCACAGCCTTCTTTTGCCTCGCTGCGTAAAACATAACAAATAACATAATTAGATTCAAAGAGACTTAAAGTGTAAACCTAAAACGAAACATGACATAAGCAGAAGTGGTGACATTACTACTAACCAATTCTTCTTCTGGTTTTCCTGGCAGGCTGGTTGAACCATGTCTTCACATAGTTCTGCCAGTGCTTCTTAAAGTGACCATTGGGGATAACATTGTTGTGCTTCATTTCTTCACCTCAAGCTGCCAAAAAAAAAAACACATTTTAATCAAATGATGGAACTTTAAACAGCTCAAGGGAAATCACATGATGAAACTTCAAACTGCAAAACAAAAGACCATCTCAATGCTATAGCTAACATAAATAAAGTAAAACAGATACGAATCTTGTAATATTTCAAGGGTCACTCTTATTAAATCTCTACGAAAGATGATACTTTTGAGCAATCTTAAACTCTCAAAAAATCCAAGTTTCTTATGTTTGTATAGAGTAAGGATGTTATCAACATCAATCAAATAAACGAAAAGTTTCATCAATTAAACGCTAATCTTACTCATTCCAAGGACGATACTTTCAACAAATCACTAAAGCATAACAAACAGCAAATCAACGGACTCTAAACAACGCTTTATATCAGATCAATAAAACTCGAAATGAACAAAACAACGAACTTAGAATACTTCCAGGAGCTAGCAGCAGAACACGATGAGAGAAAACACGCAAGAACCCTAATTTAATCAAACGAGATAGCAGCGAAGAGAATCGGAGAGCCGACAAGTAGAGAGGAACGAAAACTCACAGAGAGAAAAGCTTCTTCGCGGCTGGACTGAAGTGTATCCAAGACTAGGGTTTACGAGCTTTAAATAGTGAAGACCTAAACTCAGTTCAACTATTCCTGTAATTGGGCCTGGGCCGGAATCAAACAAATTAAAATGTTTTTCTTTTGGGCTTGTCAATGTTTTTATTTTGGATTTGATTTGGTTCGATTTTTCTTTCTCTCTCACATCTGTTAGTTCCGTCGTCTTCTTTGTTCTCCAGAATCTCATTGAGTTTGGAGCGGTTCGTAATCTGAAGGATTTGTAGCAAAACTGTTGTCTCTGTTTAACGAAAATGGAACAAAAATGGTATGTTTCTTTGTTTTGTTTATGTTTTTCTCGGAATCCCTTTCTATGGTTTTCTGATTCTTTTTTTTTTTTTTTTTTTTTTGACAGCAAAATCGGTGGTGAAGGATTGGGAAATCGAGGTTTAGTGAATGAGGAGGACAGGCTCAGTGAGTTGCCTGAAGCTTTGCTTCTACACATATTGTCTTCACTTCCAACAGAAACTGTCATAGCTACTACTGTTTTGTCCAAAAGTTGGAAATCTCTCTGGAAGATGTTGCCAAAACTCAAGTTTGATTCTAGGTATCACCAAACATTTTCAGAGAATGTTTGTAGATCTTTGATTTCACATAAAGCTCCTGTTCTAGATAGTTTGCATTTGAGAGTTGAAGATAAGGGTGATGCTTTAGAGATGGGATTATGGATTGGAATTGCAATTGCACGTAATGTGCGTAAATTGACACTGAAGTTTGTATTTCAGGAGGAAAGCTTAGTAAGAATTCCGAGTGGTTGGTGTAGTTTTAATGATACACTTGAAATCTTGAAACTCAAGTCTTGCATTCTTTTAGATTTTCCTTCTCTAGTTTGTTTGAAGTCTCTTAGAAAGCTGCATCTCTACCATGTGAAATTCAAAGACGAAGAATCT
Organism: Arabidopsis lyrata subsp. lyrata; assembly: GCF_000004255.2. Taxonomy (NCBI): domain Eukaryota; kingdom Viridiplantae; phylum Streptophyta; class Magnoliopsida; order Brassicales; family Brassicaceae; genus Arabidopsis; species Arabidopsis lyrata. The sequence goes on from NW_003302551.1 coordinate 14,105,225, forward strand.
GTTTGCAACCTTTTATGTGGCTGCTCTAGTCTTGAAGATTTGTTTGTGCATCGAGAAAGCTGTACCGATGTGGAGACTTTCACTATTGCGGTGCCATCATTACAGAGACTAACCATATATGATGATTACTGTGGAGAAGGTGTTGGAGGCTATGTGATAAATGCTCCTTCTTTGAAATACTTGAACATCGGCGGGTTTAATGGTCTTGAGTTTTGTTTGATTGAGAAAGCGCCAGAGCTGGTGGAGGGCAAAATCTCTGACATTTTTGAAATAGCCAATGAGAACATTTTGGAATCTCTAACTTCAGCCAAACGTCTTTCCATAAACTTATCACCGTTAAAGGTAAATTTAAGATTTAAGATTTTCAGAAGGTTTTATCTGCAATTGGGCTAACGTTGCTAACGTTGTTTTGTGTGTACCAATGTTGCCTCATGCACAGATTAAGTATCCTATTGGTAAAATCTTCTACCAGCTTTTATCTTTGGAGCTTCGTACATTTAGCTATGAGTGGTGGAATCTACTTTCGTTCATGCTCGATAGTTCTCCCAAATTACAAATTCTTAAGCTCATCGATGTAAGCCATTTCATTAGTCAACTACTTTTTTCCAGTTCTCTACTTTCAAGTATTTTAATGTCCTTTAATTGCATTGTTCTCAGCCATATCGATTTGCTAGAGATGATTGTCCGGTGGGCTGGGAATGGAGTCGACCCAAATATGTACCTGAATGTTTGTTGTTTCATCTTGAGACATTTGTGTGGACAAGATATGAGTGGCAACGAGAAGATGAGAAAGACGTGGCTACATACATTCTAAAAAACGCAAGACAGTTGAAGAAAGCAACTTTCATCACAAAATCCATCATACCCGAAAACCTCAAGAAGTTGGAAAAGAGAATGGAGATACTCAACCAGTTGGCTTGTGAGGCCAGGGCTTCAAAGTCATGTCGCCTCGTGTTTGAATCCGTGTAATCTCTTTAACTATTTTACTATGATGTTTGGCCAAAATTCAACTTTACCTATTGATGGGACATTAAATATTGGTTACATTGTGAGGAAGAGATTCAGAAGATAATTCAAGGAGTAAGTAAAGTAAAATTATTAGTGATTCGAATCTGCGCGAGTGCCCGGAGTGAGCCTAACATAGAGGCAAGTTGTTGTGCCATATGATGGGCAACTATCTCCTGCGGTTTGGAGAGGGGAAAAAAAGGATGAACAAGGGAAATAGAGCACAAGCAGCCAAACAGTAAGAGATGAGTAAGGAAGCTCTGAATTTAGACAAATGTATTAGCCATAACATATTAACATCATCTCATATTGGTTTTCTCAAATGTTTTGAAACACGAGAGCAGTTGTATATATGTAATTTAGTTCACAAAAGCAAATCATATTATTTTCGTCTCCTCCTGAATATAACAGCAGTTCTCCATGTTGTCCAAAACAAAAATGAATGAGAGTGTGAAAAAAAATAAAAATCTCTCAATTCTCAGGTATTAGATAAATGGGCCTATATGGAGACCAAACAAACCCATTTATAAGCCTTTTGTCTTTTTTTGTTCGGCCTGTAAATTTGCTGGAATCGGTTTGATTTTAAAAAATCCCAAGGAAAATGATCTGTCTCAATTTCTCACACTCGTCTCATCGACTTCTCTCATCTTCATCACACTGTTGTCACTCTCTGTTAGGGTTTTGTGACTCGCTAGTCCTTTTATTGATTTTGCAACAAGAGGATAGTTTTTGAAGCTGAATGTCGTCACCAATTATCATACCTAAGCCCTAGCTCGATTCGTTTGTTCGGTTGCGTTTGGAGCGTTCGCAATCCTAAAGATTTGTACCAAATTGTTGGTTTCTATTAACGACAAATCGACAATGGAACAAAAATGGTATGTTTTTTCTTCGTTTATTTTTTGGCTAGAAATCCCTTTCTTAACACTAATCCTTGAATCCTAAAACTCTTTATCTTTTTACAGCAAAATCGGTGGAGAAGGTTTGAGAAATCGAGATGTAGTGAATAAGGACAACAGGATCAGTGAGTTGCCTAAACCTTTGCTTCTACACATATTGTCTTCACTTCCAACAGAAACTGCCATAGCCACTAGTGTTTTGTCCAAAAGTTGGAAATCTCTCTGGAAGATGTTGCCAAATCTCAAGTTTGATTCTAAGTTTCACCGAACATTTTCAGAGAATGTTTGTAGATCTTTGATTTTACATAAAGCTCCGGTTCTAGAGAGTTTGCATTTGGAAGTCGGATATAAATGTGATGCTTTGGAGTTGGGATTATGGATTGGAATTGCATTTGCACGACATGTGCGTAAGTTGGTACTGGAGTTTTACTTTGAGGAGGAAGGCTCAGTAAAATTTCCGGGTGTTTTGTGTAGATGTAATAACACACTCGAGAGCTTGATACTCAAGGGTTCAATTCTTTTTGACCTTCCTTATCCGGTTTGTTTCAAGTCCCTGAGAGAGCTGTACCTTGACCATGTGAACTTCAAAGACGAAGAATCTGTTTCCAACCTTTTCTGTGGCTGCCCTTGTCTTGAGAATTTGATTGTTCATCGAGAAAGCTTTATGGATGTGGAGTCTTTCACTATTGCTGTGCCATCATTACAGAGACTAACCATATATGATGATTACTGTGGAGAAGGTGTTGGAGGCTATGTGATAAATACTCCTTCTTTGAAATACTTGGACCTCAAGGGGTTTAATGTTCTTGATTTTTGTCTGATTGAGAATGCGCCGGAGCTGGTGGAGGCAGAAATCACTGAAGTTTCTGATATAACCAATGAGAACATTCTGGAATCTCTAACTTCAGCCAAACGCCTTTCCTTGTACTTATCACCCTTAAAGGTATTTTTAGATTCATTTAAGATTTTCACGGGGTTTTATCTGCAACTGTGCTAACATTGTTTTCTGTACTAATGGTGCCTTCATGCACAGATTAAGTATCCTACTGGTAAAATCTTCTATCAGCTTCTATCTTTGGAGCTGCGTACAGATGAAGAAGAGTGGTGGAATTTACTTTCACTCATGCTTGATAGTTCTCCTAAATTACAAATCCTCAAGCTCATCGACGTAAGCCATTTCATTAGCCAGCTACTTTTTTTTTTCCATTGCTCTTTCAGGTATAATGATGATCTTGAATTTTACATTGATTTCAGTCAAGGCAGTATATTAATAAAGATTTACCGGTGGACTGGAAATGGAATCAACCAAAGTGTGTACCTGAATGTTTGTTGTTCCATCTTGAGGCATTTGTGTGGACAAGATATGAATGGCAACGAGAAGATGAGAAAGAAGTGGCCAAATACATCCTTAAGAACGCAAGACTCTTGAAGAAAGCAACTCTATCCACAAAACCTATCGAATCTAAAAAGCTTGAGGAAATGAAAAAGAGACGTGAGATGCTCAACGAATTGGCTGCCGAGGACAGGGCTTCAGATTCGTGTCACCTCGAGTTCGAATATGATACGTATTCTTACAATTAGGACATGTTCTTAAAATCTTCCAGAATGTGACAATGGGACCTAAAAAAAGTCAGAAACTTAGTCAAGTTTTCTGAGCTATATATTTAGGTTTTTGAACAGTAGCGGCATTTTAGATGAATAAAAAAAACAGGTAATATATAATGTTGCTATTTTGGATAGGCCATTTTTTACTTATTGATTTAAGCAAACAAGTTAAATGATTTGTTTGAATAATTAGGAAGTGATTACAAATTGGTCCCAAAGACAAACCAAAGTTTGTTATATGTTACTCGTTTATTCTTGTGTTGACTTGTTATCTTGTCTCATTGACTCTTCTTCCTCGTGTGACAACTTCTTCTTATCCTTTCTTCTTCTTCGCTTTACTCTGTTCTTCTTCTTCTCCTCACTTGAAACTTTCTTCTTTGTTGCAGGTTTAATCAAAGGTTCAATTCCAACATGCTCCAGCTATTAAATATACATCTCCAATTGGTTTTCTCAAACGTTTTGAAACATAGGAGAAAATTACTTCACATATATTTTCCAACTCTGAATTTAGCAGGAGTTTCGTGTCCGTCCATGATAAAAAAATAAATGGAAGTGGTGCAAAAACTTTTTAGAAATATAAATCATGTAACATAAGCCCATTAGAAATGTCGTTCGGTTTGGTTTGATTCTGTTTTTTTGGTAAGGTTATTTTGCCAACCAAAGCCTAGCTGTTCGTGGATTTAGGACTTGGCTTTAGAAAAGCCGAGTTAGTAGTGCCCATTAGAAAATACCTCTTTGCTTGTGAATATGTTGGATTTGGATTCGCTTTTTAACCCTAAAAAAAGTCATCGGTCTCATACTTGTAACTTGTAAGTCACTCGTCGTCCTCTTTCTTCTCCAGATCATGTTCTCGAGTGGAATCTCTAATGCAGTAGTTTCGAAACTCTGTTAGGGTTTCCAATTTGGTTTATGACAACACAAGTGAATCGTTTTGAGATTAATTATTGTCATCATATCTTAGTTTTTAGCCGGATTTTTGTGTTCGACTGCGTTTGCGTTTGGAACTGTTCGTAACGCATTAGCACTGGGAAGGATTTTTAGAGAATTTATATCTCTAATTAACTACAAAAGAACGGAACAACAGTTGTATGTATCTTTTACATCGTTAATTTTTTGTTTAGCTGTATAAAGATCCAACCCTAATTCTAATTTGAACCCTAATTTTTTTTTGTATATTTTCGTCCTTTGATTTTTGACAGCAAAACTGATGGTTTAAGTTTGAGAAATCAAGGGGCTATGAAGGATGACAGAATCAGTGAGTTGCCTGAAGATTTGCTTCTGCAGATATTGTCTTATATTCCAACAGAAAATGTCATAGCCACGAGTGTTTTGTCTAAACGTTGGAGATCTCTATGGAAGATGGTGCCAAATCTCAAGTTTGATTTTGAGTTTGATCCTAAGATTGAATCTAAGTATCACCAAACATTTTCAGATAATGTTTACAGGTCCTTGACTCTACATAAAGCTCATGTTCTAGAAAGTTTGCATTTGAACATTATACGTGGAACTGATGGCTTGAATATTGGAATGTGGATTGCAACTGCATTTGCACGTCATGTGCGTAAATTGGTATTGATTAGTTTCTTTGATGTGGGTAATGAGAGGATTATATTTCCAAGTGTTTTGTTTAGTAATGATACACTTGAGATCTTGAAAATCCAGAATTATATATTCTTTTAGACCTTCCTTCTCCGGTTTGTTTAAAGTCACTGAGAGAGCTGCGCCTTTACCATGTAAAATTCAAAGACGAAGAATCAGTTTCCAACCTTTTAGGTGGCTGCCCTTGTCTTGAAGATTTGGTTGTGCATAGAGATAGCAATGTCGATGTGAAGACTTTCACTATTGCGGTGCCATCATTACAGAGACTAACCATAGAAGATTCTAACCCAGGAAGAGGTAAGGGAGGCTATGTGATAAATGCCCCTTGTTTGAAATACTTGAACATCGACGGGTTCGACTGGCTTGAGTTTTGTCTGATTGAGAATGCACCAGAGCTGGTGGAGGCAGAAATCATTGACGTTATTGATATAACCAATGAGAACATTCTGGAATCTCTAACTTCTGTCAAACGTCTTTCCTTAGACTTATCACTCCTTGAGGTAAATTTAAGATTTGAAGATTTTCACTGGGTTACTCTACAGTTGGACTAACACTGTCTTCTATTTATGTTGCCTCATGCTGCATGCACAGATTAAATTTCCTACTGGTAAAATCTTCTATCAGCTAGTATATTTAGAGCTAGGTACATATAATAGTATGTGGTGGAAACTACTTTCGCTCATGCTCGATAGCTCTCCTAAATTACAAATTCTCAAGCTCAACAATGTAAGCAAATCTTATTAGTCCTGTTTTTTTTTTCTTTTTTTCCAAAGCTCCACTTTCAAGTACTTTGTTGATTTTGTATTACATTATGATAAATTACATTGTTCTCAGGCATATCTGTGTGATGAAGAAAAAGGTCTATACGGACTGAAATGGAATCCACCAAAATGTGTAGCGGAATGTTTGTTGTTCCATCTTGAGAAACTCTTGTGGATAGGATACGAATGGCAACAAGGAGATGAGAAAGAAGTGGCCACATACATCCTAGAAAACGCAAGATGTTTGAAGAAAGCAACTTTCTCCACAAAGAGCATTGATCCGGATAAGAACGAAAAGTTGGAAAAGAGACGTGAGATGCTCAACGAGTTGGCTAATGTGAGCAGGGCTTCAAATTCATGTCACCTTGTGTTCGATTCTATCTAATCTGCTGAACTTTTAGTATCTGTGTTTTGGCCATTGGGAAATGTAAAATTCTCAACTTTACCTATTTAGTGGGATGCTAATATTTGTTGACATTCTGTGGAAGATATTTTGAAGACAATTCAAGCAGTGGATTTAACAATGAACTATAAAGGTAGAACAAAAGAAAAAGCAGTTAGAGAGTTGGGGAAGCAAATATTTATCCTCAGTCGGTCTAAACACTAAATAACGCTTGAAATCGCAACCGCCTGCTTTCGCAAACTCCCACAACTGCAACCGCATCGTTTAAACCAGTCAAGCCCTAAGGAATGGATTTAACAATGAACTATCTAGTATCTCTAATCTCTACCTAAAAGCAGAAAAATGATAAACGCAAGATGGTCTGCATTTCATCTCTGCCCAATATTTAACGTAAAAAGGCAATAACACATCTGTAAGTAAAGTGATTGGGACTTACTTACAAAGGGCCGAGTTAATAAGCCCATTTTAAGGAAGACTTCCTTTCCTTGTGAATATGTATTCGCCTATTCGGATTCGATTTTGAACCATTGGTTTTCATTTTTCGTCCTCTTTCTTCACTTTTCGTCCTCTTTCCTTGTCATGATCATGTGCTCGAGTGTGATCTCTATTCTCTAACTGTTGCTAATGCATTAGTTTTGAAACTCTGTTAGGGTTTGCAATTTGGGTAATTGACACAAGTGAAAGCTGAATCGTCATCATTTCTTAGCTTTAGCCGGATTCTTGTGTTAGGCTGCGTTTGCGTTTGAAGCTGTTCGTAGTTATGCAAAATCTGAAGGTCTTTTTAGCAAATTGATACCTCGCCTACAATGGAACAGAAACTGTAAGTATCTTTGTTTCGTTTATGGTTTTCTTAGCTGTTATAAAGATCAAACCCTAATTCTTTGAACCCTAAAATTCTTATCTTTTTTTTTTTTTTTTTTTTGTTTCTATGATTTTTGACAGCAAAACCGATGGTTTAGGATTGAGTAATCGAAATGCTATGAATAAGGACAGAATCAGTGACTTGCCTGAAGCTTTGCTTTTGCATATATTGTCTTCACTTCCGACAGAAAAAGCCATAGCCACAAGTGTTTTGTCTAAACGTTGGAGATCTCTTTGGAAGATGGTGCCAAAACTCAAGTTTGATTACAAGTTTCATCCTTTGGCTGATATGGATGCCCATGTATTTTCAGAGAATGTTTACAGGTCTCTGAGTTTACATAAAGCTCCGGTTCTAGAGAGTTTGCATTTGACATTTGAAGGTAGAACTGATTGTATGGATGTTGGAATATGGATTGCAACTGCATTTGCACGTCGTGTGCGTAAATTGGTACTGGTTAGTGTCTATCATGAGGAGCAGATAGTCATTCTTCCGAGTGTTTTGTTTAGCTGTAATGATACACTTGAGATCTTGAAACTCAAGTATGCTATTGATTTAGAGTTTCCTCCTCGGGTTTGTTTGAAGTCCCTTAGAAAGCTGTACCTTTACGAAGTACAATTCAAAGACGAAGAATCTGTTTCCAACTTTTTATGTGGCTGTCCAAGTCTTGAAGATTTGGTTGTGCATAGATATAGCAATGCCGATGTGGAGAATTTCACTATTGTGGTGCCATCATTACAGAGATTAACTATTAAAGATCTTAACCAAGAAGGAGGTAATGGAGATGGAGGCTATGTGATAAATGCCCCTGCTTTGAAATACTTGGACATCGACGGGTTTAAAGAACTTGAGTATTTTTTCATTGAGGAAGCGCCAGAGCTGGTGGAGGCAAAAATCAGTGACGTTTCTGATATAGCTAATGAGAACATTCTGGTGTCTCTAACTTCAGCCAAACGTCTTTCCTTACACTTATCACCCTTAGAGGTAAGTCTAAGATTGAACATTTTTGCTTGGTTATTTTCTCTGCAGTTGGACTAACACTGTTTTGTGTACTTATGTTGCCTCATGCACAGATTGATGGTCTTAATGGTGAAATCTTCGATCAGCTAGTTTATTTAGAGCTACGTACACATGAAACAGAGTGGTGGAATCTGCTTTCGATCATGCTCGATAGTTCTCCTAAATTACAAATCCTCAAGCTCACCGATGTAAGCAAATTCACTAGTCAACTACGTTTTTTGTTTGTTTCTGCAGCTCCACTTTTAGGTACTTTGTTGACCTATATTTACATAAACTCCATTGTTCTCAGCTATATCTAGGTGTTAATCATAAATTTCCGGACAAAAAGAAATGGAATCCACCAGATTATGTACCGGAATGTTTGTTGCTCCATCTTGAAACATTCGTCTGGATAGGATACAAATGGCAACGAGAAGATGAGAAAGAAGTGGCTACGTACATCCTTAATAATGCAAAATGCTTGAAGAAAGCAACTTTCTCCAAATTCGGGAATTCGGAAAAGCTCGAAGAAAAGAGACGTGAGATGCTCAACGACTTGTCTTCAGATTCATGTCACCTCGTCTTAGAATCAGTGTAGTCTCTTGTACTTTTTTTTACTATGATGTTTGGCCATTGGAAAAGTGTAAAACTCTCAACTTTACTTAGTGATTGGATGCTAAATCTTGGTTACATTTTGAAGAATTTTGATTTTGAATAATAACGACGACTTTCTAGAAAAGTTGGATACCCCATCCACACGGAAAAGCTCCAAAAGTTGGAAAAGAGACGTGAGTCGTGAGATGCTCAAGGAGTTGGCTAGTGTGGTCTGGGCTTCAAATTCATGCCACCGTGTGTTCGAATCTCTTAAACTTTTACTATGTTTTTTTGGCCTTTGTGAAATGTATAATTCTCAGCTCTACCTATATATCGCATGTTAATATTTGGTGACCTTTTGACGAAGAATTCCGAAGACAGTTCAAGGAGTTAATGTGAAATAAATAAAAAGGTTGAACAAGAGATATAGAGAACAATTAGTAGGAGATGAATTATAGGATATAAACTTTTAGTCCCAATGATCTATGCATACCACTGTTAAACCAATGAAAGTTGATTCTTACACTATCTAAAAATCTAAAGAAAAAGTTGGCAAACTAGACACCTTTGACAATAATAATTTGAAAAATAGACACCTCTCATAAATAATTGGCAAAATAGACACTTTTCTCTCTATTAGAGAGGATTTTGTGTAATGACATAGTTGCCCTTATTTGTTGTTTCTCACATATATTCACTTTATTCTTTTTTCTTTCTTGTTTTCAATTTTATCTTTTTAAATTGTTTTGTTAAAAGTTCTTCATAAACTTTTTAATCCTAATAACATATTAATTTTTAACTTTTTTAATGTGAATCTAAAAAGTTCAAATTAGCTATTTTATGTGAATTTAGTTTTTAATCTCAATTTGAAGGTGTACATGATAATGTTAAAAGTGGTATACATACGATAGTGTACGACAATAATGTAAAGCAATGTATGATATTGATGTAAGAAGTGGTATACAAAGTATGAAGGTGTACAAAATGTTATACAAACAACAATCTACAGTGGTGTACAACTACAAAATATGATGGTGTATGAAGATGATGTAAAAAGTGATGTACACGATATTGATAGTGTACCTAAAACGACGAGATTGTGTGTCGCGCTATAAACCACCTCGTGTGCCGTCTACAACACTATATAAAAGAGAGAACCATTTTTGTCGGTGTACGTGATGGTCTATGAGATAGTGTACACATATTGGTGTACGAGCATTAGTGTATTTGATGGTTTAAGAATGTACAAGATGGTTTACTATCCAAAAAGTGTCTACTTTGCCAAACGTTAATGTGGGTATACATGATAGTGTGGTGTACAAGTGTTAGTGTACAAAATAGTGTTTAGAATGATGGTGTACGAGATTGGTGTACACGAAAGTGGTGTACAATTGTTAGTGTACAAAATAGTGTTTAGAATGATGGTGTACGAGATTGGTGTACGTGAAAGTGTACAACCGTCAGTGTACAACATCGTTGCCCATGATGTTGTACAAAATAAAAGACTCGCTCAAAAAAATTTTCATTTTAGAATGAAGGACAAATCTGACTTTTAACAAATTTTTGTCTTATTCCTATTAGAGTTATTTTGTCTTATCTTATATTAGAGCTATTCTGTCTGTATCTTCTATCTCACAAAAAGTAAAAATACCTATTTTTCTAATTATTTTTGAAAAGTGTCTACTCTTCAAATTACTTTCCAAAATGTGTCTATTTTACCAACAAAGCCAAATCTAAAGAACTTAGACAAACCAAAAAACTTGAACATTAAATACTTAAAAATATATATTCAACTTATATCTATTGGGCCTGGGTCGAGCCCACATACACACATTCCCCTTTTCTTCGGCTTGTGAATACTGTAGTTTAATTGTCAAACCCATTCCCCTTGTTGTTTAGCTGTTTAACTATTTAGGGTTTTCTGACGTTTTGAAGCTGAATCTTCACCGTTTTGGCGTTATCATATCTAAGCTTTTTGCCGGATTCGTGTATTAGTCTGAGAAGGGATAAAATCTGAAGAGTTTTTACTTTTAGCAAATTGTTGTCTCTATTAAGGACGATGGAACCACAATGGTATGTTGCTTCGTTTCGTTTATGTCCTTTTTTTTTTTTCTTTTCTATCAAATCCCTTTCAAGGGTTTTATTAGCTGTAAGCTCTAATCCTAATAAATCTTTGAACCCTAAAACTCTTTTTTCTTTCTTTCTTTAATTTATGTTTACAGCGAAAGTGGTGGTGAAAGTTTGAGGAATGTTGTGAATGAGGACAGAATCAGTGAGTTGCATGAAGCTTTACTTGTGGAGGTAATGTCTTCACTTCCGACAAAAACAGTCGTAGCCACGAGTGTTTTGTCTAAACGTTGGAGACATGTTTGGAAGATGGTGCAAAATCTCAAGTTTGATTCTAAGTATCATGAACGTTTATTTTCAGAGGATGTTTACAAAATTTTTATGTTACATAAAACTCCGTTTCTAGAGAGTTTGCATTTGGAAATTAGAGATGAACGTGATGCTTTGAATCTTGGAATATTGGTTGGAATTACATTTGCACGCCATGTACGTAATTTGGTACTAGATCTTGATTATAACGTTTACTCTGATTATGTGCACCGTTCAGTCAGATTTCCGAGTGTTTTGTGCATCTATGATAATAATACACTTGAGACCTTAACACTCAAGAATTCCATTCTTTTAGATTTTCCTTCTCGGGTTTGTTTTAATTCCCTTAGAAAGCTGTACCTTTACGAAGTATATTTTTATGACGAAGACTCTGTTTGCAACCTTTTAAGTGGATGTCCTAGTCTTGGGGATTTGGTAGTGCATAGAAACATATATTGTGTGGAAACTTTCACTATCGCCGTGCCATCATTACAGAGATTAACCATAGATGATGAGGTAATGGGGTATGGATGCTATGTGATAAATGCAGCTTCTTTGAAATACTTGAACATGAGAGGGTTCAATTATCTTGAGTCTTGTCTGATTGAGAAAGAGCGAGAGTTGGAGGAGGCAAAAGTCAGTGACGTTTCTGATATAAAGAATGAAAACATTTTGGAATCTCTAACTTCAGCCAAACGTCTTTCCTTACGCTTATCACCCTTAGTGATAATTCTTAGATTTTAGATTTTCGACGTGTTTTCTTTCGAATTGAGCTAATGCTGTTTTGTGTACTAATTAATGTTAGCTCATGCACAGATCAAGTATCCTAGTGGTAGCATCTTCCATCAGCTTTTATCTTTGGAACTACATACCCATAAAAAGAAGTGGTGGAATCTACTTACGCCCATGCTTGAAGCTTCTCCTAAGTTGCAAATCCTCAAGCTCACCGACGTAAGCAATTTCATTAGTCATCTACGTTTTTTTGTTTTCTCCCAAAACTCCACTTTCAGGTACTTTGTTGATCTAATATTACATATAAATTGCATTGTTACTCAGCTATCCATGTATTCTGCCAAAGGAAATCGGATCGGCCAAAAATGGAATTAGCCGAAATATGTACCGGATTGTTTGTTATGCCATCTTGAGACATTCATGTGGACAGGATTCGAATGGCAACGAAGAGATGAGAAAGAAGTGGCCACATACATCCTAAGAAATACAGGAAGTTTGAAGAAAGCAACTTTCTCCACAAAACCCATCGAACCGGTAAAGCTCAAAAAATTAAAAAAGAGACGTCAGATACTCAACGAGTTGGCTAGTTTGGGCAGGGCTTCAAATCCATGTGATTTTGTGTTTGAATATATTTAATCTTTTTAACTTCTATATACTATATATGGTTTGTTGGCTATTGGGAAATGTAAAATTCTCAACTTTATCTATCGATAGGATGCCAAATCTTGGTTACATTTTGAACTTATACTATGGTATATATATTTTTCTAACAAAAGCTGAACTTTTTTTTTTTTTTTTTTTTTTTGGACAAACAAATGCTGAACTTATGTTTTGAATAGTACAGAAATGAAATGAATTGATTGCACACTCGCTTTTTCTAACAAAAGCTTGATAGGCTATTTGCTACTCAAATGAATTTGATTGCATAATTTAATTGAAAATCTGAACTTGCAAGTTCTGTAATTTGAAACCCATCACAAAATAATTGCAATTGGTCCCAAAGGCAAACCAAAGTTGTTTTCTATTCCATGACTCTTTTGACCTCTAGGTGGATACTAAAGCCAGTAGATGACCTCTGTGCATCTGCACAAACACAAATGTTTTGTCTACCTCTGTATTTAGGTGTAATAGAAACAAATGTTATAGCAGTAACATCTCCCTTTGCTTTTTTAAAATGTTTGAAACATGAGCAATTAGATAATTCACAAGAACAAATAAATCTGCCTCGTGAATTTAGAAGCAGTTCCATATCGTCCATAGTAAAAATTAATTGACGTGTTAAACCTCTAAATTTTAGATTGTGAGCAAAAGTTTCTTTTCATTTTCTTGTTATATGTATCAGTAGAAAGATCATATAGTTTTCGGGAAGTCGGCCAATCGAGATCATATAGTTCTGCACCTTTACAAAGTACATTTTTATGGCAAAGTCTCTGTTTGCAACCTTTTAGGTTGCTGTCCTAGTCTTGGAGATTTGGTAGTGCATCGAAGCATCAGTGAGACTTTCACTATTGCGTTGCACTTGCTACTTAAATGAATAGATTGCATAAATTAATCTAGTGCTTGAAAATCTGAACTTGCAAGTTTTCTAACTTCAGCCAAACGTCTTTCCATACACTTATTATCACCCTTAGAGGTAATTTTAAGAGATTGAAGTTACTACTGGTAAAATTTTTTATCAGCTAATCTATTTAGAGCTACGTACACACGAAAGAGAGTGGTGGATTCTACTTTCGAATATGCTTGAGAGTTCTCCTAAATTACAAATCCTCAAGCTCACCAATGTAAGCAATTTCAATAGTCAACTACCTTTTCTTTTTATCCACAGCTCCACTTTTAGGTACTTTGTTGATCTATATTTACATAAATTGCATTGTTCTCAGCTATATCTAGGTGTTGACCATAATTTTCTGGACGAACGAAGATGAAATCCACCAAAATGTGTACCGGAATGTTTGTTGTTCCATCTTGACACATTCATGTGGGTAGGATATGAATGGCAACGAGGAGATGGAAAAGAAGTGGCCATATACATTAAGAAACGTAAGATGGTTGAAGAAAGCATTTTTTTCCACAGTTAAGCTCAAAAAGTTGGCATAGAGACGTGAGATGCTCAACGTTGGCTAGTAATTGGTCTGGGCTTCAAATTCACGTCACATTGTGTTGGAATCAATTTAATCTCTTGAACTTTTACAATGTTGTTTTTGGCCGTTGGGAAATGTATAATTCTCATCTCTACTTATTTATAGGATGCTAATATTTTGGTGACATTTTGAGGAAGAGATTCAGAAGACTGGTCAAGGAGTAAATATGAATTGGTTTGTGTTAAAAATTCTATGTATACAACCATGAATTTTAAAAGACTTTTTAAAATTCAGGGTTATTGAACTAGTGGTTTGGATATAAACTGTATTGTTGTTGGATACATTAAACATTAATTTTTTTTTTGTGGCTTGAAGACCACCTCCATTGGAAAAAAAAAGTTGAGTGTCTTTAAATATTAAAACAATAAAAAATAAATAAATGTATGAATAGAAGAGAACCATGTTTTCTTAGAGACACATTTTAGGTGGCACCATGTCATTATTTTTTTTTCTTCATTTGTAATTTTTTTTTTTTTTTATTGTTTTAAATTAAATAAGTATTAAATTTTATCGTGGAAGCTTCCTTGGCCCATTGGTTGTTGGTTGACCAATGGTTGATTAATGCTTCTACACTAAGAGGTCTGGTGTCAAGGTCTTCCGCCGAAGCCGAGTGGGGTTCGTGTCCCAGATATTGCAATTTATTATCAAATTTGCAGATTAATGGAGGCAAGTGTGCAGGAGATCTCCAGCGATGTACAATTATAGTCGTGCGCCAGGATTCTACGCAGAGAATGAAGTGTCGCCAGATCGTGGATCATTGAAGGTATTCATCAAGATCATGAAGAAGGAAGCGTAGTCTGTCGTAGATCTACTAATGGTCGGCAGAAATTGTCAGTTGTAGAATCGTTTATGTAACAGTTCTCATAATTTGCAATTAATAATAAATCTAAACGACAAAAAAAATATTAAATTTTATTTTAATTATAGTTACGAGTTACGACACCTTCATGAATTATCCAATGTAGATGCTCTATGAGATTTTAGAAGATTTACAAATTTAATCTAAATTTCATGATGTTAAATAAGATTTGGAAGGTTTTTTACAAATATTATAACAACTTCCTTTAATTCACCTAAAATCATCATAATCATTAAAAACTCATAATCATTTAAAATATAAGATTGAATATAATAATAAATACTCATAAAAATCTCAACTTATATAGTAGTTTGCCCAAAAACAAAAAATTTCTCAATTTATATATATTGGGCATGGGTCGAGACCAAATGCACCTATTCCCTTTCATTTTTTTTTTGGCTTGTGTATTCAGTTTAACGTCGAACCCAAAATAAAACTCACTGCATGTTGATACTTTTTTAGTGTTTTCTGTTTTGCTAACGTTTTGGCGTTACCATATCTACGCTTTTTGTTTGTCTGCGTTTGCCTTTGGAGCACTGAGAAGGCATACAGAAAACAATCAGAAGGATTTTTACCGTCTCTATTAACGACGATGGAACCACAATGGTATGTTGCTTTGTTTCGTTTATTTTTATTTTTTTTCTGGAATCCCTTTCTATGGTTTTATTAGCTGTATGCTCTGATCCTAGTAAATCTTTGAACGCTAAAACTCTTTTTCTTTCTTTCTTTAATTTATGTTTACAGCGAAAGCAGTGGTGAATGTTTGAGGAATGTTGTGAATAAGGACAGAATCAGTGAGTTGCATGAAGCTTTACTTGTGGAGATAATGTCTTCACTTCCGACAAAAACTGTTGTAGCCACGAGTATTTTGTCTAAACGTTGGAGATATGTTTGGAAGACGGTGAAAAATATCCAGTTTGATTCTGAGTATCACAGTATATTTTCAGAGGATGTTTACAGATTCTTTATGTTACATAAAGCTCCGTTTCTAGAGAGTTTACATTTGGAAATTAGAGCTGAACATGATGCTTCGGATCTTGGAATATTGGTTGGAATTGCATTTGCACGCCATGTGCGTAATTTGGTATTGGATCTTGACTATTATTTTAACTGTGATTATCTGTATTGTACAGTCAGATTTCCGGATGTTTTGTGCATCTATGATAATAATACACTCGAGACCTTAACACTCAAGCATTCCATTCTTTTATATTTTCCTTCTCGGGTTTGTTTTAATTCCCTTAGAAAGATGTACCTTTACAAAGTACATTTTTATGACGAAGACTCTGTTTGCAACCTTTTATGTGGTTGTCCTAGTCTTGGGGATTTGGTAGTGCATAGATACAGAGAATGTGTGGAAACTTTCACTATCGCGGTGTCATCATTACAGAGATCAACCATAGTGGATGAGGGAATATGGCATGAAGGCTATGTGATAAATGCCCCTTCTTTGAAATACTTGAATATCAGAGGGTTTAAGTATCTTGAGTCCTGTCTGATTGAGAAACCACCAGAGCTGGCGGAGGCAAACGTCAGTGACGTTTCTAACATAAACAATGAGAACATTTTAGAATCTCTAACTTCAGTCATACGTCTTTCCTTACACTTATCACCCTTAGAGGTAATTTTTAGATTTTGGACGTGTTTTCTTTGCAATTGAGCTAACGCTGTTTTGTGTACTAATTAATGTTACCTCATGCACAGATCAAGTATCCTAGTGGTAGCATCTTCTTCCATCAGCTTTTATCTTTAGAGTTACATACAAATAAAAGGAAGTGGTGGAATCTACTTACGCCCATGCTTGAAGCTTCTCCTAAGTTGCAAATCCTCAAGCTCACCGACGTAAGCAATTTCATTAGTCAGCTACCTTTTTTGTCTTTTCCAAAACTCTACTTTCATATACTACTTTGTTGATCTAATATTACATAAATTGCATTGTTCTCAGCTAGATATGTCTTCTGCCAAAGGAAATCGGATCGGCCAAAAATGGATTCAGCCGAAATGTGTACCGGAATGTTTGTTATTTGATCTTGAGACATTCGTGTGGACAGGATACGAATGGCAACGAAAAGATGAGAAAGAAGTGGCCACATACATCCTAAGAAACACAGGAAGTTTGAAGAAAGCAACTTTCTCCACAAAACCCATCGAACCGGTAAAGCTCAAAAAATTAAAAAAGAGACGTGAAATGCTCAACGAGTTGGCTAGTTTGGGCAGGGCTTCAAATCCATGTGATTTTGTGTTTGAATCTATTTAATCTCTTGAACTTCTATATACTATGGTAGTCTGGTGTGTGTTGGCCATTGGGAAATGTAAAATTCTCAACTTTACCTATCGATATGTTGCTAAATCTTGGTTACATTTTGAACGTTTACTATGGTATATATATTTTTCTAACAGAAGCTGAACTTAGGTTTTGAATAGTAACGACTTTTTAGAAGAAATGAAATGAATTGATTGCACAATGGCTTTTTTTTTTTCTAACAAAAGCTTGATAGGCCAGTTGCTACTTTAATGAATTTGATTGCGTAATTGAATGTAATACTTGAAAATCTGAACTTGCAAGTCCTGTAATTTGAAACACATCACAATAATTGCAATTGGTCCCAAAGGCAAACCAAAGTTAATTGTTTTCCATTCCATGACTCTTTTGACCTCTAGGTGATAGTAAAGCCAGTAGATGGAATTAGTAGCTACCACCTAAAACTTAGATGAAATGACTGAAACGAATTTACAATTGCTGTACTTTATTTTTATTTTTATAAACTAAATTAGAACCAGATGATGGATAGTATCATCAAAAATCGTTTTAAAAAGCCAATGTGGATTTCTGTTTGTGAAAGGAAAAAAACTATTTCATTTAATATTTTTTTCGTACATAAAAATTTGGATTAAAATCTACATTAGTTTTCAGAATTTACAGTTACAAACAGTTATATGAAATCTATTCAATAAAAATAATATGACTGATGAAAATCAACTACTACTTATTTTGACTAACACAAGTTACACAACTACAACCATTAAATTATCATTTTCTAATTGTAATTATGTAATGTGATTACTTTCTCTGTCTAAATCTAGAGACTTCGGACAAACTAAACAAAAATTAACAGTAATGATCTCGAAATTTAACTGCTAATAACTAAAATTTTGTCAAAAAATAGTATTATTTATATTATATCTTCTTCACACAACACAGCAAGCTCCAAAGTAGCTCTGCAACTGCAAATTTAACCCCAAAGTCACTGCCACAAATAAAGAAAGCAAAGCTAACACGAGTCCGGCGAGTTTTGAATCCTCCTTCTATGGCATGATTTCCATTTCTTCTTCCGTTTTCCACGGGAAGACACTTCCCTTCTCTTCTTTATCTTCTCTCGAATTCTTCAGTTCCTTCTCGAAATTATTGATCTTGATTTGAGCTTAAGAGAAGAGAAGAGAAAAATTAGTGTTTCAGTAGTGAGATCTAATTCTCTTCCCATGTTTTTCTCTATAGAGTAGCAATTAGAACTTCAATCTTCAATTTCATTACCATTACATTGTTTCCGATTCACAAAGTTGACTTTTTTTTCTTTGGTTTTAGCTTCAGTCACTTATTTCCAAACACAAATGCTACAGAATTTAGCTTCTTCCAAGATTCTTCAGTTGGGTGTACTAAAGTCTTGAAATTTCTTTGTTTAAACATTAAAAGTTTCTGTTTTGATCGTTAGGTGTGCTTCACTGGTCTATGATGATGAATGTGTTATAACTCTGTATCTATTCATGTCGATTCTATGTGGTTGTTGCCCTCTTTTGGAATGTGTATACTGTCTTGGTTGTGCTCGTTGGGGTTATAAACGTTGCCTTTACACGGCTGGTCACGACAGTGAAGATTGGGGGCTTGCAACAACTGATGAATTCGAACCAGTTCCTCGGTTTTGTCGTTATATTTTAGCTGTTTACGAGGATGATATTCGAAATCCTTTATGGGAGCCTCCAGAAGGATATGGGATTAACCCTGATTGGTTGCTTCTAAAGAAGACTTATGAAGATACTCAGGGTCGTGCTCCAGCTTATATATTGTATCTTGATCATGTTCATCAAGATATAGTTGTTGCGATCCGGGGGTTGAATTTGGCGAAAGAGAGTGATTATGCGATGCTTTTGGATAATAAGCTTGGTGAAAGGAAATTTGATGGCGGTTATGTGCACAACGGGCTGGTGAAGTCTGCGGGTTATGTTTTAGATGAGGAATGTAAAGTTTTGAAAGAATTGGTGAAAAAGTATCCGAGTTATACTCTGACTTTTGCTGGACATTCACTTGGGTCTGGTGTAGCTACAATGTTGGCTTTGTTAGTGGTTCGGCATCCGGAAAGATTGGGGAACATTGATAGAAAGAGAGTTAGGTGTTTCGCTATTGCGCCTGCTAGGTGTATGTCGTTGAATTTGGCTGTCAGATATGCAGATGTGATCAACTCTGTCATACTTCAGGTGTGTCTAACTTTATGGTACAAGTTTTTGGCTATTGCAAATGTTAAATCTAAAGTCTTTGTTTTAGGATGATTTCTTGCCCAGGACAGCTACGCCTCTAGAAGACATATTCAAGTCTGTGTTCTGGTAAACCTATCTCACTATGATTCCATATCTCATAGAATCATCTGTGTTTTCTTGGACAGTTATACTATGCAGAGGGTTTAGTATATGTTCTTTTATTTTCAAAACTTTCAACAATAACACACAACATTCTCCGGTCCACTTAGTATAAAAGAAAAAGCCCGAAAAATCTGTCCTTTATATGTTTTGCATGCTCTTATGGGAAATTTCAAGGCTAATGGTACTCTCAGTTCTCATTCTCTTTTAGTTTTAAGGAGCTTTGGTTAGTTCACTTTGTTTTGTAGTCCATATCTCTGCTTACATGTAATGCGTTTGTGTTTAGTATTTGGGTTTTGTTTTTGTCTCTGGACAGTTTGCCATGTTTGCTATGCATAAGGTGCATGAAGGATACATGTGTTCCAGAGCAAAAGATGCTCAAAGATCCTAGACGGCTTTATGCACCTGGTCGCATGTATCACATCGTCGAAAGAAAGCCTTGCAGGTACATAATAACACACAAATCTATAGATTTACACAGATAACTTAAATGACCATGGTTCTGAAGCAACCGACAATCTCAATAAAAAGAGCTCACTTAGTTTGCAATTTCAGATGTCTTATGTGCCATTACATAAAAGATACATCACAGTTTTGCTCTGTGATCATCATGTGAGCTAAATGTGTTGTGAAGATGATGTTTTTGGTAATTGTTTCTTGCAGATTAGGAAGATATCCTCCGGTCGTGAAGACAGCAGTTCCAGTAGACGGAAGGTTCGAGCATATTGTTCTTTCTTGTAACGCAACTTCAGACCATGCCATCATCTGGATCGAACGAGAAGCTCAGAGAGCTCTCAACGTAAGTTTTCCCCAACCTCATTAGTCGCAAAATCCTTGCCGTTTATTAATCTAACTAGCGTCTGCGAAATTTCTTCAGCTAATGATGGAGAAGGAGAAGAAAATGGAGATTCCAGAGAAGCAAAGGATGGAGAGGCAAGAATCATTAGCCAGAGAGCACAACTTGGAGTACAGAGCGGCGTTAAGACGAGCAGTAACGTTAGATGTTCCTCACGCGGAGTCAATGGCCTCTGAGTACGGAACATTCGACAAAGCTCAAGAAGACCAGACCGAAGAAGAAGAAGAAACAGAGGAAGAAGAAGAAGAAGAAAAAGAAGAAACAGACTTGATTGCACCAATGGTGGGTGAATCATCATCATCATCTTCTGTTCGACCAACTTACAGGAAGAAACGGAACCGTAGAGTTAGTTGGGACGAACTAATCGAACATCTCTTTGAACGAGACGAGTCTGGTAACTTGACATTCGAGAAATCAGATTTGCCTCAATGATCAAGATTCAAGTTCTTTATCTATGTATGTATGTGAATGATATTGTATTGTGTAAAAACAGTTCATTACAATCATCATAATACAGACCACATTGGTCTGAGTTTTATTACAGAGGATTTCTCATAAACTTCCAAATCGAATTTAGGGTTTATTTTTTGGGTTGAGGAAGAGAACAAGATGATCTAAAAGCTTCTACCTGAGACCGACACTTTGAATGATCTCCTTTATTTTCTTCTAAGCATTTCTTCAACGCCTCCACATCGCACGATGAAGCTATCTTCTTCGTCGTCACTGTAACATTTTCTTGTTTCTTCTCTTCTTTCATCGTCGTCGCCGCCGTGTTTGTTCGAGGACTTGTTTTTGGCCGCCGAAGAAGAAGATTACACTAATTCCCTAATTCCCTAAAACGACAACGTTTAATTAAGTAAAACGTGTAACGTTGAAGGCTTCTTGTACCGTGAGGCCCATCTGAGATCTGACGCAGAGACTTTCTAATTTTTAAAAACGACAACGTTTTTGCTTTTCACTATAACGCCTCGTATTCGACAAATCGCGCTTCTTTACTTCTTACTTCTTCAACACGCCACAGCCTATGTTTCTGCAGTTATAGCCATTAAATTTGTTCGTTGATGTTTGTTTCTATTTTTCTAAAAGTATAAGTGTTTTTGTAATGGTTTTTCTTGCAAACATTTTTGTCTTTAGTAGTCCTTCTGGTTTCTATTCTGATTCTGTAAACATGCCAAGTTGGCTCAAAAAACACATGTGTACTGATTTTTCAAGTTAATATAATCTATTTTGACGAAAAAAAAAAAAAGTAGTATTTTATAGGAACACAGACAAACCAAGAAACTTGAACATTTGTACTCATTAAAAGCTGAAATTATATATAGTAGGCCAACACATGTACACATGTGCGAGTTTTTTATCCATAATTTATTGAATAATTTTCATTTATTGAACTAATTTAATTGATGAAATAAAAAATTTAGTATCCCTTATATATTAATTGAGGAACATTTTTAAAAAATAACATTATCTTTATGTGTGATTAACAAAAGAGAAATTGTTAAAAATGCCCCCTTTTCAATATCCCTTTTCAAAAATGCCCCCCCTCTGAGAGTCCATTTTTAAGTTTGCCCTCTTTTAATTTTTAATGACCATTTTATCCTTATTTGAAACAAAATTAGGTCTACAAAATACAAAATATTTTTTGGCGGGAAAAGTGATCCCGCAATTTTCCCGCCAAAACACTTGTAAAAAATTGTAAAACCTTTAAAATACCTTGTAAAATTTTCCTGTAAAAATTTTTCCCGCCAAAAATTTTTTTTTGCGGGAAAAGTGATTCCGCAATTTTTTTGGCTAGAAAATTTTTGGCGGAAAAAATTTACAAGGTATTTTAAAGGTTTTACAGAGTATTTACAAGTGTTTTGTAAGATTTTACAATGTATTTTAAAAGGTTTTACAAGGTACTTATAAGGTATTTATAACTTGTAAAACCTTTTAAAAAACATGTAAAACCTTATAAAATAGCTTGTAAAATCTTATAATATCTTATAAATACCTTATAAATACGTTGTAAAACCTTTTAAAATACATTGTAAAACCTTATAAATACCCTGTAAAAAACCTTTAAAATACCTTGTAAATTTTTCCCGCCAAAAAAATTGCGGAATCATTTTTCTCGCAAAAATTTTTTTTTATTTAAAATACCTTGTAAATTTTTCCCGCCAAAAATTTAATGCCAAAAAAATTGCGGAATCATTTTTCCCGCAAAAAAAATTTTTTAGCGGGAAAATTTTTTGGCGGAAAAATTTTACAAGGTATTTTAAAGGTTTTACAAGTTTTTACAAAATCAATTTGTAATTTTGATGTGTGCACATTGTCATGTTTTCTTTATATATTTGTGATATCTTTTATTATAAGAAGGGTAATTTAGTCATTTTGTACATAAAAAGAGGTATTTTTAAAAATGGACAGTCAAAGGGGACATTTTTGAAAAGGAGTATTGAAAAAAGGGCATTTTTGTGAGTCTCCCTTAACAAAAATGTTATGCTGACGTGTCATTCTCATATAGCTTCTCAATCCATTTAATTAAAAACCCAATATTTATTAAGATATTTACAGATTTTGCCATTAGTTTTACTTATATTTATTTTCTACTTAATTAATGTTTTTCTATTTTATTCAATTAATTAAAACAAAAATACAATTAAAATATGCAATTAAGATATAAAAATTTATACCAAATGGAGTACTTAATATTTTGTATATTGATTAATATACCAAGATATATATCATAAATTATGATAAACATAAACATTAATATATAAATGAAAATTTCACTAATCTTGATAATAATTAATATAACACCATTTATCTAATAATATAAAAACCGAACACCTTCAATATCATCAATACATTAAAATTGGTTAATAATTGTTTTGTCCTGCACATAGTGCGGGTTGTTATCTAGTAATTTTGTATTTTAAGTTATATAGTTTAGGGTTTACATAGGATTACTTACCTAAAAACAAGAAAATAAATAAAATATTTCATTATCTTTAAAATGTTTTAGAAGATATATAGAAAACTAATATTAATTTCATATCTTAAAATAACTCATAAATTATAAAATAGCATATAATTTAATGTTTGTACTTTAATGAAATAAAAATTTCATTGATTTAATGTTTATGCATACTTTTTTATAAAATTGAATATGATCAAATTTAAATTAGATGATTTATATATGTAATACTCCCTCCGTTCCTGAAAGTTTGATGTTCTAGCGTTTTAGGTTTGTTCCACAAATATTGATTTTCTAGCTTTTTATTTTATTTTTCATTAATTGATATTAACAAATCGTAGATTTCAAGGCATAATGATTACAAATAATTAACTGTTTTAGATTACTATTGGTTGATATATTATTAAAAATATTTAATAAAAAAAAAAATTATTAAATGATTAAATCATGATTGTTTCTTAATATGTGTGTAAACTCTAAAACATCAAATTTTCAGGAAGATAGGGAGTATATCATATATTAGTTTTTTATATAAATAATGGATAGTTAATATTAGTTTAATTGTATTTAACTAAAAAAAATTGAAAAAAATGTGGTATGGTGATGTATTAAATTCTAGAGAGTCCTTCAACTATTATATACTATGATTGGACAAGGGTAAGACCGTAAGAGTTGAGACCAAATAAACGTATTCCCCCTTTTTTTTTTTCCCGGCTTGTTGAATTCAGTTTTGTTTTGAACCCGGAAGAAAACTGACCTGCTGACGTTTTGAAGCTGAATCGTCACCGTTGTGGTGTTATACCATCTCTAAGCTTTTAGTCGGATTCGTGTGATATAGTCTACGTTTGCGTTTGGAGCACTGAGAAGACATCTTAGCAAATTGTTGTCTCTATTAACGACGATGGAACAACAATGGTATGTCGTATGTTGCTTTGTTTCGTTTATGTTTTTTTTTTTTTCTCTCTCGAATCTCTTTCTATATATGATATTACTAGTTGTAAGCTCTAACCCTAATAAATTTTTGAACCCTAAAACTCTATCTTACGTTCTTTAATTTGTTTTTCTACAGCGAAAGTGGTGGTGAATGTTTGAGCAATGGAGATGTTGTGAACGAGGACAGAATCAGTGAGTTGCATGAAGCTTTGCTTGTGCATATAATGTCTTCACTTCCGACAAAAACTGTCGTAGCCACGAGTGTTTTGTCTAAACGTTGGAGACATGTTTGGGAGACGGTGCAAAATCTCAAGTTTGATTCTAAGTATCACCGTACATTTTTAGAGGATGTTTACAGATTTTTTATGTTACATAAAGCTCTGTTTCTAGAGAGTTTTCATTTGGAAATTCGACATAGATATGATGCTTCGAATGTTGGAATATTGATTGGAATTGCATTTGCACGCCATGTGCGTAATTTGGTACTGGATCTTGACTATATCTTTTACTATGATGATGTGGGCAGTACAGTCATAAATCCGAGTGTTTTGTGTATCTATGATAATAATACACTTGAGACCTTAACACTCAAGCATTCCATTCTTTTAGATTTTCCTTATCGGGTTTGTTTGAAGTCCCTTAGAAAGCTGCACCTCTACTATGTTAGATTTAGAAACAAAGAATCTGTTTGCAACCTTTTAGGTGGATGTCCTAGTCTTGAAGATTTGGTAGTACATCGAAGCTACAAACTCTTTGTCTCTGAGAAAACTTTCACTATTGCGGTGCCATCATTACAGAGACTAACCGTACAAGATTATTACCAAGATTATTACCATAGAGGAGGAGGAGGTGAAGGAGGCTATGTGATAAATGCTCCTTCTTTGAAATACTTGAACATCGAAGGGTTCTATAAGCGTGAATTTTGTCTGATTGAGAATG
The DNA here is from genome assembly GCF_000004255.2 of Arabidopsis lyrata subsp. lyrata. NCBI lineage: Eukaryota > Viridiplantae > Streptophyta > Magnoliopsida > Brassicales > Brassicaceae > Arabidopsis > Arabidopsis lyrata. The sequence continues at coordinate 14,130,370 of NW_003302551.1, forward strand.
CGTCAGAGCTGGTGGAGGCAAAAGTCAGTGACGTTTGTGATATAAACTATGAGAACATTCTGCAATCTCTAACTTCAGCCAAACGTCTTTCCTTACACTTTTCACCCTTAGAGGTAAATTTTAAATTTTAGATTTTAGACAATTGGCCTAACATTATTTTGTGTACTAATGTTACCTCATGCACAGATCAAGTATCCTAGTGGTAGCATTTTCCATCAGCTAGTATATTTGGAACTACATACAGATAAATGGAAGAGGTGGAATCTACTTTCGCTCATGCTTGATGGTTGTCCTAAGTTGCAAATCCTTAAGCTCATCGATGTACGTAAGCAATTTCATTAGTCATGACAGCTACTTTTTTTTTTTGTTTTCCAGAACTCCACTTTCAGGTACTTTGTTGATCAATATTACATATTCAAATTGCATTGTTCTCAGCTATCTATGTCTTCCAACAAAGGAAATCGGATCGCCGAAAATGGAATCAGCCGAAATGTGTACCGGAATGTTTGGTGTTCCATCTTGAGACATTCGTGTGGATAGGATACGAATGGCAACGAAGAGATGAGAAAGAAGTAGCAACATACATCCTAAGTAACACAAGATGTTTGAAGAAAGCAACTTTCTCCACAAAACCCATCGAACCGGTAGAGCTCAAAAAATTGGAAAAGAGACTTGAGATGCTCAACGAGTTGGCTAGTTTGGGCAGGGCTTCAAATCCATGTCACTTTGTGTTTGAATCCATGTAAAGTCTTGAACTGTTACTATGGCCACTGGGAAATGTAAAATTCTCAACTTTACCTATCGATAGGATGCTAAATCTTGGTTACATTATGAGGAAGTGGGACTTTATTTTCCGCACAATAGTAACGATTTTTAATACAAGTAAATATTTAGTCTATACAACTATTGTGCTAACTGCCAACAGTACTAGATCATCACGCATCATATCGTAACAATTCTCTGTTGCTTGTATATGAAGAACCACCACTAGCGGTCGCAGCAGCAGAAGCAGCAGTAGGCAAGCGCCACATCGGCCAACACCAAACATACCTAAACTTTCCGCGTCTGCGTTCTGTAGACTCTGCTTCTTCCAATTGGCGGTAGAGATTTTCAATGCGGCTGAGAAGTTGAGCTATTCTTCTCTCGGACAACCGCAGAGATTTCTCAGCTGCTTCTTCTGCTACCATTGCGGCTTTAGCCAATTCTTCTTTCAATTTTAGTTTTCCCTCTGATATGGTCAAGGCTGATCTCAGCTTCTCTACCTCTGTCTTTAAAACCGCTATCTGATTGTAACAATGAGTTTTGTTAGTTATGGGTTGTCTGTATTGTTTTAAGATTGGAAAAGTGAATGAAACTTACGAGTTGATCGCGTACTTCCACTTCGCGCTGCCCTGCTTCAACTTCTAGCTCACAAGCTTCTCTCCATCTACTTACTTCTGATTCAGCTTCTCTTATTACTTTCACTAGCTCTTCCACCTTTGGTTAAGTTAAAAACCTCTCTTTAGTAAGTGATTTGTGACAAAAATGAGAATCTTATTGAGGAAGACAGAAGCTATGTATCCGCAAATACATTACGTTTTGAGCAAGAAACATCTCTTGATTTTGCAGATTGTCGATATACACCGTGTTCTCTGCTATTTTCTGAGCTTGTTCCTCTGTAAATTTCTTCAATCGCTCTTCTTCTAACCTGTCAGAACAAGATGAAAATTGCATTTTTCTTAATTTTAAGATGTTTCTCGTGCATTTATCAAAATCGAAGCTTAACCATAATCCATCATCATCTATGTGTTTTGAGTTTAAGAAAAAAGCTTACCTTGATTCCTCCAAAGATATCTTCAGCTGAGAAACCTCTTGCCGTAGCTTCTTCATAGTGTTCTCTATTGCTATAACCTGTCCTTGCAATAGTTAAAACAATTTTTTGATCCTTGTTTCTAAAACTCCACAAAATCACAAGAATGTGAATAAAGTAATGAACGTACCACACCATTCTCTTCTTCTCTTTCCTTGTCCTTGGCGAGATTTCCCGCTTCTGAGCTCTCCTCTACAGAATCCCCGAACCCGAAACCAAAACCTATTCTCTGCAATCCTCGTCCTGCGATTTGCAGCAAAGCCGATCCCTTCTGCTCATTCATCTCTTTCAATTGCTTCTCTGCAGTTTGTTTCTCAGACAAAGCAGCCCTTAACAAGATACTGATATCTCTGTTCTCCTCTTCCAAGAGCTCCACACTTCTACTTAGCGCTAGCTTCTTCTTCTCCATTGATTCCATGAACGTCTTTAACTTCGTTTCAACCTCCTTGACTAACTCCAATATTGACATGAAATTATATTCCTCTCTTTCCAGTTTCCCCCCTCTTTCCTCTTCCTCTTCGTTTAAACAGCGGATCGATTTCGACAAGCGGTCTTCCATAGATCGTACGGAATCCGAAATATCCGATAGTAATTTGGATTTCTCCTTCGTCTCTCCATCCGATTCACCTACTCTTTCTTTAGAAACTTCCATATCTCTCTTCATTTCCTTTCTAATCATCTCTGCCTCCAAAATTCCAGCTTCAAGCTCACGATTTCTTCGCCTAAGTGCATCTCTCTCGTGGGAAAGCTCAAGGTTCACTCTAATCAAATCAGTTCTCCGATAACTCCCTTCGAATATCTGACTTCGGAGACGGAGAAAGTCAGAGTCTAACGAATAGTGATTATTACATTGTCGGAGGTCATGGTCTTGATCGGAGGCAGCAGAATCCGAGCGGTAGATTCCGGTATCTGTGAAATCCATGAGAAGTGATGATGATGCGATGGTGATTGATGAAATTCTCCATAGGTGAGGACGCAAAGAATGTCTGATGACTCTGATTTGCCATTTACCTAACAGTCAAATGACACTGTTAGAGTAAAACATCTCTCCAACGCTTTACATTTTCTGTTTGGCGGGCAAAAGGAACGACGTCGTATTATGTGTGAATTATACAGTTATGAATTATGTGTAGTGTACAACAAAAGGGAGATACGTTTTAACCTTCATTTCGAATTATAACTGTGACATATACGTACGTAAGGCTTATATATTTTCCATACGTTTAGGGGTCAATTTACATAGTGACAATCTAAAAAAATTGGGAGTTAAAAATAGCAATATTGTTGTCTGAATAGAAAGGCAAAAGTAAATCACCATTGGTTTTGCCAATCTTGGATAGCTAGATGAAGAGCGTGATTTGGTATGAGATTGCAATCTTCCATCTTCAGGTTTGTCATCGGAGATGTATCGTGCCCGTTTGCTAACCATTCTCTAATTGCTTCTGCTTCGTAAGTGAACCCATCTGCTGCTATCAAAGGATCTTTCATCACTTCCTGTGATGCCAACAAACATTAAGTTAGAATTTTGTCTTATTCCCCGATCAAACTCTGTTTAGGCTTTGAAACTCACCTGAAAAATGGGGCAGAGGTAATGAGAAGGAGGGCGGCGTGGAACTTTTTGGTCCGAGTATGATGTTTCTGAGGAAGGCACTTCTGGGGCTTTCATTCGATCTATAAACCGTAGAACCACTGCTAAGTCTGGTCGATTCATTGGGTTTTTCTTACAGCAACGGATGGCTACATTAGCTAGCTTTTTGCCTCGTGCAATTGGCCAGGCTCCTGCTGAATTATCCAAAACCGCACTGATGTTATCGTTCTCCAGAGCGCATTTGACGTCTCTCAGTATGCCAGATACAGGTCTTCTGGTGAGAAGCAGAAGGAGAATGATCCCAAACGCGTATATATCTGATTCCAGCGTCATTTCCCTGGAAACAAAGTAATGTGGATCTACGTGAGGATCAGATTTGTCGAATCCGTCAATCGGGATCAGCTGAGAGATCCCGTAGTCGTTGACTTTGGTGACGAGATTGGAATCCAGGAGAATCTTAGACGGTTTTAGGTTTCCATGAATGATGCAAGGAATGTTTGTATGAAGAAACAGGAGAGCAGAGCATATCTCAGAGGCAATCCTGATCCGAGATTCCCATGAAAGTGCAGGCACGTTGTTCTCAGATGAAAAGCAGTCTTCAAGGCTTCCGTTAGGAATATATTGATAAATGAGAGACCGAGACTCTGGACAAGCACCCATCAGTGTTACCAGATTTGGATGCCTCACCCTGCTTAAAATTTCCACCTGAAACCCAAAAAACATAACCTGTTCATTAAAAGAACTTCGAGGATGTATACATTTATATTTTCAATTTTATTTTTACATATACATAAGATCCTTTACCCGACGCTCAAACTCAAAGTGATTCAGGGATCCATATGAGGGCAACATCTTTACTGCAACTTGAAGATGTTGAAGATTCCCTTTGTAGATACTTCCGTATTTGCCTTCTCCAAGTTTCCATGATGGATCAAATTCATTAGTAGCCTCATTGATTTCCATAAAAGAGTACTCGAGCATTTCTGACCCAGAAAACTCTCCAGTCTCTCCTTTAATCAGCCTTCTCAGTGCGTTTACTTCCTTTACTGCGTTCTCATGATCGATCCGGATCTCATCCCTTTTCTGCCTAAAACTTTTCAAGAGCTCCATAGCCGTATCGAATTTCTCACCATGTTCTTTTTCCAAGTCTTGCAGTTTCCTTATCTGGCTCTCCAACTTAAGATTCTGACCCTGAACCATTTGAAGTTCTTTCATGAATCCGCTGTTCTGCTCTATTACCATTTTTACTTCATGCTTCTCCTTTTCCAGCAACTCCTCCAATCTCTTTCTTTGGCTCGACTCCTTAATGCATAAGCCTTCCAAAGCTCTAGCCTGTGAGATGGAATGACAAAAAAATATTAGAGCTGGGAGAAACGAGTTGGACATGCCAGCGACTTAAGATTCTCCAGCAAAGGCATCAACTATTCAACTAAAGCTCTTTGACAGCAAAATATATAACGCCCTCTAAGGTAAAGCTTACCAAGCTTAAGAAACCAGCACTCTTCCATTTCTCATTTATTGTGATCCACAAACACACATTGATCTATCAACTGAAGGAGTTCTGTACCTAATGTTAGCAATCTACAAATCCGCAGTGAAATATTTCTTTATGTAAATCTTGTTTGCATGTGGTAACATGATGCATTGATTTAAATGCACAACTAGCAGAAATGGACCAAGACTATCACTTTAAACTATCATCTGCAATTCTTTAATAACTGAGAAACGAATTGGAGTATTACCTTGCATAAAGCCTCTGTGGTACTGGCATCCTCTTTCCAATTTTTCCCAGCTTCCCCATATACCGTTCTCTCTGATTGGCCAATATCATGCATGGCTTTATCATACCTATGGACTTTGCGTGCAACATCTCCTTCACGCTCTTTTTCCTGAAATTTGACAGGATCACCCGATTACCAGGTGGGTCAAATGCTTGTTCATACGAAAAGTATTCAGCATCATGTTCACTTTAAGTTGGTCTTTCAATATATTGCAAAGACAAAATTACTATCATAAATTATTTCCACATAGTCACGTTTTAAAAATATCTATATTAAGATCTTGAAAACAAACCAGCAACTGTAATTGTTTGCCAAAGTAATGTCTTTTCACGCAAAGGAAGTACTTAAGCGTCTAATAGTTACTTTATATTCAGCAATCATCGGTAGAAAAGCAAAGATGAAGCAAAATCCTCCTACCTTAACATTTGAGGTAGTTAGTGTATCCGAGTCAACCAATTCTGGGCTAATCGGCTCTGGACCAACCGGCTCACCAAAGGAAGAACTCGAACCTGAAGAAAAATGTGGAGTTGCTCTTGGTTCTACCTTTTCTCTCTCCAATTGACCTGTGTCTTTCTCACCATCTGCACAATTCTGTAACAAATTTACACACAAAGACAGATACAACTGATAGCAAAGGAAATGATATGCTGAGGGACCTTGCAAAATCCAAGGTAACCGCTACCTTGTTCAAGGAGGCTGCGCCAATATCTTAATCTTCTCCTCATATAAGACGATTCCAATTTTTCTGATTTCCTTGTCTCATTATCTGAATCCAGCTGTACTAGGGGCGGCATCGTTTGTCTGTTATTACTACCCTCATTTGACGCCCTGTTTTAGAGTGTTTTTCTTTTAGTTAAACGAATAGAAGTAGAAAACGAAAATAAATAATAGAAGCAGTTAACTGAAGGTGGAAGACTAAACTAAATCCGATAACCAAAGTCCCATGACATGACATTGACATATATTATATCGAAGTTTCTGCAGATGTATATATATATATATATATATATATAGTTAAGCTTTGGAAAGATGGTTATTTAAGACATCACATTCACTCTTTCTGCAACCTTCGAAAAGAAAAAGAACCTACCTTGTAAAGATAAGGTAACCTTTACACAGAAACCAGATATGGCAGTAATCAGGAGCTTTTTTGCAAACGAATATGGCTTTCTTGGACTTTAGATCCGTCATTTTCCTGGCAATACAAATTTAAATTGATTATATAAATTTCAGAAGTCAAAACATTTGAAAAGTAGAAGATAAAATATAGAATCATATCTTACCATGAGTAATGCTTATCTGATGCAGCTCCCATGACTAACCACTTAATTTTGTGGCGAGCAATTAGTTCTAAGATACCTTCCTCGATATTTTGCCCCGCAATGCAAAGTTTATCTGTTTGAACCTAAAAAGAACTATGTCAATTCGTTATATAAACATATGAAAGGGTCCTGAACAAGAATGTCTAATACAAAGAACAGTGCACAAGATTTTTCCCGTTTTTGTAACACCAAAACAGCTAACTGATGGTTTGTGTGAACTTACAATCAATAACAACATTACACGAAAAGAAAAGAGAGAATTGATACCTCAGTTTCAGATAAAAGATGAAGATAAGAATTCATCAGCTCATCCACTTTGGGTTTCTCAGCTCTCTCAATCACCTTGACATCATGTTTTTTAAAGCTACCACCAACAAGTTTCTTGTGCGCTGCAGGTAAACAAGTCTTAACATCTTTGGCAATGGTCAAGAAAAATAAAATAAAAAATGCAATAAATAGCAGCTAAACTCATCCCAGTGTCCTGCTTCCACAATCAAATTAAAAAGGTTTCATCTCTAAAACATATTGGGCAAGCAAACCAACATATGTTTACAGTGCTTTGTACAATGTACATTATAACTAAATCATATTCATCATCATCTCCTTGTGTACTTCTTCCAAACTCTTAAATTACCGATCACGAAAATGTTAATCTCAATGGTTTATCTTCCTCTTGAAATTTCGAGAATTCTCTCAGAAAATTCCACTCGAAATTTCGGTTCTAATTCTAGGTTTTATAATTCAACAAACAGATCTATACATCCAAAAACCATAATTCACCACAAAGAACTAATTTAGAAACTGAGAAAGCGAAGAAGAAGAAGAAGATCTAACTCCAGGAGGCAGCGCGAGCAGTTCGATGAACATAAAGCAAACAAATCTTCTTGCCGGAAAAGTTACGCGCCGCCCATAACACCGTGGTTTTGCTTCTCTCCACATCTTCCGCCACCGCGACGAAGATCGTCTCATCCACATCTAAGACCAGTTCTTCTCCACCGATATCTCCCATATTTTTCGCCTTTTCTCACTCTCTCTATCTCTAGATTTGATAACTTTGTATAAGCATTTGTTCAATTTTGCCAATTTGCAAAGTGACTTTATATAAAAGTAGTGGAAACTCGTGAGATTCGTCGAATTGGAATCGTTTTTATGGTTCGGACGAGTCGCTGACTCGGTTTATGAGTCAACCGATTTACCTAATAATTAGAAGATTTAGGAAGAAAAAATGTTGGTTCATTTTTCCGATGAATAGTCTCTCCTACCCAAAGAAAGAGGTCGACACATGTAATGGATTTTGGGATTTCTTTTGACAAATGTTAATATTCCAAAATTTATATTATTTAAAGAAAGTGTATGGTACACATTGATGAAAAAGACTTTGTCATTTTCTTACATTTTCATTAGTTAATAATAATAATTTTAGATATACTGAGTACCCTTTTTAGTTGGTATATACATGAAATTTGGGATATAAAATTATAAATGATTAAAGTCTCAATGTAAGATTTGTTTTCTCTTCTAATAAATGTAGAGCTTAGACTCTTGTATTTGGCATTCTTATGACTACTAACTAATAGAATCCGAATAATATCCAAATAGAAATCAAAATGTATCCGACCAAAAATTAAAATAGAAACAATAATGTAAATGTTTCTAGGAAATAGGAATTAAAAAATATATTATTGATGGTAAAAAGAAATAATACATTGTAAACCAAAACAAAAGAAATAATAAAATCGACATGATAAAAAATATACTACAATTTTTTTTTGGATTTGGGAGCGAATGAACAATTAGGTGGATCATCCGAATCCAAAACCTCTCTAACAACAAGATTCCTTGCCCGATTAATAGTCATGAAACACAAGTAGATATGTTCTTCAAGCTCATCAAGTTCTTCACTAAAGCTTTCTTCACATCTCTTTAACTCTCGAGCCACTTCTTCACTGCCTCGAACCCGACCCGACCCTCTCCCAACCCAAAACTCAGCCATGGCTCGAACATGGTCCACTTCATCGTTAATCCGAGTTACTAGTCGGCTTATCGTGTCTAAATCACGGCTTAAAATGTAAGTACCTTTCGCAGCCACGTCGAGTCGAGCCGCTGTTTTCGTCAACTTATTTCTTAACCCGGCTGGTTTGAATCGACCGGTTAAAAGAGTCGGACCGGCTATAAACAAAGCAAAGGCGTGAGAGGCTATGGTTACAATCAATGTAGTTGTTAGAGCCAAAACGAGAAGCCCTGAGCTATGAGTTAGTCCGTTGATAAGCTTGAGTTTGGCTCGTGTCTTGTCTCGACTTGACTCTAGCCGTTTTAGCAAGTCTAAACAGCTGGATCTGATTAGCTGGATCCTAGAACCCGACGAGATAAACGGGTCAAACCATTTTGATATCTCCGTGAATTGGTCTACTAAATCCAATGAATTATGATTCTCCGATTGAAATTTAGGTTTCAAAGACTCGTATTTAGAACGAAGACGATGAATGTTTTTAAGTAATAACGTGCAAAGCAAGAAAGCATTTGCCGTCTCCAAGAAGTAATCAGTGAGAAGAGTTCGGGTGGGTCGTCCGACCCGGGATACATCCAGTATCCGGGTAATGGTATTTGGATCCGGGTCTAGGAGATTATGTGCGAAGAGGCGATAGGACATTAGACGAGCTGACGTGGAGGATGATTCAATTGGTGAAGAAGAAGAAGACACCGTGGACTTTTTACGGCTTAAGTGTATGACACGTGTCCAAAACTGATTGTATGACTCTGTACGAAAGGCGTTTGCATATTCTTCTCGAACATCCACATCATCACCATCTTTGGGACTTGAACTACCCGAAGCTGTACCAATAGAGATTAGAAAACGTTTCATAAGAAAATTTTGAACTATTACTATTATTTTTTCTTGGTTACAAACTGAATTGCATTAGAAAAATTAGAAATTAAACCTGTCGATGCGAGAATTCTTTTGATCTTTGATGAAACTTTTATACCCATGTTCGAGATATTGGATGAAGCAAAATCTATTTTGGTTTAAGTTTTAAGGTATTGGGAGAAGAGAACGACAAGAAGGTGTTTTGGTATTATATAGTCATTCGAGTGATATGTTATTTTAATGAAACTAAAATAGTTACTTCGATTGCTAGAGAAAGGACATCTAGGGATTTGTTGGGAAATTGTTAATTTTGTTAGTACTTGTAGTAGGAGTGAAGAAATTGAATGAGTGGATGCTTGCACGTAATATAAAATAGAACCTTCAAGTGAATAAAAGTTATCAACAAAATGTCAAAATCTATCCATTGCTCTGTTATGGAAAGTCTTTACACAAACTCATAAGTCACGTTTGCCATATTTGGATGGTATAATAGAGTTTGTCCAATTAGCTATTTTGGTATGCGAGTTTGGGAAATATATGAATATAGCCAATGTAACCAATTCTTGTTTAGTCTACGAGAATTGGACATAAAGAATGAAAATTTACCTAATAATATAATCCATATAAAGAGTTGATCATTATGTTTAAACATCAATGCACTTTTTGAAGAAGCATGACAAATTGCCGGAACAAAACATACAAAATATGTATCCGACTCACAAACCAAAGAAACTCAAGTTTCCAAGACTCCGAGTCGTAAGAGAAGAATGTGTTGGTACATGAAGATAACTAAGGGATCGAACCAAAAGAACAAGTTATTTGCCGGTGATTCTTCTAAACCCGGTATAAGTAGATGAACCAATGAAAATGACAGAGACAAAAAGGAGAAGATATCGTACGGGTTTTCGGATTTAACGTTTGACCCATTGGAAGCTCTTTCTTGCCTTAGCTTTTCCAGGTTTCTTCCTTTCCACAACTCGAGAGTCTCTTGTCAAGAAACCAGCTGAAACATATCGAAGATGAAAAAGATCGAGATCAAGACCAATCAATTCAACATACATGAACACACATACCGGCTATCAAATGAAAACATTGTTCAGACAATAAGTTGTATCTCTGCTAATGAACGTTAAAAGGACTACACAGATTTAATAACGCTAAGATGCGTGTAGTATCTTGCTTACCAGCTCGAAGTGATGTCCGCATATCTGGTTCCCAGTTTTGCAGTGCCCTGCTGATACCCAATTGAATAGCTCCAACTTGACCTTTAAACCAAATATTTGAGTACATAGTGAATAACGATTAGAAGCAATAAAGCTTTAAAAATTGTTGATATTTGTAAAGAGATGGCAATCTAATCTGTTAACTTAAGACCAAATCCTATAGTGTATAAATCACACTTGCTAAAGAAACTTAAGCTCTGAGTGACTAATAGTCGAAGAAAATGAGGTGCTTGTGGAGGGGTTTTACCTGTAGTACCACCGCCTTTAACAGTGCATTTAATATCCCAACGACCCAAGGTTTTGGTTTCAGCAAGTGGGCGTAGAAGAGCAGCGCGATGATCAAGCATAGGGAAATAAGCATCAAATTCTTTTTCATTAACTTGAAATTTTCCTTCCCCAGGTTGAATCCAAACACGGGCAATGCTACATTTTCTTCTTCCAGTTCCATAGGCTCTACCTGTTTCGTCAACTTGTCTCACCCGTGCTTTGGCAATGTCCTCTTGCATCTGGAGTTCTATCTCAGCTCTTGAGGACTTCTTTGAACTTTTCTCGCGGCGCAGGTTTTCAATCTCAGTCAGAGGAGGCAATCCTTCGACCCCTTGGAAATCCTTCAAGGCTATTAAACTATCTAGCATTTCATCTGTTATACCCGACTTAGCAATAAGGTCTCCAAATGCTCGATCAGGACCTGCAATAGTAAGTTCCAAATCAGCAAAACTGCAAAATTTACTCTACTTCTGGCGCTTGTTTTACTAGCAGCAGAATCAATTACCAATGTGATCAAAATAACAAATTCTTCAAATTATTCTACTGAGCATTGTTAATAGCAAACACACATAAGCACTAAACTGTTCCTTAGCGTCAGTAAGCACAAATCTATCCACTTCAAACACAAGTCTTTAAGTCTTTCTACCCAAATGCTTATTCCTCTTTAACATTCGAGCTTACTCCAAAAACTATCATATCCTCCACTCAGCAAGCATGTCTATCGATAGATTAGTTACACAACCTTTGCTACTTGACTAATCCTCAAATCCAAACCTAACCTTAACAAGGCAAGTCATGTGATCATTATTAGATATCCATTCATCCCCTAATTCCAAATCTAGACACATATTCAAACTACTGGTGCAATGCATATTAAAATCAAACCTTAAGAATCAGCAAAACGAATTCACAAAATCTCACCCTTGATAACCTCAAGAAGCTCCTTCTCCTCTTTCTCAATCAACTCCTTCTTCACACGCTCTTCCTCCGTCATTTCCAAGCTATTCTCAAAGCTAAACGGCACTTCACCTCCAGTGTCAAACACAACTCCCTCCTCCTCCTCTTTCAAATTCCACGGCTTTGACACATCCCATTCATTAGATTTCACCTCTCCCCTGATTCCAAACCCATCCACTACATCTTCTCCAGCACCAAACACAACTTCCTCCTCTCCCTTCTTCATATCCCATCGCTTAGTCTCCTCCCATTCATTGCCTCTCCTCTCACGACCAGTCTCAATCCCTTGACCGACTTCTCCACCAGTATCAAACACAACCTTATCCTCTTCCTCTTTCATATTCCATCTCTTAGGCTCCTCCGGCCATTTCCCATCTCCACCAACAGACCCAGATCCTTCAACTCCAGAAGAACCCCAAGAATCATCGGAAGAGAAAGGACCAGACTTATCATCGTTTACTCCAGTGAAACTCCACGGAACATCATTCCGATTACGACCATTCCCGTCACCATTTCCGCCGCCGCCGGTACTGTTAGTGGAAAGCGGACGAATAAACGAAGAGAAGATCTGAGAATTTGATTTCGATGTAACTAGTGTTACGTAACGGAGATTCGAAGGTCTAAGGAATAAACGAGAGAGCATGATGGTGAAGAAGAACACTGAGATTCACAGATTTGGGAGAAACAAAAAAATTGCAGAAGTTTGAAGAAGAACGGTTAGGGTTTTACTAATCTCAATACTAACGGTTTACTCCGGTTTTATTCGGTTTAATTCGGTTTGATCATCACTCAATTTAATCCCGAAAACACAAATAAAAAGCCGTCTTTTTTCCTCTCTGCTTCTCCGTCGAGTCTCCCGGAGATTTCAATCGCCTCAAATCGAAGAATCGCCGTTAGAGCTGAATCAAGATGGTTTACATCGCTTCATGGGACGAATTCGTTGATCGATCTGTTCAGATTTTTCGAGCTGATCCCGAATCTGTAGGTTTAGCTATTTTTTTGCTCTCCTCCTTTTCGATTACACAATTTACGGTTGATTTGGAGATATTTGGATTGATTTATGGAAATTGAACACAGTTCCTCGAATTTTGTACTGGGAATTTTGATAAACCTTGATAATTGATTTGAATCTCGTTGTGTTGGTGGCAATCTCAGATGTTTCGATTCCAAGTACAGAATTTTTATTTCTAATGGATTCAATTGTTGTGGTGCAGACTCGGTATGTGATGAAGTATAGACACTGTGACGGAAAGTTAGTTCTCAAGGTTACTGATAACAAAGAGGTAATTTGACTGTGTCTAGTTCTCTATGATCACTGCTTCTTTGAGTTTTATCTTATATAATAGTATGGAATTCAATATTTGCTATTGAAGTTGATATCTGATTCGTCGAAGGATGCTTGTTTTGGAGAATGTAATTTAGGGTTCCATGATGATTGATTACTAGAGATATCGTTTTCTGGTTGAGTTTTCATCCTATGTTGTCGTAGTTATGTGGTTACTTTGGGTTTGGTTTGGTCAATGCGATTGCTAATAGGCTACGTTTTCGATATTTCTTAGTTTTCGTACGTGTCTTGCGTGGTGATGGGTTAGATAAGCAGATATAGTTCACTCTTTAGAGCAATGGTACTTGTTGGAGGTTGAAGCATGTTGGTGTTTGTTAGTCAAAGTGTGATACTTTAGAACTCGTTAAGCTGGGCTGAGTTTGACGTAAATGATTGTATCAACTTCTGTGATTAACTAGCTCTTCTTGTTGTAGCCTTCTTGTTTTCATCTTCTCCATTCTTTTTGTCTAGTATATGACCATTCTATTCTACTTTTTATTTAACTTAGTGTCTCAAGTTCAAGACAGACCAAGCACAAGAAGCGAAGAAGATGGAGAAACTGAATAACATATTTTTCACCCTCATGGCCAGAGGACCTGATGGTAAAAATTTCATTCTCCGCATATCTAACTTAAAGAAAGAATATGCATCATCTCTTAGTGTTTGAGAAAAAACCTGCTCTGTTTTATTGAGCTATGAGGATATTTCTATTATGAGACAACGTATCACATCGTCACCAGCTATTATTTTCTCTAAACATTGCTTTTCGCCTACCAAACTTGAAAGAATGGAACTTGAATGTGCATCATCTCATAACGTTTAAAAGGAAAGCTCCTTGTGTGTGGTGTAACATTGGGTTTATTATAACTTACTTAGTTTATTTATGTTGGCTGTATAATGCAGTCGATCTCTCTGAAGTCACCGGGAAAGAACAGATGGAGACACAGCCTGCCAAGAAAGGAAGAGGAAGGAAGCAATAAGTCTCATGAATATGTTTTTGGTTTTTCTTTGTATCAAGATTTTGATCCATTTTTGTTTGATATTTTGAGATGGGTTTGTGAAATTGTGATGGTAGGGTTGCCAAGTTTTGTTAAAAAAACTTGCGACTTTTGACTCTTTGATCGATTAATCAGTATTGGATTAACCTAAACTCAAAATACTAACCTTTTTAACATGGATTTGAAAAGTTGGTCAACTCTTTATAGCATTAAATAGTAAACGTGAAAGACAAGATATGTTCTACACCATTGGTATTCCATTTTTTGATAAAGATTCTTCTTCCTTTATCTTACCACTAAAGCTATAACTAAAATTGTGAATCTTCTATAATTTCAACGTTAAACATTTATATATAACTAGATTTTACCCCGCGGTGTACCGCGGGTCGATTCTTTTATAACTAAAAAATTATTTAGCAAAATTTTAAGTTATATTTGTTTTGTTAATATTTTTTATTTTGTTTAGTGTTTCTGATTTTATAATTAAATTTTGATTTATAATTCTAGGATTTCATCCATAGTATATTGTTTAATATTAATATCGATCCAAACCCGTTGCACCATAAAACCCCGTCCCGTAAAATTAAACATCATTTGTTATTTTTTTTTGAATAATATTTTTATCCACTACGGGTCGCATATTCATGCGGATAAGCCCGTAGAGAGTTGCGGGTTTGCGGGTCGACCCGCCAAAAGAGAAGCTATCTTTTGAAACCCTTTGTTTTATTTAGAGGTTTTGAGAAAATATCCCTAAAAAATAATTTTCATTATATGAAAAAAAAAAGTAGAAGAAATTGTAGTATCAACATTCCCGATTTTTACATCACTCGTTACTATTAATTTTTTTTTTTGCAGATAAAAATCAAAACTTAACTAAGTCGAGATTTTTAAAAAGATTGTGTAGAGATTTTTGGTAAATTGTTGAAAACATATTTGATTTCAAAATCTTTACTTAAATAGATAAGGAAAGATTTTGTAGAGACTTTTGCTAAATATATGATAAATGAATTTCATTTAAAAATCTTTACTTAAATAAAACAAATCTAAATAATTAATGTTAATGGCATGCCATTGTAAATACTTCTCAACTTCCGGATTTATTTGCTAATTGTGATCCAAAAATGTATATATAGATGGTAAAGACTAAAGATATTCTAAGTCTTTGACGCGAGAAAAAACCCTGTTAAATTAGGATGTAAACTGAGAAGAAAAAGGAGATGATTTTCTTAACAGATGATCTATGGGCAAATATACTAGCGAGATTACCGCTAAGACCACTTTCAAACTAGTTTGCAAGCAATGCAAATCGCTCGCTGAGTCTCCGTGTTTCCGCCAACGATTCCTGTCTTACCATCAAAACTCGCATTCTTCGTGGTCTCTCATGTACATACACTCACCAGAAGAGGTTGTAGGTTACTATGCATGCAAGATTTGGGGACTTCCACGAACTCTTGGCTTTTATATATCTTCTCTCATAAGAGAAAAATTCGAATACGAGTTCCATCACCAACGTCAACGTGTCAAAGTCGAGGCTTACACCCGATGTCATGATTGATTTTGATCCGTACGACTTTGACAGAAATCCATATCCCTGGGAGTTCAACCTACTTTGTGGCTAATCCGATTTCACGACAATGTGTCGAAATCCCTCCTCCTCCAACAAATCGTATTTTTATTGAGGTAACTTGGAAAGCAAGACAGCGGATCGTGAAACCGAAATAAAAAAAATATTCTAGATATCCTATTGTGATAAGGATGAAAAGATTTAGAATATTTACTTATTCATTTTTATCTATTTCCTATTCTAATTAGGTTAAACTTAATTTAGTCTATATATATTGTATCAACTTTCTTGACATCAACAACACATAATAAAGAGTTTTCCTCCAAATCCTCCTTTAGTTTCTACGGTTAGGTGTTTTTATTTGTCGTTGGTGGTCCTAGAACGTAGAAGTCTTGGTCTACATTTACTTCTATGGTTTTGAAATTTAGGTTTTCTTTTAATTTATTTGGGGGTTTCTTCTATATAAGTTTCTACTATTTATTTAAAGTAAGAGGCATAAATATCGGGAGATTTTTTTTTTTTTTTGACATCTTTGGATCGACAAGGCCCGATCCATAGTCAATCCCTACTACGCGGGGTAACGCAAATCCTTCTCTAGTTTCTACAATTTTCAAATCAGCTGGACTAGCCACACAAATCCAAAACGAAGTCGTTTTAGGTTACAAAGTTGTGTTGATGGATAAAGTTCACTTTGATGTCTTAAGTTTACTCATATATTCATCTCAAACAGGATTATGGAGTTTCAACACTCTCCAATCTCATCACCCTTTGCGCGGGCTGAGTTCTATCAACCCCATTAGCTTGAACGGAAATCTTTACTGGGACGGCGTGAATAGATACTATAGAGAGGTTGTTGTATCCATTGATTTCTACGCTGCTGGCACGGAATCTAATCGATGCCAAGTTACACTTTTCCCTAACGCTGAAATAATTCCAAAATTCAAAAGAATGTAGTTCTCAAGGATTTATCATGTATATGAACATTGTGCCCGATTACAAACATGTAGAGTATACGTTGCGTGCGTGGAATGGCAATTAGTATCTTAACTATCTCCAGCTTGTAGTGAGACCGGTTTTGATTACATTCCGCTGGCATTAAACCCTTTTAATGCTAGTGTAGTACTGTACATGTGGTGCAAGATGGATGAACGTTTTGGCGTATGCAAACCTACACGAAGACAAGTTTGGGTTTCCAAGCTACTTTAAACGTAGCAGCAACAACAACTACCGAGCTCTGAGAATTATTGCAGAGATCATTTTTCATGAATACATAATCGGAGAGAGTTTGGGTTTAGTTCCATGTTTGTTCTCCGGTGTTGGCTGCACCAGATCCAGATCCCTTCCTCGCTTTCATGATCAAGTTTAGAGGAGTTCTCTAATTATTTTTTATTTATTTTTTTTGTCAACCAAAATTAATTAGAACTTAGAAGAGTCATTTCTGAGGAATGTTGTTTATATATGTGATATGAAGCAGTTCTGTACGAATTTTTTGTGCCAGATTATCCGCTTTAACATTAGCTATACGAGAAATTAAAGATAGAGAAAAAGATGAAAATTCCTCCTTGTCCATCTGAAATTCCTCCAAGTACACTGAAAACGCCGGCCATTCGGTTGGAGAAGACACCATCTTCACCAGGTCTGAACAGTCTGTAAAGAACGCTACCTCTTGATTGTCCGCACCAATCATACACTTCATCGCCCAGAGAAGGGCCTCGACTTCGGTATGTGGTGGGGAAAGACTTCTACGGAGGTTTGCAGTTCTCTAATTATTGTTAATCATTAATCATTAATTTTTATGCAAGAGGAACAAGTCGAAAGAATGGTGTTTGACTTATCTATACTAGTATTTTACTATTTTTGAAGTACATTTTTTACGGATGGGTTAAATTGTTTTCAGACACAAATAGTACCCGACCCGATACAAAATTTACTTCACAAAAATTTGGTTGGATCGGGTTATATTTAACTCAACTCTTACATCGGTATTTGCCTAAAAGTAGGATACAAATATTACCAAAATTGGATCGTGTCCACTAATTACGTTTCTATATTTAAAAATAAAGATATTGAGAAGATTTGGTTCCTATTAAATTTATGATTCTCCTTTCATTTTTGTTTGATTATTTTTTAACTATTTTCAATTATCATATAATACATAAAGTTAAAAAAATCTCAATTTTTTATCTGCATATATTGTGATTCAAAATTTTAAAAACGAACATATCTTATCCAATTAATAAAAAAGTGTGTGTTCAACGTCTCACATCGGCTAAAATATTTAGACAATGATTTAGAGTTATATTATAAATAAAATCAAAATAAATTCAAATCCGAATGAGCAGGAACTTTAACTTAACAAGCATCCAAATTTAAAAGTTTGTATATGGGTTAATTCATAATTTAGTTAAACTGTTTAATATTACCGGAAATATTATAATTGATATATTTGATAGCAATAGAAAATTTATAATATTATGAACATTTAAACATATAAAAATAAAAAGTAACACGGAACGGATTATATTGCGGGATGGCGAGACGGGGTTTGAATCAACATTAATAAAAATTAAAATATCATTAACTCGCCCCTTCAAAACAGACGGATTAAAATAAATAAAAAACTAATAATATTATGAACATATTAAAAAATAGCAAGGGACGGATTATATTGCATGACGGGTTATATGGCAGGACGGCTTTGAATTAACATTAATAAAAATTTTAAATATCATTAACACACCGCTTTAAAACGGGTTAAATTCTCATTTTATTATTTTTTAACACCACCAATATTAGGTATATCGAACTAGCTAGAATTAGTTAAGATTGTATGGTCAAGTGCTATATCTTTTTATATCTATCTTGTTGCTTTAGTATGTAGTTTTCATTTACTTTAATTTATTATAGGCTAAGAATCCCAATCGGCCACATAGTTGTGGTCCAGTGGTAGTTGAGAATTGGAGAAAGGTTTGAAGGAACTAACCGAGATTCGATCTACGCTGGAAACAAAAAAACACATCTATGTGAAAAGTCTGGATTTGGGCCTTTGGCCCAAGCAGTTTACCTGGTAGTTCAGTAACAGACGATCTGGCTACCCCTGGCATTAGTCGGAAAGCATTCAAAACTCGGGACAGACAGTGTGGTGGCCCTTCAGAGAGAAGTCCACTCTAAAGCACTTCGGTGCGTTTCTGCCGATAGGGTTTATAAAAAAAAAAAAAAAATCCCAATCAATGACTCATGTTTTACACGCCTAATAGAACACACCATAAAAATAAACAAAATTAAAATCCCAATCAATGACTCATGTTTTACACGCCTAATAGAACACACCATAAAAATAAACAAAATTAAAATAAAGGTTGCTGAAAAAACAAAGACCAAGAAAAGAGAGAGAGGCTTAGACCATCTCCAATGTAGAGCTCTATATTTTACTCTAAAATAGAGTAACTCTATTTTAGAGGAGGGTTTCTCTCCAATGTATATCTCTATTTTCTACTCTAAAAATGAATATTCTTAGATATATTCTATTTCTATTTTATATACTAATACCTTTTAATTATATAATTTACAATTTGACTCCATATATTATAGATTTGCAAAATTCCCATAAAATATGAAATTATTTAAATTAAACACTAATTATTTATTAAAAAAAACATTACATCATATAACAATAATAAAACATTACAAATTTTATGTTTTGAATGAGCTAAAGGAAGAAAACAAAATTTTATTTTGTGATTTGAATTCCTTTCAAAACCTAAATGTTCGGGCATATTTTGAGAGTGAACAAGCACGGATTTTACAAAAACGACGTGTCCAACAACAAAATCAAGATCAAGAAACTCCTCCTCCATCTACTTCATTTGGACAATATTTTAACTATCTTGGCGGATCTACAAGCAATTTACCGGACTATTAAATTACTAGTTTTATGTTTTAGTTTTTTTTATGTTGTTTATTTTAAATTTAGTACTTGTTTGTTTGTTAAGTTTATAAAATTATTTTAAATTTAGTACTTGTTTGCTTGTTAAGTTTATAAAGCTATGTGTTGTAATTGTTGTTTATAAAATGATTATATGTATTAAATAAAAAAGTTTAAATTTGAGGGACTAAAGTATAAATAAAAAAAGTTGAATTCAAAAATAGAGTTGAGAATAGAGTTGTTCTATATATAGAGTCAATCTGCAGAAATCTCTATTTTAGAGTCAATTATAGAGTAGGGTTGGAGAAGAATTTTGCATTTTTACTCTAAAATAGAGTAGGGTTGGAGATGCCCTTATCCAATGGCCTCTATATGTATCCAGTGCAGCCACAGTTTTAGCAAAGCTTTAAGAAAACCTTGAAGAGTGATTATAGGTACACTTTAAAATCAGAAAAAAAAAAAAGAAGTTAAGCATGCAGGAGGTAATAAATACTTTGTCAGCGCTTACGACTGAAGAAATTAATCGGCCATTAGCCGATTTTCCGGTGAATATATGGGAAGATCCCTTGATCTCTTTTCCTGTTTTAGACCCGGTACGTACCCACGACTTGAAGTCACATTTGATTAAATAATTATAGGCAAATTTGTTCACAAAAAATTATAAATATACTCTAAATTATGATGTCTTCTCTCGTGCCATTATATTGATGTATATAGGAGAGTGAGATAAACGAAGAGAAGCTGAGTTCACTAAAGGAAACCGTAAGAGAATTGTTAATGGCTTCAAAAGAAGAGCCGATAGAGAACATCAAATTAATTGATGCTCTTTGTCGCCTTGGTATCTCCTACCACTTTGAAGGAGAAATCTTCGCGCAGTTAGAGACGATGTTTGGTTGTCATGGTTTTATGCAGATGATAAGAGACAATGAGTTCGATTTATACACCGTCTCTCTTGTCTTCCAAGTTTTTAGACAATTTGGCTATAAACTTGGTGTCGGTAAGTAAGAAATCAGAAAAATATAGAACTATAGAAGTGATCGATCACTCTAATATTTAAATTATCGAAAGTAGTATGTCATAGTATGTTAGTTAATTTATCTCTATGACTAAAAGTTTCTTATTTATGTTTCCATATTTTGAGTTTAAAAAAAAAAAATTGAATTGATATTACTAACAAAAAGTCATGAAATAGAATGTTGCTAATTATTAGTATTTTGTTTTTTGTCTAAGAACTATATTAATTGTTTCTTAGGTTTTAGATACAATTCAAAATTCTGACCAATATATAATTAATAAATCACGGGCTCGACTTGATCATATTTTTAATTGATCCAGCCAATGTTGTTTTTGCATAAGTACAGTTAAATGATAAATATGAAAGATATTAAAATAATAAGTTGTGAAAACTGAAATAAGTATAGTATATTTTTCTTCTTTAAATTTCACCTACTTCGATCATATTGATATTGTGGAAGCGCAAGATATATTCACTATGTACTCTATATGCATATATAATGATTAGTAAATCTACCAAACAAATGTTAATTGTTAAACTTGATGACTAACAAAAATTTTTTTATGTATAAGATGTGTTTAACAACTTCAAGAATAAGGATGGAAAGTTCAAGGAGCACCTAGCTGAGGATGCAAGAGGTCTTTTATGCCTTTATGAAGCTGCACATTGGAGCACCCATGGCGAAGACATTCTCGATGAAGCTCTTGCTTTCTCTAGGTATCATTTGGAAGGACTGACTGATCAATCTAGTCCACATATGTCCATCCGCATTAAAAATGCCCTCAAACATGCATACCCTAGGGGTATATCAAGGATAGAGACACGGCAATATATCTCATACTATGAAGAAGAAGATCTGCACGACCAAACCTTGCTTGAATTTGCTAAGATAGATTTCAATCTTCTGAAAATGTTGCACCGCAAAGAGCTTTGCCAAGTCTTCAGGTGCCATTTTGAGCTAGCCAGATATATTATATATACATTTAAAACTCTTATATGGAGAGACTACCTTAATGATTGTTGGTTCTTCTTTTTTTATAGGTGGTACTCAAGTCTAGAGCTAGACTTGAAACTACCATATGCAAGGAATAGGACTGTCGAAAGCTACTTGTGGGCTGTTGGAGCATATTCCGAGCCCCGATATTCTCAAGCAAGGATTAGATTGGCCATTGTTGTTATCTTATTGACTCTTGTTGATGATACATACGATGCATATGGCACGATTGAGGAACTCGAACCATTTACAAATGCATTGATTATGTGGAATTCTAGCGGCATAGAAGGGCTCCCGGAGAGTATGAAGTATCTTCATCATGTGGTGTTAGATTTCTATGGAAAACTTGAGGAGGATATGGAGAGGGAAGGCAGGTCCGGATGCGGCCTTCTCGCTAAAAAATCGGTATTACTAAATACTTATATACACAACTACTTCAAAAGCAAGCATATAACTAATTAGTAAGTCTTTGTTCATGTGTGTTGAATCTAAATTAAAATTTTGTTGGTTATATGTTTATTAATCAGATGATTGTAACTGCTAAAGCCTATCTTCAAGAGGCAAAATGGTTGAGTGAAGACTATGTGGCAACATTTGACGAGTACAAAGAAAACGGAGTTTATTCATCGAGCTACTTAGCTCTGTTAACAGGATCCTTTCTAGGAATGGTGGATGAAGGCACACTTGATGTGTTTGAATGGTTAAGCACTTTCCCACCCCTTCTTGTGACTTCTGCACTAATAGGCCGTCTCTGTGGTGACATTGCTAGTTGCGAGGTAAATATTAACTCACATTGTCGTAGTGATGCCAATAAGTCAATAACCAGTCCAGTTCGACCTACCGAATCCCGAATGACAAAGATATTGCCACTAAAAAATAAAGGGAATTATACTATTAACTAGATTTTGAGTTTTGACCCAAAAGAATAGTCATGAATCAGAAAACTTAAAAATAATGTTTTTAAATATGGGAAAGTTCAAAATTTCCCTTAAACAAAAGACAAAAATGCAGTAGCATATTGTAATAATTTGGGGAAAAAACATGAAACAAATAATAATAACACGAAGTTTGAAAGAGAAAAAAACTTAAGATTGGGATTTTGACGTGAGTGTATGAAAGAGAGACATTCGAAAAAAATGTTAAAAAAACATGTCATACTGAAAAAAAATAACAGTGTCATGTGTAAAAATATTGTGTCATGTGTAAAACTATTGTGTTTCCCGAATTAAAATCATGCTATTAGAGAACCGTTTGGTATAAATGTATATCTATAAATGTAAGAACCGTTTGGTATATAAATGTGTATCTATAAATGTAAGTACCGTTTGGGCTTTGGCATTAGAGAATGTGATCACGCATAATAATCATAATGATTTCCTAATCCCGGAAAAAAAGAAAAAAACGGTTATGACTAAATTGTTAGACCCTAGTTAATCTTGGGATGAACCCGACCTTAAAACTGGTTGGAAATGGTCAGAAAATTCCAATTCCTTGTAGTATTCGAGAATAATATCAGACCTTAGAACTTAAGCTGTAGTTGACACCCTAGATACAAATACAATTTTTGTCACAACGTTGGTATAAAATATAATTTCAAAATCTGATATCTATCTAATGCAGTTTGAACATAAGAGAAAGCACGTAGGAACATCCATTGATTGTTATATGAAGCAATATGGTATTTCATGGGAAAACGCGGAAGAAGAGATCAAAATCATGGCATTGGATTCATGGAAGAGTCTTAATCAAGAACTTATGACGAGAGATCACTCTTTTCCTTTCCCTATCGTCATGCGATTCCTAAACCTCTCGAGGGTCGTCGAAGTTTTCTACAAAGACACAGACATTTTCACGTATCCTGAGTTGATGAAACATCACGTGGTTTCTTTATTCCTTAACAAGATATCTATTTGAGCAGAACTTTACGACAGTGCAAGTTGTTTTTTTTAGTTTCTCCGTTTCATGTTGTGTGGAAATTAGCGGTAAAAAAAAAAAAAAAAATTAGCGGTTTTCTTCTGTCGCATTAATTCATCACATTGTGCGTTTTTTTGTGTGTGTTTCAAAATTCAAATCCTCAATATGACGATGACTAATATATTTATGGCTGTGTTTCGTATGTGTTGTATAAATATGTTTTTATTTTTAAAAAAATGTTTTTATTTTATTTTCAATAATAAGCTTGGTTTGATTTTCATTGTTTGAATTAATTGGGTAATATCATATATAGTCCTTTTGACATAAGATTCTAGGCCACCTCTGGTCCGGGTGTTCAACTTTATTTGACCACTTAGAATTCAACTTGTAAATGCATGATATGGACAAAATTGTTGACTAGTATATAATTTTTTCTTGGGTCTAAAACATTTAGTATATTTTTCTTGAAATATATGTAAAGTTGTTGTTGTTTTTTTAGGACATTTCCCTAAATAATCAAATACATTAGAGCATATGCAGTGGTGCATTCGGAAGGGGTGTAAGTATTAAAAAAAAAAGATTTAATGCAAAAGTTGTCTCTCTCTTCACACCCGGGTGTAAGTTTACATTCGGGTGTAAGACACTCTCTCTCTTTCTCTCTCTCTTTTTTTTCTTACTTTAAATTATAATAATAAAAAACATCTTACACCCCCCTCACAGTTACACGACGGATAGTCTTATTATGGATGACTAGAAGGCCAAAGTTGGTAAATTATTATGGCTGCTATTCTAAAGTCTACTTTCAGAAGAAGAAAAAAGAGGGTCTACTTTTTGTTGGATCTGTTGGATTAACTGTTGTTGCTACTCTCTCACAGTAACCCTCACGTGGCCTTTTCTTATTTTTTCCCTATTTTCACAAAAAAAAAAAAAAAAAAAACTGATTTTTTCAAAGCGAATTGGGCTCAATTGGAGACAACTTTTTTTTTTTTTTTTTTAAATAAAAATTTTATATAAAATCAACCCAAATGGACTTGGGCCTTGGCCTACAACAAATTGAAATCCAGTAACAAAACCGGTACACCGGAGACTCGCCGGAAAAAGAAAAAAGACTCGTATCTTTCATGTGGACTGAATCGTATCTTTCAGATAGATTAGATATCTAATCATTTTTTATGTGCGGTGAGGATCTTAAGTCACTATACGAGTATAAGTGTACGTAATAATATTTATTTGTGAGGTTTTATTTTTAACGACAACTATTGCCGCAGCCCTGCAAGCAGAAAACGACACCGATCGTATTCGATCATGTACGTTATTAATCGTCGTCGAAACAAAGTCTCATTACCCATGAGCCAAATTAAGCGGAAGTCACAAAATGATAAGTTTTCTTCACATAGGCACAAATAGTTGTAGGCGTTGTACATAGGAGACTAGCTTCACAGTCGATATCTGGTCCATACTTTTTTTTTTTTTTTTTCATACTTTTGAACTAGGGACATTCAAATCGGACAGAAATCTTTAGCAAAAAAATAAAATCGGACAGAAATTCATTTAATTTAGGTTTTTCAGTTTTTGGATTTCAAACATAGCAACATTTATCTTACTACATAGCAGCTTTTGGACTAGTGGATCGTGAGACCTCTTAAAAAGAGTGAAAACTATGGTATATGAGTTTGAATCTAATTGGGAAGGATTTGATCCCGATGAAAACATACAGATCTACGCTTAAAACTTTTCGAAACGAAAGTAACCTGAACAAAAAACATTTATCTTAGTATGGATTGATTCGATTACGATACATATATATTTTCCACAAAACGTGATACAAACATTTAGCTACTTTTATGTGAACTATTATTTTTTGCAATCAAATGTGTATATTACATATTTTACATCACAGATTTTAATTTCTGAATGTTAATATTAATATTTTACATTCATAACCTCATCATCCAATTATGAGAAAAGGAAGAGGGAACCGTTTAGGAGTGAAGGTGAAGAACGTGTCGGACACGAGGGTGATCTTTTATTGGCCATGTTAATTATTGGTTTTGTGTTTTAGCGAGTGACGACCAAGAGATTTCCAAAGGTCGTTGAAGAGTTATTTTATTTTTCTTAAAATTATCTTGAATACTTAATTTTTTTACAGTGGATAGTAAATTTGTATTTTTAAAATTTCAAAACATAAATAATTTTTACTTTCCATATACATACTTATACTTCGAGCGAAAAGCCTTCCATTGAGAAAAAAAAAGGCCTCCACGTTTGACCCGTTTTGCCTATAAAAGGATTCTTTAAGATATGGACCTTACTCATCTTCTCCATTAAACCCAATTAAATACTTTTCATTTTCCTTGTGAAAAATGCAGTTCTCTTCATTCACTTGGACAATCTTAATCACATTGGGATGTCTTATGCTTCGTGCGTCTCTGTCCGATGCTCAACTTACCCCTACCTTCTACGACACTTCATGTCCTAACGTCACCAACATTGTAAGAGATACCATTGTGAACTGTAGTTTTACTCTTGACAGAGATAAAGAAGAGAGAAATACTCAAACTTTCATATTATTATCTCATTGAAAAACCCTAGTACAAGCTCTCACTTTTATATAGACAGGAAGAACTATCTAGATCTTTGATGAGGTGTCAGGTGACAGCTATGACTCTAGATCCAATAGAGATGCGAATCTATTTGAGAGTTGCATTGGATGAGCTGTCTCTGTCGTCTTCTTCCCATTGCTTTGGCGTGAGCTTGCTCTGCTTTCAGTCAACATTACCGTTGGAGCTTTGACTGACTGAACCTTGGACTGCTCTTGGGCTTTGTTGTTGTGAGCTGGCCCAGTTGATGATGAGGCTTTAACATTCCCCCGCAAACTCGAGGTGGGTGGAAAGTCAACTCCGAGTTTGAATCTGAGGTCAAAGAAGCTGGCTTGTGGCAGAGGCTTTGTAAATATGTCAGCGAGTTGCAGTGTCCCAGGAATGTGCTTGATGACCAGTGTTCCTTTAGCTACCATCTCTCTTGCATAGTGAAAGTGAGTGGCAAAGTGTTTACTTCTTGTATGCAGAACCGGGTTTGCTGCCAAGTAGACTGCAGAAAGATTGTCACAATAAATTTCAGGAGGTTTCTCTTGTGGCAGTCCTATTTCTTGAACCAGAGCAGTGAGCCAAGACACTTCTGCAGCAGTATCTGAGAGGATTCTGTATTCAGCTTCAGTTGAAGATCTTGCTACTGAATCCTGCCGTTTTGCAGACCAGGATATGATGTTAGACCCGAGAAACGTGCAAAAACCTCCAGTAGACCTCCTTGTTTCTTTGCAACCCGCATGATCACTGTCACTATATGCTCGAAGAGTTGAATCAGTTTCTGAAGTGAGCATCAGTCCCATCTTTACTGTTCCTTTCAAGTATCTGAGAACTCTTTTCAAGAGATTGAAATCTGACACTGATGGTTTATGCATCTTCTGACAAACGAAGTTTACTGCATATTGAATATCAGGTCTTGTTAAGGTCAGGTACTGCAATTTACCTGCCAATCTTCTGAAATAGGTTGGATCTTCAAAAATTTTATCTTGATGAGGCAGTCTGTCTAGCTGAACAGGAAGTGGTGTAGGCATTGGAGCACAGTCCAACATACCTGCAGTTTGAAGAAGATCCAGAGCATATTTTTCTTGATTCATGAATAGACCTGTTGGTGTGAACTGAGCTTGAATTCCCAGAAAATACTTGAGAGGACCCATATCTTTCATCATAAACTTTTCATTCAGCTTACTTAGAAGCTTTGAAACTAGGCTTGAATCATTTCCAGTTAGAACCATATCATCCACATACATGAGCAACAACAACACACTCTGGTCTTGTTGAAAGATGAACAAAGATGGATCTCTTTGGCTGCATTTGAACCCAAACTCAATCAAATATGAACTGAATTTGTCGAACCAGGCCCTTGGTGCCTGTTTAAGGCCATAAATGGCTTTATGAAGCAAACACACATGATCTGGTTTCTCTGAATCTTCAAAGCCAGGTGGTTGCCTCATGTAAACTGTTTCCTGCAATTCCCCATGTAAAAATGCATTCTTCACATCTAACTGTTTAATATCCCATCTTTCAGTTACTGCTGTGTGTAACACCATTCTTATTGTAGCTGTCCTTACTACAGGACTGTAGGTTTCCAGAAAGTCAATGCCTTCTTCCTGTTCATACCCTTTTGCTACTAATCTTGCTCTGAGTTTATCCAACGTCCCATCAGCATTTAGTTTTGTTTTGAATATCCATCTGCAACCCAAGAGATTTATGTCTGGGGTTCTGGGAACCAGACTCCAAGTGTTGGTAGCATGACAAGTTTCTATCTCTTCTTCACAAGCTGCTGTCCATCCCGGATGACTTAGAGCTTCTTGAATTGATTTTGGCTCCTCTGGTATCCCTTTTATAGTGAATAAGACATACCTAGGATTTGGTTTATGAATCCCGTGCTTCCCTCTGGTGATCATGGGATGTGTGGGTGCAGCTTGAGAAGTATCTGACTGTAAATCCTCAGAATTGACACAGCTTTGTTGTTGAGATTGTTGTTGTGGTGAGTGGTGCTCAGATTCTGTAACCTCTTGATGTGGTGGTGTCACTGTTTCTTGTTCTGTAGGAGTATACACCAACTCTTCTTCCACTGTTCTGTCTTGCAGACACTCTTCGATTCTCTGAGCTGTACCCAATGACCATGCATGTAGCAGAGGAGTAGTTGCAGCAGACAGTAGATTCTTGTAAGTATCAGTATACGGAAATCTTGTTTCATCAAAGAGTACATGTCTACTAATGTAAACTCGACCTGTTGGAGGATGAAGACATCGATACCCTTTATACTTCTCTGTATAGCCAAGGAAAACACACAGCAATGACTTGGGATCAAACTTATTTTCACTATACGGTCTTAAGTATGGATAACACGCACACCCAAAGACTCTTAGTGCAGTATAGACTGGGCGAGTACCATTCAAAACTTCAAAAGGACTCTGCATCTTTTCATGTGAGGAAGTTGGCAAGAGATTACTCAAGAAATTTGCAGTAAAGACAGCATCTACCCAGAGATTTTGTAGAAGATGACTGTGAAACAACATTGACATACCTAACTCCATTATATGTCTATGCTTTCTTTCTGCAAGTCCATTTTGTTGAGGAGTATGAGGGCATGAAATGAAGTGTTGAATACCACAGACTTTGAAGTGATCATGTAGTGGTCTATTGACAAATTCTCCTCCACCATCACTTTGAAAAATCTTGATTTTGTGATTAAACTGATTTTCCACAAGTGTTTGAAAGCTCTTAAAAACTTCAAAAACATCAGATTTCAACTTTAGAGGAAATAACCAACAAAATCTTGAGTAATTGTCTATGAATACAATGTAAAATCTGAAACCCTGAACTGAAGTGACTGGTGCAGGACCCCAAACATCACAATGTATCCTCTCAAGTGGTTGGCTTGCTTGAAACTCTGATCTTGAAAAAGGTAGCTTGCATGTCTTTCCCAACTGACACGCTTCACACATTGACTTAGTAGTCTTATTGAATGAAATAGCATTAACTGAAGATAGGTGTTGCATAACTTGATGATGAGGATGCCCCAATCTCTTGTGCCAAATTACATCACTGGTAGTCTGTTGTCTGGATGAATAGAACGCCAAGAATTGAGGATTCTCCAACTTATACAAGCCTTTGATTTTGCTTCCCTGACTTAGAACTTGATTTGTCACTTTGTCCTTAACACACACAGATTCAGAGTCAAACTCAAACTTACAGGGATAATCATCTGTCAACTTAGACACTGACAATAAAGATTTTGCTATTTCTGGACATACTAACACATCCTTAAGAGGTAAAGTGCCAGTGATACCTGGAAGGTTGATTGATCCAACATGAGTGATAGGCAAAAAGTCACCATTCCCCACTATGACAGCTTCTGTTCCATCATATGGCTGACTAACATTCAGATTTGCAGGAGTATTCGTGATGTGGTGAGTTGCTGCTGAGTCAGGATACCAGCCTCCTCCAGGATACTGAGGTGAATCATTCAGTTTCATAGCCGCCATTGCTTGAGGAAAGGTCTCTACTTCAGTCTGAAAATTTTCATCGAACCTTTTATAGCACTTATAAGCAGCATGACCGTATTTTCCGCATATCTGGCAAGTTGGACGTTGATCATTGGCTCCATAATTGTTTTTGTTGCTTCCTTGACCAAATTGTTGCGGAAAGCCTCGGCCTTGAGTGGTATAGGAGCTGTGACCTCGTGAACCACCCCTGTTTTGACCTCTTCCTCTACCAGAGTAGCCTCCTTTAGCAGTATAGAAAGCTTTGTGTGAGTTTTCTTCCATAGCAGTATAGAAGGCTTGATGAGGATTCACTTCTGGTGGAGTTTCATACTTCTGCAGCTTGTCATCAAAGTTGGTGAGCTTGTAAAGCACATCTTCGAAACTAGGACTTGTTGGAAGATCCATCGATTCCTCAATAACTGTGACTATAGACTCATATTCCCTACCAACACCAGACAAGACACCATAGATTTTCTCTTGTTCAGAAATAGGAGCACCAATCGAGTCTAGTTGATCACAGAGTGCTTTGATTTCTGACAAGTACTGAGCCAGAGATCTGGTTCCTTTAGTGGTAGTCTGAATCTTCCTCTGAATGTCAAGTTTTCTAGTAGCTGAAACCCGGTTATACTTCTTAGCGAGATAAAACCATACCTCCTGCGAAGATCTGAGACCGTAGACACTTTTGAGAGTGTCTTCAGACAGAGATCCAAAGATCCACGCCATAATGAGTTGATCGGTCTGCATCCATTTGAGAAACTCTGGATTGTTGGCCTCTGTGACTTGTTCTCCATTTCTGACAACCACCGTAGGAGGAGGACGAGCCAAAGCACCTGTGACATAGCCCAGAAGCAACTGACTGTTGAGAAACTGCTCAAACTGAAGTTTCCAAGACAAGTAATTTGTATCATTTAGCTTGAGTGTGACACACTGAGAAATAGAAAGAGTAGCTGTAGTGACAGCAGAAGGTTGTGCCGCCATGGCTCTGATACCATGTAGTTTTACTCTTGACAGAGATAAAGAAGAGAGAAATACTCAAGCTTTCATATTATTATCTCATTGAAAAACCCTAGTACAAGCTCTCACTTTTATATAGACAGGAAGAACTATCTAGATCTTTGATGAGGTGTCAGGTGACAGCTATGACTCTAGATCCAATAGAGATGCGAATCTATTTGAGAGTTGCATTGGATGAGCTGTCTCTGTCGTCTTCTTCCCATTGCTTTGGCGTGAGCTTGCTCTGCTTTCAGTCAACATTACCGTTGGAGCTTTGACTGACTGAACCTTGGACTGCTCTTGGGCTTTGTTGTTGTGAGCTGGCCCAGTTGATGATGAGGCTTTAACATGAACGAGCTAAGATCGGACCCTCGTATCGCCGGGAGCATCCTTCGTCTTCACTTCCACGACTGCTTTGTTAATGTAAGATATCACTTTTCATATATGACACACTATGCAGTTAGTATAAGATTTTCTTAATAGTCTATTGAAATTTTACAAGATCATAAATACCAAAGTGAGATCTTATACAGATTTTTAAAAAGATTGCCTCAGTTTTCAACCAATGTGCTACTATTTTTTCAAGAATATTTATTTCTATTATTTTATTAAATTTGTTATTTACTTTTAATATTTTAAAGTGATTATGTATACATATTTTGATAATATAAAAATATTTTTATTGAATATTTATTTTAGTGAGTTGAAATGGGTTAGAGGAGTTAATCTCTCCTCATATTGTTTTCATTAATTATATAGATATATAACCTTTACTCATTACTTGCCTCAGAGGAACAAATGGTTTTCATGGATGAAAAAAGTTCAACGTTAAATTGTTACCTTTGGTAAGATTTAACTATGAGTGTAGTACATTGACTAATAATTTCTTAAATATATTTTGGTCTTTTGAAAGGGTTGTGATGCGTCAATCTTGTTAGACAACACGACATCATTTCAGACAGAGAAAGATGCGCTTGGAAATGCAAATTCAGCTCGGGGATTTCCCGTGATTGACAGAATGAAAGCCGCGGTAGAGAGGGCATGCCCAAGAACCGTTTCGTGCGCAGATATGCTCACCATTGCAGCTCAACAATCTGTCACTTTGGTATGCTCCATTCTCCCATCTTCTTTTATTCATTACAAACATTTTTTCAAGAAACAGTGGAGACTAAAAAACTTTCCTTCTGAGTTTTGAGTGTGATATTTTTTTTTCTACAAAAGTAAATATTATTTTGAATATAATGGTGTTATTATACTATAGGCAGGAGGTCCTTCTTGGAAGGTTTCTTTGGGGAGAAGAGACAGCTTACAAGCATTTCTAAATCTCGCTAATGCAAATCTCCCAGCTCCATTCTTCACACTTCCAGAGCTTAAAGCCAACTTCAAAAAAGTTGGCCTCGATCGTCCTTCTGATCTTGTTGCTCTCTCCGGTAATTAACAAAAGGAAAATAAACCCCATTTGATATATTTGTAATTAGCGAGTTAATTGTTGATCTAATTATATATGGTCTTTCTTTTGTTAGGGGCTCACACATTTGGTAAAAATCAATGTCGATTTATTATGGACCGATTATACAACTTTAGCAACACCGGATTACCTGACCCTACACTCAACACGACTTACCTACAAACTCTTCGTGGACAATGTCCTCGCAATGGTAATCAGAGTGTCTTAGTGGATTTCGATCTGCGTACGCCTTTAGTTTTCGACAACAAATACTATGTGAATCTCAAAGAGCAAAAAGGTCTTATCCAAAGCGATCAAGAGTTGTTCTCTAGCCCCAATGCCACAGACACGATCCCCTTGGTGAGATCATTTGCTGATGGCACAGAAAAATTCTTTGATGCGTTTGTGGAGGCAATGAATAGGATGGGAAACATTACACCTACTACAGGATCTCAAGGACAAATCAGGTTGAATTGTAGAGTGGTGAACTCCAACTCTCTACTCCATGATGTGGTGGAGATAGTTGACTTTGTAAGCTCTATGTGAGAATAGTTAACTCAATATCTGGCGACCAGACTATATATGTTAAGATGAATAAGCGGCTCTCAAGATGAAACTTGAGCAGGAGCAGATTGGTGTGTATAGTGTCTAAGTAGTTCTCTGGTTTTGTTTTGTTTTTTTTTTTTTTTTTTTTTATGTATTTTTTTTTTGTTTTTATATATATGTTTGATATTGGCCTTGAAAGCGTTTTGTGAATCGGTCTAAGACCATGTACACCGATGAAACAAATAGAGTATCAAAAGCCCAAATATATTTTTTTAATGGATCAGACACAATTTTTGGGCTTGATCCGTATCACTGGGGTGAGACTTTTGATACCCAGTATCATTGACGTGGCGGCTTCTTATTGGTTCCGAAAACGCGTTTCTTTTTCTAAAAACAGGAAAAAAAAAAAAAAAAAATTCTCATTCTTCTTTTCTCGCTAACCCTAGAAACGCGATGGAGAAAACGATTTCTTCTCCTCCGCCGATCTCCTGCCTCCGCTCCCTCCGATTCTT
This sequence comes from Arabidopsis lyrata subsp. lyrata, assembly GCF_000004255.2. Lineage (NCBI taxonomy): Eukaryota > Viridiplantae > Streptophyta > Magnoliopsida > Brassicales > Brassicaceae > Arabidopsis > Arabidopsis lyrata. Next base: position 14,163,531 of record NW_003302551.1, read on the forward strand.
CTCCGGTTTCATCTCCGGTTTCATCTCTTCGATTCTATTTCACCTCTCCGTTTCTTCTCCGGCTTCATCTCCTCGATTCTATTTCACATTTCCTCGGGCGATTTTCGATTTCTCCTCACCTCCGCCGATCCTAACGAGCTTTGATTTGTGCTTCTCTCCTCTCCTCCGCTCCTTCTGCTGTTAAGGCCAGTAATAAGCCTTTGAAAGGTATGAACTTTGGTTCCCTTTTACCTTAAATGCTTTGGTCTTGTCTTTCTCTGTTACATAACGAGTTTGGTCTTGAAAGTTTGCATTTTTATATCTATGTTTCTCCTTCTGATATGTCTGATGGAAGTATTTGTGTAATTTGTTTGTCTCATGAACCCGTAAGATTGGTTTGGGAATATAGGTCTTAGAATTCGATAGGTGTTATTTGTCTATCTCTGTAGTATATTTCAATCATGAATTCAAAACCTTTAATGATGAGATTGAACGTTTTATTGATAAAAACTTTGTTTGCTGCTTCTCTTTAGGTAAGAGGGAGCCTTAAGATGATGTTGATACTAAAGTGAGTCTTAAGAAGCAGAAGGAAGACGTGATTGCTGCTGTACAAAAGTAAAAAGCTGTGAAGAAGGTGACTAAGAAGGTTGAGAGCTCTGATTCATCAGATTCTGAATCTGAGGAAGATGAGAAGGTATAACTTTTACTGTCTTAATTTATTTTTGTTGGTTTGAGCATGTGAATTGAGTTATTTCTAATCAGCTTTAATACATCTGACAGGCTAAGAAAGTTCCAGCCAAGAAGGCTGCAACCAAGAAGCATGCTGCGGCTGCTGCTAAAAAGGCCAAGGTCTGAGAGTTCGTCTGAAGATGATTCATCCTCTGATGAGGACTCAGATGATGATTCTGAGGATGAGGTGATAAATTTTTCTGTTTGTTGATCACTTATTTCACTTATGAATTGTGTTTTACTAGTACTAAAACTAGTTGTATTTGTTTAACATATTTGATTTGATAGTCTTAAAATTCTTTTCAAACAACTTTGTATTTTCTTTATATCAGTCATTGACATCATCCATGTGTCTGTTGATATTTGCAGGAAAGTGAAGATACTACTGAATGTCTTCATGGTGCAATTGTTGTGGAGAAGATGCGTAGGTGAAAGGTACACTCCTAAATTGCTTTAATTGTTAATTACTGTGTGTGTAAAATTGAATTGAATTGAGATTAGGAACAATGAAATTAAATAGAAACTGACCACTTTAATTTAATAGAGATTAGATAGATGTGGTTGAGAATGTAGTTGTCTTTAAATGAATCAATGAATACATAAAAAGTAGATAGTGAATTTATTGTCATCTCTTTAACAATAGTTTTTCTGAAGTTTAATGTATTTGTGGCGTTGGTGATGAGATGGAGTGAATTTAAACAGAAAAAAAAATTAAATGCAACTGAACTTAAACTTAAAGTTCAATAAAATGGTGATGAGACATTAGCCATCTAAATTAAAGTTATGTTGATGGCTAGTGTCTCAGTGACTTGAATTAGTATTGTGTTTGTTATTTATTGAGGCTTTTCCTTTATAATGTCGACAATGAGAACTAAACAAACCACTTAAACTCTTCTAAAACACAAAATGGCTTCCAACTTAAACTATTCCTCCTCTCAATCCTTCACCAATCTCTTGTTTAGCCAAGAAGATAACCCAACGCCTCTCAGTCCTTCACAGCCTCCTTTTTCTGAATCCCAAACACCCACATCCTTAGCTAGGGCGTCTAGAGTGAGATGGAGTGTTCCTGAAGAGAAGGCACTTGCAAGTGCCTGGCTCAACACATCCAAAGACTCTGTTGTGGGGAATGAGCAGAGATCAGCAGCCTTTTGGGATAGGATTGCAGCATATTATGCTGCATGTCCTACTGTCTCTAAGCTCACCATCCGAGAGCCAAATACTTGTAAGCAGAAATGGCAAAAAATGAATGAGCTTGTGATGAAGTTTGCAGGCTGTTATGAGTTTGCCTCTCGGACTCCTCGCAGTGGAGAGAATGAAGATGACATTATCGTGCTGGCCTACAAGCTTTACCATCAAGATCAAAAAAACAAATTCAGTCTTGAGCATGTTTGGAGAATCCTCAAGACTGATCAGAAATGGTGCAATTGGTGTGAGACCAAACTTCCTGCCAAGAAGAAAGCTAAACTTTCATCTGTAGAAGAAGAGAGTCTCCAAAGGCCTATAGGTGTGAAGGCAGCCAAGGCTTTAGCCAAGTCTAAAGGTAAGGGAAAGAGTGAAGGAGGAGCTGACGCTAGTTCTGCTGCTGAACTTCAGCTTTTGTGGGAAGTGAAAGAGAAGGATTTGGCTTTCAAAGAGAGACTCTCCAAGCAGAAGCTACTTGACAGCCTTCTTGGAAGGTCTGATGGATTGAGTGAGATGGAAATTGAACTTAAGAACACTCTTATCAAAGAGTATCTGTCTGGAAGCAATGTGTTTGTTTCTGAGAATGAATATTCTGGTCTTTAGGTATGTGTTATTAGTTAAGTTGTTTTGTTTACTTAATATGTCGTATGATTTGATTATATATGTCTTTGTGTTCTCATATTTCTCAATACAACTCTCATAACGATTCTTTCTCTTTCTCATATTCCTCTAAAAACAAGTCTTTCTTCTATTTCTCTAAAAACAAGTCTCTTTTATTTGTTTGCTTTCTCTAAAAATATTTCTTTGTTTTCTTTCTCTATAAACAAGTCTCTTTTATTTGTTTTCCTTCTCTAAAACCAATTCTCTTTCAATTGTTTTCCTTTTCAAAACACAAATCTCTTTTTATTTTTTGTACGTTTTGCTTCTTAAAAAGTAATGGCATCACATTCTCATGATCATGACTCTTTTGATGATATTATAGAGGAAAGGATTGAAAATTGTTTTGAAGATGGTTTAGATAATTACAGTAGACGTATAGCGGGAAAAAAAAAGAAAAAAAGGGCTGCTAATATAGAGAGAGATCGGGAAGAAGGAAATATTCGATTATGGAACGATTACTTTTCGGATGACCCCGTTTACCATGATCGCATGTTCCGACGGCGATTTCGAATGACCAAGCCGTTGTTCGTTCGTATTGTTCAAAGTCTTTCTCAATTTCCATATTTCCAACAAAGGGAGGATGCTACTGGGAAGCAAGGTCTATCTGCCCTACAGAAATGTACTGCCGCAATTAGGCGTCTGGCATATGGTCTTGCAAACGATGCGATGGACGAATACCTCCGCATGGGCGCAACCACTGTGAGCCAAGCACTAGAGAATTTTGTAGATGGCATAATAAATTTATTCCAAGATGAATATTTGAGGCGGCCTACACGTGAGGATCTAGAACGATTACTTCATTCTGGAAAGGAACGCGGATTTCCGGGAATGGTAGGAAGCATTGACTGTATGCATTGGGAGTGGAAGAATTGTCCTACGGCTTGGAAAGGACAGTATTCACGCGGACATGGAAAACCCACTATTGTTTTAGAGGCCGTGGCATCACAAGATTTATGGATTTGGCATGCTTTTTTTGGGGCTCCAGGTACGTGTAATGATATAAATGTTCTTGACCGCTCACCGGTGTTTGATGATATATTAGAAGGTCGAGCTCCACGACTCACGTACGAAGTCAGTGGACATCAATACAAAATGGGTTATTACCTCACAGATGGTATATATCCGAAGTGGGCAACATTCATCCAATCAATTACCCGCCCACAAGGACCGAAAGCATCATTATTTGCTAGTTGTCAAGAAGCAGTGAGAAAAGATGTCGAGCGTGCTTTTGGAGTCTTGCAGGCTCGGTTTGCTATTATTCGAAACCCAGGTCTGTTTTGGGATAAAGAGCGAATGGGCAAGATAATGAGAGCATGTATCATATTGCACAATATGATTGTAGAAGATGAACGAGACGAAGATACTCAGTTCGATTTATCTGATTTCGTAGAAGGCGAAGGAAGCGGGACTTCTCAAGTAGATAACTCTTTTTCTACAGAGACAGCTACAAATGTGAACAATTTGATGGCCAATCGAGCTCAAATACGTCATGAACAAACACATCGACAATTGAAAGAAGATTTGATTGAACATATTTGGCAAAAATGGGGCCAAGGTAATTGACTACAAGCGACTAAATTATTTTTATCATCATGTTTTTTTCACTTTTTTTGAATTTTATGTTTTATTTTGCTTTATATTCTACGTTTTTTTTATTGTAATATTACATTTTTATCATAATTTTTGATTTTGCAATTTTTTTTTTTTATGATACTTAAACCGGTCTCACCAATGCAAACATATTTAGTAGGAGTATCATAAAAAATCTCAAACAATAAACAAACATTATAAATAATACTAAAAAATTCCTAATGATACTAAATGGGTATCACCCATGTACATGCTCTAAGCTTCTATGGGTTTGGACTGTTTTATCCTATTAATGATGACAAAATAAATGCTTTATGTTATTTGAAAATATTTTATTTTACGGCTCCATTTCTTTAGTAACATATGTAAAAGAAGAATGTGTGAACTTGCAAAGAACCTCAAGTCTAATGGTGTTTCTTAGTGAAGTTCTTAAGAAATCCTTAGCTTAAAAAATCATTAAAATTAATGAAAACAAGATACTATAGTTTCTTAGCTTAAGAATTGTTTCTTAGTTTAGAGTTTTAGGATTTGTTAAGGACTCATGTTGTGTTGTTTTGTGATTGGGTGAAGAAAAAATATAGAAGCCAAAAATAAATTTATCTTTTGTTTTTTGTTATTCTGCGACACTTATTTTTCTGTCTTGCAAAATTTTATCCTTTTTTTCTTGTTTAAATGCTAAAGTCTTGTTTTTGTGAATGAAGTTTTACTAAGACTCAGATTCATATATGGCATAAATTTGGCACGAATTAAGCTAACGACTAATCGTTATTCCGGTTTTTGATTTATATTTTTTATATGCTTTTATGTTTTGTATGTTTAAAATTTTAGAAAATTATAATAATTATTAAGTTTTATCAAATAAAAATGTTTATAATTTTCATTTTAAAAATAATTTTTTTTTTTAAGAAACTCATTTAAGGACTCTACCATTGGACAATGAAAATTTTAAGGATTCAACACAAACTCTTAATTATAAAATTATCACAATTTATAATAAAAAATGTTTAAGAGTCCTTTTAAGAACTTTACCATTGGACTTGCTCTTAATATTTTTTAAAAAGTGATTGATGAATACGGTTCAAGATTGTAGTGATAGTCAGATAAAGAATAAAACGTATATTACAAAAAAGAAAGAAAGTATAAAACGTATCTAACCTTGTGGCCTTGTATGGATTTATGATACCTCTAAAGAAGGAAGCGACAAATATGAGTCTGGCGAGTCTATTGGAACACACAATAATTCTGGTGGAAGCGATTCAGAAGGCTATCATGAGGTGGACTTTCAAGCTGAGAGGCCGTCATGAAAATGAAATTAAGATCAGTAGAGAAAACCTAGCATTGGAGGGGAGAAGATGGGGCTAGAAACTTAGATAGGGAAGCTTCATAAAAAGTTAACTGATGAGAAAGATGAATCGCGTAAGTTACAAATGAAGCTTGCTGGAATTTAGAAGAGTCTATGTGTGTTCAAAAATGAGAATCACAAAGTTCATTATGTAGCAAAGCTTAAAAGAATCTTAAGAAAAGAAAAATCCTAAGCTGTTCAAAGAATGAACTTCTGGAGAACTTGAATAACACTAGGTGCTCAATGGTGTATCAAATAATCCATATAAAGATTTTGAGCATATAGAGACCAGATAAGAAGAATATTGGTACGAGTTAACAAAGAAGCTAAGTACATCTAGATCAAATATTGTATTTGTTAGAAATGCATAACATAAAAAAAAACTCACAACTATACATGTCAAAAGGAACATGTGCACAATGTTAATAGGGAAAAAGAAGAATTTGGTTCTGGATATTACAGAAGTTCATCAGGTTTTGAAATGGTTATGTTATAGGTGAAACATGCACGCCGAATTTTGTTGGACCAGAGAACTCAAAAATCACCAAAAAGTATCTCGCCCTTGCTTTATTGTACAAAGAAATAACAAAGGCATATTGCTACAAATTTCTCGACAAGGTGAGATGTGGTTTAAGAATAAATAATTTATTCTCGGGTTCAAAGAGATATATATGGCGATGTCTCTTGGAAATCTTCAACCACCAGTTCCAAGGAGTATTTGCGTTGCACGTTTGAATGTTGGAAATATATTAGAAGGATACTCACTAGTTCAATGTTGTAGGTCTAATTTGGAAAGATTCAATGGGTAGGGATAGTCTCCCAATGTTGTCATTTGATGTAAATCATCCAAACAACATTTGATGTAAATCATTCCAACAAGACTCTTATTTTGCATGCATGAACAATTAAAAGTATCTGTGAAATAGAGCTAGGGGATAGTCTCCCAATGTTGTCGACCTACAAAAGCTTTGGAACCCATGGATTATTACATGGAAAGTCTGGCGTTGAAAATTAATGTCAAGGTCTTTCACTTGCAATCAGTGTCTCTTGTTTGTTTATGTTCAGATTTTTCATATCGTATGATGCTGCAAACAGTAATCTGAGGGTTAATTTAGCTTCCAGGCCAGGGGATGTAATGTAATTCTCGAAGATTCTATTGAAAGAAGAATTCCCTGATGAGTGACGGCCCAACCATAGTGATGGGTGCGTTTATACAATCGTAATATTTTGGTTTTGAAATTTATTGTCAATCGTTATTCTGCAATATATAACATATGTGTTGTATACTATAAATACGTTTTTAAGTTTCAATAATAACCTTGGTTTAGTTTCTATTGTTTGATTTTATTTGGTAACTAATCATATTTCACCACCGTAGAAGTCAATTTGTTAGTGCAGCATCTGGAACAGAAATGTTGTCTGTATATTCATTTTTGGGCTCTCAAATATTTCGTGTATTTTTCTTGAATTTTATATAAAGTTGGTGTCATTTTTAGGACTTTTCCTTGCATTCAATTATGTTGAATGTGTAAAAGTAGTGGCTTTCCTTGGTCACATTTATCAAACGTTTTCCGCCTTTTTTCTTCTTTTTCTTTTTCCGTGTATTAGTGCCTTAGTGGAATTCGAGCTAACTTTTCGGTTTTACGTTGTATGAAAATAATTGGCTGCCTTCGGTCACATAATCACATAGAGTTTATGTGATTAAAAAAAAAAAAAAAAAAAAAAAAAAAAAAAAAAAAAATTCATTTAAACTATATTGTGTCTTTATTGTATATATAAATATATTATTACGTTATTTTTTCATAGTACATTTTATTTTGGTTTATTTCCTTTCTATATGAAAAAAGAATATGTACTTTTGCTGGTTAATGTATCAAATATAGAAGCTAACACAATTAAGTTCCTTAATTTCATTTTTGTTTTCGTTTACCATCTGTAGACTGTAGTTTTTTTTTTTTTTTTTTTTTTTTTTGACAAACTACTAAGATTTATGACTTTATTTGATGATAATACACATTATTATGGGTGATGCATGCAAACGACTTAAAGGCTAGGGTTGGTACCGCGGCTGCTAAAGTCTACTTTTGTTGGATCTGTGGGTCGTCCCGAAGATGTTAACGTGACTCTTCTATAATTGAGGATTGTGTGTTGTTGCTACTCTCCTCTTACGATTAACTCACGTGGCTTTTTTCTTGTTATCTTTTCCATATTTTCACAATAAAATATCAGAGATCTTGAGAGATTTTTCACAAGGGAATTGGGCCCCAAATGGAGACAATTTCATGTGGTTGAATCATATATTTCAGATAGATTAGACAGCTACTCTTGTTTTTTTTTTTTTGTTAAAGCAGCTAATCTTGTTGATGTGCATGCGGTGAGGATATTAATATTATGGATAATATTATCCCACATTGGAAATGACAAGGAATCTTGACTAGTATATAAGATATATGAGCCACTCCATTCATTGCCAATTGGTTTTGAGTTGGAAACCCATATTCTAATATTGTATCAGAGCCCGATCCGTACATGTCTAATCCAATCCACCATCGGCCTGGCCCAATAGTTGGTCCGCCGATCCATACCCGAGCATACCGAGATCAATGGCTAGAGCCATCATCTTGAGGGGGCGTATTAGGGATAATATTATCTCACATTGGAAAGGACAAGAGATCTTAACTAGTATATAAGATATATGGGCCACTCCACTCATTGCCAATTAGTTTTGAGTTGAAAGCCTATATTCTAATAATTAAGTCGCTATACGTGTATACGTAAAATCTCGTTTGATTTTTTTTTTTTTTGGTTTTATCTTTAACGACAATTATTGCATCAGCCTTGCCAGCAGAAAACGACACCGTTCATATTCGATCTCGTTATTAGTTTGTCTTTAAAGCAAAGTATCATGATTAGCTATGGAGTTTCTGCAGCTATGAACCTAACCGGAAGTCACAAAATAATAACGTTTATTTCCGGTTATAAATCCGATAACTAAGTGAACCCGTAAAGTCTAAAATATTTACATATATGTGAACAGTGAAATAGTCTCTAGATCTCCTTAATTTACATATTTACATATGTACATTTATATTCTTGTACAAACATATTTAAATTTTGATTTTATTTTGTTTATATATAAGAGTTGGTGTATGAAACTTTACATTTTGTAAATGCTAACATTATGTTAATTCTATAACCAGATAATATTTTAGGATGAACAAAAGATACATCATAATGTCAGAACCAATATATAATAATTCTAGTGAGATAAATAACTTATAATCTCCACTTTAAATTCCTTATCTCTTTATCCAAAGAGATCATGAGGAACTTGAGCAAAGGAAGAGGGCACCGTTTGAGTGTAGGTGAATAACGTGGCGGACACGAGGCTGATCTTATTTTAAAATAGAGAGAGAGAAAAAGGAACGAAAAAAAAAGCTATTGGCGATGTTGATTTTTGTTTGTCTTTTAGCGGGAGACGACCAAGAGATTTTGAAAGGTCGTCAAGGAGTTATTTTATTTTCTTAAAATTATTATGGATTTCTTCTGAATTAAGTTTTAATGCAATATTTTTTTGGAGGTTTCATCGTAAAGATGTTTTTCAGGGTTTGGATTTCCACGAGTCATTATATATTTTTATGAAACTCATCCAAACGCTAAATTTTTTGTAAGGTATCTGACTCTATCACGGAGAATATCTATTAGAAATAGAAACCCTTACATTACGTTTTACATGTCATTTTAATCTGATGTAAACTGTGCGAAACAGAGAAAATCTTGTAAATTTGTAGTACATTTGCGTCCCTGAAATTTTTTTATTCTCACCAAAATTGAAGACGAGTTGAAATATCATTTCTTTAAAGAAATTTAAGAATAAATTCTATATGGGAGTTTCATAAAATAATTTCCCATTTTAAGAATAAATTCATATTTGGAGGAGTCTTGATTGGTATTGTCCGTTTCTGAAATAATATATATACATATCATATGTGTTCTATATATTAAATGCAAAATTCGTGTTCCACATTAGTTGTAAAGAGCGAAGAAGGATTTAAGATAATTTGAAAACAAGATATGTATTTTGCGGATTAATTATCGTGCGCATGGATATATGTATGAACAGACGAATATACTCTAGATATTAATCTTACTATACTTGTACATGCATTTTTCATCTTGGTTATATTTTACAGTCAAATGCAAAATACATATATTATTCTTCAATTTATCTTGAATACTTAAGTTTTTGACAGTGCATAGTAAATATGTATAGAGATAAATTTTAAACTGTTGTTAAAAAAAAATTAATTTAACTTATACCAATATATAAACTGACATTTAAGGTTTTAGATGTTTTTTTTTCTTACTTCCCATGTAGATAGCGTGGGATAATACCTCATTTATATGTATAGCTAGTTGAAATAATTGACAAAAATAAACCATTCGTTTGCTGTTCTAGAGAAAAGCCTTCAATTGAGAAAAAAATGCCTCCAGGTTTGACCCGTTTTGCCTATAAAAGGATTCTTCAAGATATGGACTTTCCTCATCTTCTCGGATAAACAGAATCAAATAGATTTTTTTTTCCTCTTTCAAAAATGCATTTATCTTCGTCTTCTACATCGTTCACTTGGACAACCATAATCACATTGGGATGTCTTTTGCTTCATTCATCTTTGTCCTATGCTCAACTTACCCCTACCTTCTACGATAGTTCATGTCCTAACGTCACTAACATCGTACGAGAAACCATTGTAAATGAGTTAAGGTCGGACCCTCGTATCGCTGCGAGCATCCTTCGTCTTCACTTCCACGACTGCTTTGTTAATGTAAGATATTACTTTTCATATATCTATAGCGTTGCGGATTACTGTGGTTCATCTTTTAAATATTAATAAATCTGTGTAAAAGTAGAAAAAAAAAAGTGATAATAAATGTCTTTAGACTCTTAGTTAATGACTAAATTTTTGCACTAAAGCCTAAATTTCACGTAGTTCGATGTCATTTGTTGCTACTTTACGTTTTCTATATTGAAAATTAATACTACTCGTCGACAGTGATGTTACTGGTTAGTTATTAATTTCTTACACTATGATGATGCCAAAACATTTATGCAATCGGCTTCACGAAAATGAAGTATCCGTGTTTGAATTGCATGGTGCCGTACCAAACACGATAGAAATTTAAGATCCATCAATCATTTATATTTTGTTGAGGGATATATATATATATATTAAAAAGATATTTTTCAAATCAATCAAAAATCATGATTATTAATTTCTATTATTCAATTCAATTTTGATTAGTTTCAATATTTTAATGTGATTATGTATAAATATTCATCAATATACAAAATATTTTTGTTGAAAAGTGTTTTATTTTCTATTGAGTTCAAATGTTTCTGATCACTTTGTTTTCATTACATAGATATATAACCTTCACTGGTTACTTGCTTCAGAAGAACAAATGATTTTAGTGATCAATGACAAAAAGTTTTTACTATGGTAAAGGGCTGTGACGCATCCATCTTGTTAGACAACACGACATCATTTCGAACAGAGAAAGATGCCTTTGGAAACGCAAATTCGGCTCGAGGATTTCCTGTGATTGATAGAATGAAAGCCGCGGTGGAGAGGGCATGCCCAAGAACCGTTTCGTGCGCAGATATGCTCACCATTGCAGCTCAACAATCTGTCACTTTGGTATGCTCCATTTTTCTTTTATTCATTACAAACACTGTTTTCAGTTTTAATGTCAACTTTGAATAGCCGCTTTATCAAACATGCGAACCTAAGTTTGAAAAGAAAAATAACTGGGATATTTTTAGTTGTTTGAGAACGTCACAATCTATATTTTAGTAACAACTTTTTAACTATATGACAAGTATTCAATGTTAATTGAGAAAAGCGCGTGGTCCCGTCAAGAAAATTTGACAAAATTAGGTTTTTTATCACTAGTTTCGATATCATATTAACCCAAAAGAATACTTTTCAACATTTTCCCAAGAAATAGTGGAGATATAAAAAGTTACTTTTATGTATATATATCTAATCAGTGAATTTATAATACATGACCGTCTTTTTCTTTTTACATATTAAAACTTCCGGATGATAAAAATAATCTCAAGAAATATTATCTTAATATAATGGTTATTATACTATAGGCAGGAGGTCCTTCTTGGAGGGTTCCTTTGGGAAGGAGAGACAGCTTACAAGCATTTCTAAATCTCGCTAATGCAAATCTCCCAGCTCCATTCTTCACACTTCCAGAGCTTAAAGCCAGCTTCAAAAATGTTGGCCTCGATCGTCCTTCTGATCTTGTTGCTCTCTCCGGTAATTAACAAAAGAAAATTAAACACCATTGATACAATATCAATTAGCGAGTTTATTACTAATCTAATTATGGTATTTGTTTTGTTAGGTGGTCACACATTTGGTAAAAATCAATGTCAGTTTATTCTGGACAGATTATACAATTTCAGCAACACAGGTTTACCCGACCCTACCCTCAATACTACTTACCTCCAAACTCTTCGTGGACTATGCCCCCTTAATGGCAATCGAAGTGCCTTGGTCGATTTTGATCTGCGTACGCCTACAGTTTTCGACAACAAATACTACGTAAATCTCAAAGAGCAAAAAGGTCTTATCCAGAGCGATCAAGAGTTGTTCTCTAGCCCCAATGCCACTGACACAATCCCCTTGGTGAGAGCATATGCTGATGGCACACAAACATTCTTCAATGCATTTGTGGAGGCGATGAATAGGATGGGAAACATTACACCTACTACAGGAACTCAAGGACAAATCAGGTTGAATTGTAGGGTGGTGAACTCCAACACTCTGCTCCAAGATGTGGTGGAGATCGTTGACTTTGTTAGCTCTATGTGAGAATTGTTTACCCAATATGTGGCTACAAGAATACATATATATTAATGAATAAAACCCTCAAGCTGTTACTTGAGAATATTTACTTTAAATCTCTCTTTTTTCTAGAAGTCTAGAACATATATACCACTAGGTGTCTCTCGTGGATCTTTTTAATTACACCCAATTATTTCGTTTAAAAAGAAAGAAATATACTCTTATCACCAAGTCTAAAAATTAGATTATTCATGAGATTTGTCATATACTGAAGCTCGACATCAATGTTACGATTAAATATGTAAACCTCTCTGTTTTTGTTTCACTCTATTTTTTCTACGATCCATCTATGATGCCTAAACCGTTGAATCGTATATAAATAGAGATGGAAAGTGTCAGCTGTCGTTTGATTGAGGTTTAGGCTGTTGCATTTTCTGCTAAGTCCTCGAGTAGAGTGAGAGAGAGAAAGAGAGTATAGTTAAGTTATTTAAGTTAAAAATTGTAAATAGATCTTAAAAATACTATATGGTTTTTAGTTTTATGTAGATGACCATGTTAGTTCAGCAAAGTATGAATACCCCAAAAGAAAAAGCCTCCAAGTTAAACGTGTTTTCCCTATAATAGGATTCTTTAAGATATGGACATTCCTCGTCTTCTCGGGCAAACACAATCAAATACATTTTTTTCATTTTAAATAATGCATTTCTCTTCATCTTCTACTCTTAATATATCAGGTAAAGACGATCGATAACCTAAGTTTGAAAATAAAAATTAAGAAGGTCAAAATCAATATTTAGTGTCAACTTTCCAACCATATGACATGTATTCAAAATTATTAGGAAATATTCAAAACGCGTGGTACCCTTAATAAAATTTGACATGTTTACTATTATCAAAAAAACTAGATCATCACCCGTACTAAAGTACGGGTTGAATTTTATTTATTACAAAATTTATATAATATATATATTAGAAATAAGTTTTAATATATTATAATAGTAAGTGAAAAAATATTAATTTTTTGTCAGTCCCTATATACAATATTAGAATTAGAATAAATATAGATTTTTTTTCTATAATACTCAATTGTGGATAATTTTTTTTTTAAGATATGAAAACGGAAAATAATTTTATTTTTTAAAAAGTAATATTTTTGGAACAATGAGTTAATTTATGTTAACAACCACAAAATAGGATTGCATATATTTCAGTTAGATTAAAAATTAAAATATCATAAATGAATCGCATATAAAACATAGATTATTTTGAACTAATTAAGAAAATTAACTATTATTTTGAATTAATTTAGAAAATTCCTTTTCAATTTATAATTTTTTGGTTGTTGAAATTGAGATTTGTTTGAGCTAATCTAATTACAGAATTTGTTTGAGATTTATAACTACGGATTTACCAATTATTCGCATAATCGAATATGTTATAAACATATATTTAGTATATAATAATACCAAAATCAACCTGTGCGTGGAGTCTATATTTTTATTTTAGAATCTTAATATTTCATTTTAAAATATTGTGTGCACAATCTATTATTCGTTAATTCTAAAATTGCTTGCGGAATCAAATTTTCAAATATTTAGAGGTGTCAAACCATATTTAAATGTTCTACACTATTTTTAAATATTCCAAATTAAAATCTTTAAATTTTTTTTGTAGTTTATAAAATTATGAATTTCAAAAAACAAATTATATGAAATTAAATATAACTATTCAAATAGTTATAAGGATCAAAACTCATTTCATCATATAATATATTATATTTAACCTGCTACCTATTATAAATATTTTTTAAAATAATCAAATTAGAGTATTTATAATTTTTAACTTTTTGAGCTATTAAGTATTGATGATATTCTCTAAAAATATCAAGTAAAACTTATTTTAAATGTTGCAAATTAAAATATTTAATTTTTTTTATTGTAGTATATAAAATTATACATTTCAAAAAAATAAATTTATGAAATCGAATATAAATATTCAAATTCTGATCCGTTGTTCAGTCGGAATTTTTGTTGAATTTATTTTTGTCTAAAAGAAATATATTACTCAAGTCTGAATTTTTGACCCGTTTAATTGTTTCATTTATAGATTGAACAATTTATATGTGTTTTTAAAAATTTAAATCTTGGCATTTGCAGAAAAAAATTACTTTTTTTTTTATTATGTAGATGATATGATGATTTATTTGTTTCATATAAATATAATCATATAAAGATGAGAAGTGAAGTCTAATGATTAATAACAAATTAATATGGTAAGTTAGATATCAAATCTTATATGTTCATTTTGATTGGTCATTTAAAAAAAAAAAATAACAGATTTTCGTTTTATAATTTAATTAAATTAATTAAATGACTTAAATTAGTATTTTACTTGTTTATCCTTAATAAATTGAATGAAATTTGTTCAAAAATAAGATTTTTGTAATGGCATTCTTAAGTAATTTTTTACAAAAGAGAAGGTTAGTTAAGGGTATCTTATAAAGTGTACTCTCCAAATAATAGTATAGGATTAGATCTCATCACAATAATATAATTGGTAAAATTACGTTTAGCCAAAAAGAATAATTTTCACATTTTTCAAGACACATTGGATGTTAAATAACTTCACTTTGAGTATATCATCTACTTTTGCCCAAAAAAAAAAAAAAAGAGTATATCATCTACTATGAATTTATATATTACTGTATATGTTTTCTTTTTCTCTTTACGCATTGAAACTTTTGCATGATATAGTAGGTGGGGGTCCTTCTTGGAGAATTCCTTTGGGGAGACGAGCATTTACTGATCATGCCTAATGCAAATCTTCTAGCTTCCATTCTTCACACTTCGACAACTTAAAGCTAGTTTTAGAAATGTTGGCATCAACCGATCTTCTGATTTCATTGTGCTCTCTAATAATTAATAATAAGAAGTTAAACACCATTTGATGTAGTTGTAATTAGCGAGTATATTATTGATCATGTGGTCTTTCTTTTGTTATGGGGCCACACAATTGGCAAAGATCCATCACTAATCTAGCTACCAGATAAAAGTTTTAAAAAAAAAAAAAAAAAAATCTAGCTAGCAGATGTTATATCAACAAAGCAATGATCATATTGAGACAGATTTTCTTCCTTTTTCACAGCCTTTTTATAAATTTTATTTATTTCAGTTCGTTATCATAACACACCTCATTTACTGGATAGCCCATTTAAACACCTCAAAAATAACACAACCCTACGTAGCTTTTACAATTAGTGTCGAGAATTGATCCCTTGATTGATCATACAAAAGGAAACAAAAGGTGTGAGACGATGATGATGATTGATGAAGGACAACGAAGATAGCAAGTAGAAGAAGAACCGTATTACCATGTGTCTAGAGTCAAGTAGCTATTGAGTTGGTAATAGGCAGTAATAGTTGTTATAAGAGATGTATGTTTGCTGTTGTAAAAAAAGAAAAAAGAAAGAAGAAATGTACTAGTTTTAAGAAAACACTTACAACTTAATTTGAGAAATGAAACAAAAGCATCCACAAGATCAAAATATCAACAATTGCTAAACAAAAGTACTTTTCATCGGATAAACACAAAACGAACGTCTTTAGAAACTACAATCGGTCATGTCATAGTGAAGACCTTCTAGAATTCGGTGAATTTTTTTTCTTACTCCTATATAATTTCTATGCTTATTTTAATGCCAGAATCATTATATAAGTATCAGTACTATTGTTTATAATAAGATAACTATTAACAAAAAAAGAAAGAAATAAAAAAACTAATCAAGAACAAAAAGTTATTGTATGTTTTAGGTCCTGGTGAGCTTAGAAAATGCTTTGTAATTATCATCGTTGGCGAGTTTTGGATGTAAATTACTAATATAGTTAGGTTTTGCAAGCACTACAACAAAAGTATGCATTGATAGCACTATAGGATAGCGTTGATTACTCAATTGCTATTACAGATGGTACCCAGGGTTTTGTAACTATAACACAGCGTTTCAGAAACGCTAAGACGAATAATAGCAAAGCGGGAAACTAAAATCACTTTGTACCGCCAACACTTGGTGAAATTTTGTCCAAGACCGCGAAGTCGCGAACACTTAGAAAAAGAAACAAGAAAAATAAGCTTTGGTCTTAAACAAAAAAAAGAGAAGACTCGGGGAAAAAAAAACACAACACTCTCGTCTTAGCTCAGAGTGAAAACACCGGCGACCGTAAACCTAGTTTCAGACCGCTCGTCGGCGAATCTTGCTTCACCGGCGAGAATCTCCACTTCCACCGGCGTCGATTTCAATCTGGGCTCGGTGTCTCGACCTAGATCTGATTCGGAGCTGGGTTTCTCTCGACTTCTCGTCCTCTCCGTAGCTCTATTCTTTTGCTCCGACTGTTTCTCGTTCGCCAGACTTCTCGTCTTCTCTGTTTTTTCGACTGGGTTAGTCTTCCATCCGATTTGATTTCTCATTCAAGCTGCTCCCATTATCAGTCTCCTTAACCCTAATTAAATTCTCTTATTGTGAGCTTTCAAGGTCTGTAGCTTATTGCGAGGTTTGAAGCTCTTTATCAACGAAAACAAGGAAGGAGACGAAGCTGAAAAGAAGAGAAGGAAGAGATTTGAGATTCTGTAAGTAACGAAGCTGTAAGTAATTTTCGATTTTGTTTCTAATTGAGAATTAGGGTTCAAAACTATATTATTAATTTGAGATTCTGTTTGTAATTGAGAATTAGGGTTTACAACTTTGGGATAGTATGGATTGCTGACAATGAAATTGAAAGTATCAATGAAAACGAAAATGAATTGCTTAGATTCAAGCTTGTGTTTGAGGTTCTGTTTCTTTGCTTATGTGTTTGTGTTTGCTTAGTTTTATATTTGTGTTTGTGTTTAGATTCAAGTTTGTCTTTGCTTAGTTGGTATGTTTGTCTGAAGAAGAAATTGATAGTTTGTGGCAGCTTTGTTTTATATTTCTGTTTGTGTTTAGATTCAAGTTTGTCTTTTCTTATTTGGTATGTTCGTCTGAAAAAGAAATTCATAGTTTGTAAGTTCTGTGTCTTTTGCATGTCCGTGTTCTTATTTTTGTCTTTTGCATGTCCGTGTTCTTTGCTTAATTAGAACTATTTGTTTGTGTGGTTTGATTTAGGCGTAGCTTGATAAATAGGATGCACAATTTTGCTTTCGGAAATCTTAGATTTTTAGATAACTTGTATTGACCTATTCTCGAGATTTAGAATTTTTTGTTGACATTCTATTAAAACTATTTGTATTGACTTGTTCTTATTGTCGGATACAATTGGTTGGTCTTGTAAGTTCTGACTTTTTGTATTGATCTGTTATCTGAATCTTTAGATCTTTTAAGTGCTTTTCTAACACATTCTTGCATTACCAAACACATGGAACTAGATATACTCATTCTCTCATTTTGTTTTGCAAGTGTTGCTGTTTGAAGTAATGGGAATCTGAAGGTTATCTTTGGCTCTTATTACACGACAGGTTAGACCATCTTTTCCTTTGTCTTGTACATTACTGTGTTTGCTATGTGATTGGTAATAGATATTTTACTTTGATTAATCGTTTTAAATATGGTTATATGTGTTTGACATATGCTTTGATATGGTCTGAGATTAGTTTATCTGCATAAAATTTGTGTTTGATTTATTAATTAGTCTGAATATTAAGTGATCCTGTGATGTGTGAAGACTCTTTCATTAAATCTGAATAAGTTTTTATATCACATATGCTTTGATCTTGTCTGAGATTGAGTTATATATATTGTTTACATTGAGTTAAAATTTGAGTTTGCTTAATTTGTTAATTAGTCTGAAAAGTAAGTGGTTCTGTGATGTGTTTAGACTATTTCATTAAATCAGACTTAGTTCTTTTATCACATATGCTTTGATCTGATTTGAGTTTGATTTAGTTAAAATCTGAGTTTGATTTATTTGTTAATTAGTCTGAATATTACTGTGTGATGTGTGTAGACTCTTTAATTAAATCTGAATAAGTTCCTATATCAATAAAGGTTTTAATTACGGTTGCATTATAAAATGATGGACAAGGGTTGGGTGCACCTTTGCAGGTAAGATTTTTTATATATATTAGATTAGGGAATTTGGAGACTTTGCTTGTTTTTTTTTCTTCTTTTTTCTCTTTTAACTCTTCATCTTATATGAAGAGTTGATCCTGCTTATGAGAGAGGGGCTGCAAACTTTGTACGGACTGTGGCTGCGGCAATGGGAGACGTTGATATGATTGTATGTCCTTGCATTGATTGTCGTAATATAGATCGTCACTCAGCCAGTGTTGTAGTTGATCATCTTGTAACAAGGGGAATGGACGAGCCTTACAAGATGCGGTCTGATTGGTATCATCATGGAGAATTGAATCCAGTGGTTGGAGGTGAAAGCAATCAAAATCAGTGGAATGATGAAATTGTTGGGTTATATGAAGCAGCTGAATATTTGGATGAAGAGTTTGCTTCCAAAGTTGAGATTGCAGAGGGTTTGGACAAGGAAGAAGATGAGTTCCTTGCGAAGCTTGCAGATGCTGAAACACCACTATATCCAAGTTGTCTCAACCATAGCAAGCTGTCGGCTATTGTAACACTTTTCAGACTTAAGACAAAGAATGGCTGGTCTGACAAGAGCTTCAATGAACTCCTAGAGACACTTCCGGAGATGTTACCAGCGGATAATGTGCTACACACATCACTATACGAGGTGAAGAAATTTTTGAAATCCTTTGATATGGGTTACGAGAAGATCCATGCATGTGTTAATGACTGCTGCCTATTCAGAAAGAATTACAAGAAGCTCGACAATTGTCCTAAATGCAGCGCTTCAAGATGGAAGACTAACTTGCACACTGGTGAAATAAAGAAAGGTGTCCCACAGAAAGTATTAAGGTACTTTCCGATAATCCCACGCCTTAAGAGAATGTTTAGGTCTGAGGAAATGGCTAAGGATTTAAGGTGGCATTTTAGCAACAAAAGCAGTGATGGAAAACTCCGTCACCCTGTAGATTCAGTAACATGGGATCAGATGAATGCCAAATACCCGTCATTTGCAGCTGAGGAAAGAAACCTGAGGCTTGGACTTTCAACAGATGGATTTAATCCATTCAACATGAAGAACACTAGATATAGTTGCTGGCCCGTTTTGTTGGTTAACTACAATCTGCCTCCTGATTTATGCATGAAGAAGGAGAACATCATGTTGACTTTGCTAATTTCTGGTCCACAACAGCCTGGTAATAACATTGACGTATACCTAGAACCACTTATAGAGGATCTATGCCACCTGTGGGACAATGGGGAGTTGACATATGACGCTTTCAGTAAATCAACATTTACTCTTAAGGCAATGTTGCTTTGGACGATTAGTGATTTCCCTGCTTACGGGAATCTAGCTGGCTGCAAAGTAAAGGGAAAAATGGGATGTCCTCTATGTGGGAAAAATACCGATAGCATGTGGTTGAAGTTCAGCAGAAAACATGTCTACATGTGCCACAGGAAGCGGCTGCCACCAACACATCATTTCAGAATGAAGAAGTCTTGGTTTGATGGAAAAGCTGAAAATGGCAGGAAGAGGAGAATATTAAGTGGTCAGGAAATTTACCAAAACCTGAAAAATTTTAAGAATAACTTTGGGACTTTGAAACAATCTGCAAGTAAAAGGAAAAGGACGGTTTGTGTTGAAGCAGGCTCTGATAGTGATGGTGAGTCTAGTGAATCAGAGGAGGTTGAAGAGGACCAAGTAGATGAGGAGGAATTATCAAGATGGAAGAAAAGGTCAATTTTTTTCAAGTTAGCTTATTGGCAGGTGTGTTCTACATTCTTGTTATTCTAGTGTTATCTCAAATTTCAGCAACAAATCATTGACTAATATTTTTTTTGCTTCTTGCGTCTGTGGTGGTTGTATAGGACCTTCCTGTGAGACACAACTTAGATGTCATGCATGTGGAGAGAAATGTGGCTGCAAGTATTATATCGACATTGTTGCATTGTGGGAAATCCAAAGATGGACTAAATGCTCGAAAAGATTTGGAGGTGCTTGGTATTAGAAAGGATTTGCATCCTAAAACCAAAGGAAAAAGAACATACCTTCCTGCAGCTTCTTGGTCCCTATCAAAGACAGAGAAGAAGATCTTTTGTAAGCGGCTTTATGACTTCAAAGGTCCAGATGGGTACTGCTCAGACATATCAAGAGGCGTCTCATTAGATGAGTGTAAGGTCTCTGGTCTTAAATCACACGATTATCACGTCTTAATGCAACAACTTCTACCTATTGCTCTTAGAGGGTTGCTACCTAAAGGTCCTAGGGTAGCAATTGTGCGCTTATGCACATTCTTCAACCACTTGTGTCAGCGAGTAATTGATATGGAGAAGCTTTTGGCACTAGAAGCTGAGATTGTTGAAACCCTTTGCCTGTTTGAAAGGTTTTTCCCACCAAGTTTCTTTGATATAATGGTGCATTTGATAGTACATTTAGGCAGAGAAGCTCGGTTAGGTGGACCAGTTCATTTCAGATGGATGTATCCGTTTGAAAGATATATGAAAGTTCTGAAGGATTTTGTGAGAAACACTGCAAGACCAGAAGGGTGTATAGCTGAGTGTTATCTAGCTGAAGAATGCATACAGTTTTGTAGTGAATTTTTGAAGAAGGCAACAAATGTTCAGGAAAGTGTTGATAGAAACACTGAGTATGAGAACAACTCTATACTTGAGGGGCGTCCAATCTCTGCATGCTCTTATATTAATCTTACTGAAATGGAGACAAAAATAGCCCATATGGCTGTCATCCAGAATATGGCTGTCTCCGAATCTTATGTGGAGTAAGTTCCAGTCCGCTTGTTCATTTTACTTAGCTATATGTAAATTGTGTGGCTGACTACTTCTTATTTTCCTTTTATTAGTGAGCACCTGCAACATCTTCAAGACTCAAATGGAAGATGCAGACGTGATGCATCACTGTTATGGAGTATGCACACTCAGAATTTTGCATCATGGCTTAAAAAACAGGCATGTTTATCTCTCACTTGAACACTATACTTTATCAATAAGCATATAGGTGTCTAACATTTTATTTTTTTATTTGTTAGATACCTCTTGATTCAAACAGACACGAAGAAACACTTAAATGGTTAGCTTATGGTCCACGTAGTTGTGCAAGGACATATACTGGTTATATAGTGAATGGGCAACGATTTCATACAAGATCAGTGGATAAAAAAACTCAGAATAGTGGTGTTTTCTACGAGGCAACTGCAATCTGTAGGTCCAGTGCAAAAGACACTTCCCAAGTGGTGGATTTGGTATCATACTATGGCTGCATAACTGACATTATCTTGCTGGATTATAATGTATTTTACGTTCCATTATTCCGCTGTAACTGGGCAGTAAAAGGCAATGGAGTGAAGCAAGAAGATGGTTTTACACTTGTAAACCTGAATCATAGTCAAGTCTCATTTTTAAGGGATCCGTATATACTAGCCTCTCAAGCAAAACAAGTGTTTTACCTAAGGGAAGATGACTCATCACCTTGGTATGTTGCATTGAGAGGTCCTTCAAGAAGATTCAGTCAGAAAGAGTTTCTAGATTCAGTTGCAGACATTGGCACATTGCCACCAAATATTGACATCGACGTTGACTTGGATGAAGCTGAGAATGAGAGATCTGATTGTGAAGGGATATATGTTTGTGAAATGTAGTTTTTTTTTATCATTTTCATTCTTTGTTGCCTGCTCTATGTCTGATGTCTGATTTCCATAGTGTGTTTGATGTCTTATTTTCAGTATATACTTAACTCTTTCTTCTTTCATTTTTCTCAGGTGATTTAAAATGGGACAACAGAAGAAAAAGCGATGCAGAAGTAACAAAAAAAAGGAAGCAAAGCATGCCAATGAGGAGGTCGAGTATATGGGTACAGTTGAACCACAAGTCAATGATGAGGTCGAACATGTAGCACCAGCTGAAGTTCAAGTAGCAGATCCAGATCAAGTGGAAGAGGCTGAAGTTCAAGTAGCAGATCCAGATCAAGTGGAAGAGGCTGAAGTTCAAGTAGCAGATCCAAATCAAGTGGAAGAGGCTGAAGGAGAGCTTGTATTATCTGAGGATTATGATTGTGCTGATCCAAAGCGTAAGAGACATCGAGGACCAACTAGGCTGAAGGATATTGCCAAGGATCCAAATACCAGAGTAAGAGTAGAGTTCACTAACATGGGAGAGCCTATTGGTAAAGGCTCAGTTAAACTAGCATCATATGTAGGCGCATTGGTAAGAGAACACGTTCCAATCACAATTGATCGTTGGACAAAAATAGGTGAAGAAGTCAGGACAGTTCTCTGGAAATCTGTCCAGGTAAGATTTGTGTAAAATTTACAAGTTTATTATATATTGGTGTGAGTACTTAGCTGTTTTGTTTTTGAGTGCAGGCAAGGTTTGAACTAGATGAAGAGTACCAAAAGGTTACAGTGCTTAAGCAGATGGGATGCTTGTGGAGGTCCTGGAAATCAAGGCAAGTTACAAACATTAGAGAAGCTAAGACTAACCAAGAGAGGATGAACATGCGACCTAAAAATATTTCTCCATTTGATTGGCGTAAATTTGTGAAGCTCAAAACTAGCAAAGAATTTAAGGTATGCATTTGGAATTTGTAAATTTATCTATTATGAGTAGGTTCACTTATCTTTCCTTAGAAATTAACATTCATCTGTTAGGTTGTAAGCGATAGCTACAAGGAAAGAAGGCGCAATCAGATTCCACACACTTGTAGTCGCAGGGGAATGGTTAGACTAGCAGAAGATATGGTAATATTGCTACACTTATATTGTTCATATTGCTCAGCCTTTTCCCAAAGTCCAAACACTTGTGTAATCTTTTGTTTCTTTTCTTTTTTGTTTAGAAAACTGCTAGTGCAGACCCATCTGAAGTGACACGCCTAAAGGTTTGGGTTAAGTCACGTACTAAGAAAGATGGTACACCAGTGAATACGAATGCTGCTGAAAAGATTGTGAGTTATTTTGCTTCTAATGATTTGCATTTTGGCATTTGAATCACACTTGATATTTTAATATGTATCTTATGAGTTTCAGAAAAAGGCAGAGGAGATTGTTAACAGTGATAATCCATCACATGCAACAAATGAAGCACAAGATTCACTAAGCCAACTGTTAGGGCCTGACAATCCTGGTAGAATGAGAGCAATGGGTCGCAATATGAATAAGACCAAGTTAGCTTGTTTCCAAGTGAAGCACAAGTGTATGGCTGAAATGCAAGAGAATCAGCTTCATCTCCAGAAGAAGGTCAATGAGCTACAAGATGTAATTGAGAAAATGAAGAACCAGGTTAGTGCACTTAACTATTTATATCTATTTATATAAAGCAGCTTTATATATATAACATTTGACTTCTTTTCTTTTTTTTTGTAACAGAGACAATCACCTGAAGTAGGTGAAAACTCAGCTGCAAGAGTAAGTCACTCATATCAGATGCTTTGATTTATTCTAACAGATACAATCACCTGATATTTTGTCTACCTATTGTTTTTACAGAGTGTGAACAAAAAATCACAACCAAAATGTGTCTTACTTGATTGGGCTGGTTCTAATGTAAAAGTTGCTGAGGGATGTATTATTTCTTCTGATCCGGGTGAATTAGTTAATGACTGTCCCTTAGGCCCTACGGATGTTAAAGTCTTGATTGACACTGCTATTGAACCAGAAGCATTCCTTTGGAGACCTGCGGCTAACATGTTCACCATTGAGAAAGCTGTTGGACATATGATTGCATGGCCTGCTGCTATGTGTGTTAACCTAGAAGAGGATCTCCAACAAGAAGACATTGAAGCCCAGGTAAAGTTTATTATTCATTCTCATACTCATATATAGAATAATGATCTTCTATTAACACAATGTATTTTTGGGTTTCAATGTTTTTGATAGGGACCAAGACCTAACTCTGTGAACAAATGCAAACTACTGGATTTGTCTTCAGATGAGGTTGTTGTTGCAGAAGGACGTTGGCAGACACAAGAACACAACGCATTAGTCAATGGGCTTCCTCTCGGGCCAGCAGCAGTAAAGATATTTGTCGATGCAGTTCTTCAACCAGAGACTTTTATATGGAGGCCAACGATGGATGTGACATACTTTGAGGACTGTTTAATGTCTTATGTAGCATGGCCTGTCCACAAAGTGATCTTTGAAAACCATACAGATGCAACATGTCAGAAATCTCCACTTCAGACTTCTGCTGCAAGAGGAAAATCACCATTGGAAGCAGCAGCATCAGTAGGAAAATCAGCAGCATCAGAGAAAGCAGCAGCATCAGGGAAAGCAGCAGCATCAGGGAAAGCAGCAGCAACAGGTTCACAAACTACAGCAGCATCAGGGAAAGCAGCAGGATCAGGTTCACAAACTGCAGCAGCAGGTTATAAGCCATCCCTTGAGATATCTACAACAAAAGGTACAAAATCCGTTGCAACAGTTTCAAAAGCTCTAGCTGAGAAGTCCACAGCTACAGGTTCAAAGTCTTTTGTCAAGAAAAGTCAGCTGCTGGATTCACAACTCCCTCTGAGAAGATCTCCGGTATTTTGTTTATTGTTTTTACCTATTGAATCTGGTTATTTTTCTACATGCATTAAACCTGGTTTATATTGTAACATTGCAGCGTAAAAGTGTAGCTGAAGTTATCAAGGCCAATCAGAAGTGTAAGTTAATGGATATTAGTGGAAAGAAGCAGGTGGTTGCTGAAGGACGTGTGCATTCAATCGACCCAGACCTAAAGGTACACCATGTTCGCTTGGGGGCTAATGCAGCTAGAGTTTGGGTGGATATAGTGAAAATAGATGATGCAGCAGTTTGGAGGCCATCAGATGAAATCGAGTATATGAGAGATTCACTTGGTTCAGCTATTGCATGGCCAATGGATAAGTTGGTCATCTATTGAGTTTAAGAATAAACTGGGGTAAGTTTTGTGATTACTGTGATCCTTGTACTTTCGTATTATATCTGAAACGGAAAGGAGACATTGTTGATTATTGCAGGGAATGAAGACACTTTGGTCCAGGTTAGCTAGTTTAAATTAGTTTAGGACTAGACTAATCAACTTGTGTTATGAAATTCGGAATCAGACTTGTTGTCTACTTTGGATTTAGACTTATGTTATGTTGAATGATTTGTATGGATTTTTTCTCTATGTTGGATTGGATTCAGACTTAAGATGAAATTTCTATTCAGATTTTTTTTTGTCTATGTTGGGTTCTGGGAATGCATATAATAGCAAAAAAAAACAAGTTGTGATAGATTGTATTACAGCATAATTAAACAGCGTAATTAAACAAAACTTAGCAATTATTCACTGTCATTGTAGAAGAATCATATATCATAGCGTAAAACGTAAAGCTACTAAAATATATTTCGCAGCATGAACTAATTGCTAACATTGAATCACCTATTATGACACGAAATTACAATCATCGTTACTTTTTAACAAAAAATTAAAGTGCTATATTAAACTTTAACACAGCGTTTAAATTTTGCTATTATATCATTAACTATAATAGCGTTTCAAACAATGCTATCTTATGAGTGACACCTACCATAGCTGCCGAGAACATAGCGTTTGTGAATTCGCTATATATAACGTAAGATAGCATATTTTTAGCGCTAACAATGAACAAATTTCTTGTAGTGAAGCTAGTGTTCCATGCAAGCAATTTGTGGCGACAATTGAAAAAAATAAGCCAATCATAGAGGTTTAGGTTCAATAATTCAATTCGATTTCAGAGGTATCTTAGCTTTGCAATAGAAGGTTTCGTTAGCTGCAAGATGACAAAAAATTAAGTCGATCTAGAATGACAGAAAATAAATTTGTGGGTTTTGTTTTCTCCCAAACTTTAGATTTGGAAGAATTTATTCTCCAAATTCGAACTAAATATTAACAAAAAAAAGAATGTGATTTTTAAATCCGTCAAAAATAAATTTCAACAATCATTTTTTCTCCAAATTAAAAGTTATGCAAATGAAACCGTCGACGTGAGATACCAAGATAAGAATAAAGAAGGAGAAGAATGAAATGGTAAGTGGAATGGATACCATATATTAAATGAATCTCGTTGTCAAGTTTGTTGTCATGAGGATCCCAAAATTCTCATATCATGAGTAAAAGAAAAAAGTCATTTTGGCCACTACAACAATCATATACTTGATGGGGAAGAACAAGTAAAGATAAATAGTATGAATACTCTCAGAGAAAGAGGACGAGCTAGACCTCTCCAAATCGGCAAAGATGTCCCACTCTGGAAAAAAGAAAAATAGTTCTTATAAGTGCAAGTTCTCCTAACAAGAAACTTGGCATTTGACTCGGGAGGCTAATCCAATCTGGAATTGGTACAAGAGTGTTTGGTTTACGAACTCGACTCCTAAATACTCTTTAATTACTTGGATTACTATTTATAACCGTCTTGCGACGGGGGACAAACTGCTGCGATGGAATGTTGGAGCAAATGGTAGTTGTGTTTTTTTTTTTTTGCGGGATCACTTGTTCTTCTCATGCTCTTACTCCTCCCAAGTATGGTCGGATCTTGCCCACGGCATCCTTGATCACAGGTTTACTACAAGTTGGAAGTCTCTTACTCACGGCATCGTCCACTTATTCTCTACACTCTTTTCTATTGAGGTATGTCGTTCGGCTCACCATTCATAGTATATGGTGGGAGTGTAATGGTCGTCGACATGGTGAGACACCAATACCTGCTTCCAAGCTAACAAGATTGATCGATAAAAACGTCTGTAGTCGGCTAAGTACAATGGCAATGACGGGTTCAAACGAAAGTGTCATGAAATTATGCAGGGCCGGTCCTAAGAGTATTGAGGCCTAAAGCATATTAACAAATTGTGGCCTATTCAATTTCTATGACAAATTTTTATCGAAAAGTTATAACTTCGTAGCTTTATCAAATTATAGTAAACTATAATTAACACTATTAAAAATTTATATTTAAATAATTAGAAAATGACTTAATTTGTTTCAAAATATATATATATACCTAGAGGCACATTACATCATTTGAAGTTATGTAGTTTAACTTCTTGCCTAATACAAATTTTTACTGGTGTGTTTTTTAACTATTAAAAATAATAAAATTACTGAAAATGGTATAAGTATCCAAGAAAGAAACTTGAAAACAAAAATTCTTTTGAAAAAAATATTAATGGAACTTAAATTATATTCAAAGTAGACGTGGATTAAGGAGTCACTATACCAATTTGACCAAATTACCAATACATTATGTGGCCCTTAAAACTACTTAAACAAATTGTGGCCTCAAGCATATGCCTTACGTGCTTTATGGAAGGACCGGCGCTGAAATTATGGTTCCGACTTCGTAGCCATTAGTCACCTTGTTCAAGTTTTTAATTCCTCTTTCAAAATAATATTTCAATATTTTAGCTTTTAAGATGCATTCATTGTAAAACAGTTATTTTTTGGTGAATATATTCTTACATTCATACAAAAAAAAATAATAAATAATAATAATATGCAATCTTACAAGAAGAAGAACCGAAAAAAAAAATGGTAGAGAGTTCCAAAAGAAGTGAATGGAGTGGATGATTCGTAAGAAGTGATAAATAGAAAAAAAAAAAAAAGCATAAGAAAAATAGAAGGATGTTTGAGATGAGATTAATTTTTTTTTTTTTATGTCTAACCATGAAATTATGGGGATTATAGTTTAATTGCAGTAAATACGATATCAAAAAATTCAATATTTGTCGCTTATTTAAAATGCTGAGATAAGAAAAGTTGTTGGGTTTTTGTTTACTATGGACAACAGAAAGAGGGAAAAAAAAAACAAGTCCATTCTACCAAATTAAGTCGGTCTGGTAAATGATTATGAATCAAACTTTGTAAATCCAATTAGTAAAGGCCCATTAGAAAAGCCGGAAAAAAAGAATGGTAGAAAGTTCCATAAGAAGTGAATGGAGTCGATGATTCGTAAGAAGTGATAAATAGAAAAGAAAGCATAAGAAAAATAGAAGGATGTTTGAGATGAGATTAATTTTTTTTTTTTTTAAGTCTAACCATGAAATTATGGAGATTATAGTTTAATTGCAGTAAATACGATTTCAAAAACTTCAATATTTGTCGCTTATTTAGAATGCTGAGATAAGAAATGTTGTTGGGTTTTTGTTTACTATGGACAACAGAAAGAGGGAAAAAAAAAACAAGTCCATTCTACCAAATTAAGTCGGTCTGGCAAATGATTATGGATCAAACTTTGTAAATCCAATTAGTAAAGGCCCATTAGAAAAGCCGGAAAAAAAGAATGGTAGAAAGTTCCATAAGAAGTGAATGGAGTCGATGATTCGTAAGAAGTGATAAATAGAAAAGAAAGCATAAGAAAAATAGAAGGATGTTTGAGATGAAATTAATTTTTTTTTTTTTTAAGTCTAACCATGAAATTATGGGGATTATAGTTTAATTGCAGTAAATACGATTTCAAAAAATTCAATATTTGTCGCTTATTTAAAATGCTGAGATAAGAAAAGTTGTTGGGTTTTTGTTTACTATGGACAACAGAAAGAGGGAAAAAAAAAACAAGTCCATTCTACCAAATTAAGTCGGCCTGGCAAATGATTATGGATCAAAATCCAATTAGTAAAGACCCATTAGAAAAACGGGAACACATAAATGCTCGCCTAGGTTAGGAATCAGCTTCGGCTGTCAAGAGGGGATTTTCCAGTTTCCTTGTATCGTCGATGTCTAAGCTCCAAGTCGGTCTTTCTAAACGTTACGGCGGTTCTTGCGGCGGGACTGTTCCTGACCGGATGAGGTACGGTGTTTCTTATCTCGCCTGAGTCCTCTGAGTTTTTTTATTTATTTTTTTACCCTAATCCCTATCGAATCTCTTTCTCTCCGAGCCCAAAGTAGGGTTTTTTTTTTCCTGAATATCGTTGCTTACATTGTTAATCAACCTATATCAGTAGAATTGATAGTTGTTATGATGTTCGTTTATAGCAATTTTACAGAGCAGTGAGATGAACCAGTTGGATGATTTTTATTAAACTCATCCAAAAAATGATCATTTTCCGACTGAGTCTGATTGGAGCAGTTGACTGGAGCTATTCAGTCTAAAATATAAAATGACCTAAATACCCCTATCTAAGTTGGAGAATTACACCAAAAAACCTAAACCTACTTCTCATCATTCTTCGACAAAGTGAGAAGAGAAACGAGATCTTCGTCGGATCTCTTCGCAGCTGGATTTCTCCGCCGGATCTCTTCGCAGCTGGATCTCTCCGCCGGATCTCTCGCCGGAATCCACTCCTCTTTGATCTTCTCCCTCCACTCCACTCGTCTTTGATCTCTCCGCCGGCTGTCTTCTTCTCTCTCGTGCGTGGGTTTGAATTAGCTGCGACCATTGTTTGAGAGGTAAGACTCATGGGTTTGATTATTGGATTTGATTAGGTAAGCAACGGAAAATCTGATTTTTTTTTTTTTTTTTTTTGGCATGTTTTAGTGCTTGTATAGAGAACATGGCGGCAGGTGAAATAATCACTGAGCAGCCTCCAGAAAGCATAGTAGGATTGATCGAGAAAATGGCATATGTGGTTGCACTAAGGGGGCCGGAGTTTGAGAAGGAGATGATAATCGTTAATAGGGGAGATACAACTTTCAGCTTTATGAGTAGCTCAGACCCTAATCACGCTTTGTACCAGCAAAAGCTTACTGAATATCAAGGAGGTAAACCTCCGGATTTCCAACCTAATACTCCAGCTACTCGTGAGCCTAAGGGCAAAGCACAATCCTATGATCTTGAGCCTCCTCCCTCAAAGGAGCCTCGATATACCGAGATCTCACGCAGGGAGAAGGAGCTTTGTACTATTAAGCTCATTGCGCAGTTTGTGGCGCGGTATGGGAAGCTTTTTCATGAGGATTTGAAGCGTGTAGGTGTTATGAGCCCTATGTTTGACTTTATTAAGCCAACTAATAGCAACTTCGGTCTTTATAATGCCCTCGTTACTTCGTATTCACGAGTATTAAAACCTTCCCTTGGTTCTCCCTTCTTTCTTGATCGTATTTTCGACCATCTTCAATTGGAGAAGCTGGAGGAGGGAAGTGAGACTGCTATGATTGATTTGTTTGATTTTGTGGGTGGTGTTGACTTTTTTGCTCACATGGACGATGCTCACTATCCTGCTATCCTACCACCACCTCAACCCTTTTCAATGATAACGCACTTGTCTGATTTGCAAGCTGATGATTCAGCTATTCATGAGTGTGTAGGCCATGCAGAAACCAGTCTTGGGCCTCCTACTATAAGGATCACACCCAAGGAGTTCGGTGTTATTAAGCTCACAGCGTTGTTTGTGGCGCGGTATCGGATGCCTTTTCGTCGGGCTTTGATGATGAGAGTGGCTATGAACCCTCTGTTTGAGTTTATGTTCTTTCTCC
Source organism: Arabidopsis lyrata subsp. lyrata (assembly GCF_000004255.2). Classification (NCBI taxonomy): domain Eukaryota; kingdom Viridiplantae; phylum Streptophyta; class Magnoliopsida; order Brassicales; family Brassicaceae; genus Arabidopsis; species Arabidopsis lyrata. Next base: position 14,194,318 of record NW_003302551.1, read on the forward strand.
CGTCTTCTCTGAAGAAAAGACTACTGTTTACGGACTACCCTTCTCTGACGAAGAGAGTACTGTTTACGGACCCTTCGTTTGGGTTTGTGGAGCCAACCGAGATCAGGTTCAATATTTTCAATTTGCTTGTTGATGCGTATTCCAGAGTATTATTCCCTTGCAAAAAGCTGAAGAAGAGTGATGCTTGTACGAGGGCCGTTGTTGATTTTTTTCTCAAACTCCTTCACTTGGAGAGGCTGGAGGAGGGAGTGGCGGCTGCTGTGATCGATTTGCATGCTTTTGTGGGTGGTGTTGACCGTTTTGCTCACCTTGATGATGAAGATTATTCTGCTTCCATGCCACCACCTGAACGCCTTTCAGTGATGATGAACCGGGTAACACTATCTGAGCCTGATATGCTTTTGCAGCTTCCATTGGGATCTCAGCTTGCTAGTGTTCGTAAGCAATACAAATGTGTAGGCGATATCGATTCTTTAAGGGCTCCTACTCTAAGAAGCGTAACATTTAGAGTCCCTGGAAAGGGGATCACACTCAAGGAGCTTGGTATTATTAAGCTCACAGCGCAGTTTGTGGTGCGGTATGGGTATGATTTTTGGTGTGTTTTAACGGATAGAGTGTCTACGAACTCATTTTTTCAGTTCTTGAATCCTTTCGATAAGCAGTTCCGTTTTTACTGTGGGCTTTTACTTGCGTACACCGGAGTGCTAAAACCTTCTAAAATGCTGAAGAAGCCTGATGCTTGTACGGTGGCTTTACTTGAGGGGTTTTTCCACCGACTTCAACTGTGGAAGCTGGAGGAGGGAGTGGAAACGGCTATGATTGATTTGCATGCTTTTGTGTGTGGGGTTGACTGTTTTGCTCACATGGAGGATGGCGACTATTTTGCTATAATGGATCCACCTGAACGCCCTTCAATAATGATTAACCAGCTAATACAAATACATACTTCACTGGGATCTCGGCTTACTGGATACCATGCTCAGAATCAGGGTGGAACTCAGGATATCCGACCTGATGCTCCAGCTACTCATGAGTGTGACAGTGATGCACAACGCGATCTTGAGTTTCATTCTGCCTGGGAGAAGCGTATAGTACGTAGCTATCATTATCCCTATGTATATGGTGGCGGGATAACACTCGAGGAGCTTGGTATTATGAAGTTCACAGCTCTGTTTGTGGCGCGCTATGGGATGCATTTTTGTCAAGAATTGATGAAGGAAGTTGTTATGAAACCTCAGTTTAAGTTTATGGAGCCAACTAATCAGAAGTTCAGTTTGTATAATGTGGTTGTCGATGCGTATTCCAGAGTAGTATACCCTTTTGATGATGCTTGTACGGAGACAGTTCTTGAGGATTTTTTTCGCCGTCTTCAACTGGAGAAGCTGGCGGTGGAAGAAGAAGCTATGATTGATTTGCATGCTTTTGTGAGTGGTGTTGACTATTTTGCTGACTTGGAAGATGTTGACTATTATGCTTTAATGCCACCACCTGAACTCCTTTCAATTATCATGAACCGGATGCGTGGTATGCGTAAGTGGCTTCCACTGGAATATCGCCGTATGTATCCTCCTATTCCTTATACTCATGGTCAGTGTGCAGACAGTTGGTATCGTCATTGTCCGTGTACTCATGGGTTTGCAGACCCTTCAACGTGGTTGATGCAAACTGCAGGACCCAAGGAACCAGAGACAAAGAGACAAAAGTTTGACGAGTCAGCTCTTGTTCCAGAAGACCAGTTTCTTGCTAAAAACCCGGTAATGTCTTCTTCAGATGCGTACCGTGTATATCTATTTTTTCCTTCCGTCTGACTTGACGTGTATCTAATTAGCAATCATACATTTTCAGGGTCCCTCTAGGATCAGGGTTGTTGTTGCAGACTCTGATAATGGAGCCATCGAGATCACAGTGAAGTCGTTATCGGAAAAAGTGGCAAGTTTGAAGAAGAAAATAGCTAGGGAGATCCGAATTCCAGCAAACAAACAGATGTTAAGTGGAAAAGCCCGGGTTTTAAAGGACAACAGGTCACTTGCACATTACAATGTTGGAGCAGGAGAAATCCTAACAGTGTCTCGGTGAGAAGGCTTTGTGTACAGGGGAAATGCTTTTGTTTAAGTCTTTAATTAATTTGGCTTAAGTTTTTTTTGGATTGGCTTAAGTCAAACATTTATTAATTAAAGTTAAGTTTATATATAGAAAATACAAGATGGTGTCAAAAAATTGCATGATTTAAACAAACTTTGCAGCAGATGCATAAGAAATTTGAGGTTCTTTTGTTTTATTCATTTTGTTGTCTCCGTCGTAACATCATGCTGATATGCTTCAGCAACTAATAGCTAGCTCCTTCGGATCCACGCTTAAGGTTTATTGACTTCCATTTAACAAAAAATTAGCACCTGAGTTTCGATTGTTTGTTTGTATTAGCGCTTTGCTTAACACTTAAGAATGTGTTATCATTCATAAGAAACAATAATTAATTTGTTATAGTTAGAATTCCTTCGTAAATTATAAGAAAAAAACATTAACTGTAACAGAAGTTGATAATAAGAATACAGTTATGTTTCTGCAACAATAAGTTGGTTAATGAAAAAGGATTATGTAATAGTACAGCAGAATTGATACCACAAATAACTCTCCTGCATTGCGTTTGAGGATGGTTTTGGTTTGATAATTGGAGTTACTGTCATTCTTGAAAACAGAATGACATTCATACACTTAAGTCATTTTTCGATTAGAGCCAAAGAAACCAGATAGGCTGGAATAACCCAAGGGATCAAGATAGTTCGAGAAATATCAGATCAGAAGTCTGGTTTAAGGGGATTTTGGCATAAGCAAGGATTTTCTAAAGAATGGGTTGAAACTTCAATGCCCAATTTGTGCAGAGTAACCCACAAACTTGAAACCAATTTTAACACAAAACTACAGCGTTCAGAAATCAATTGAAAATTTGCTTGAAGCCACAGATTTTACTCTTGGGCTTAGATCTCTACGAACTTGTTTATGTTTGTTCCACAAACATATGCATTGGCATTTTAATTCTTTTGTTTATGGAACTGTTTTCTCTGCGCAGCTTCACGGAAGATTACTACAGGCATCAACACTTCTACTGACTTGTTCATTTCGGTTTCTGTTGCTTCCATGAGTTTTTTTACGGGAATAATAGCTCTCTTATTCGTCCCTCTGCATTGTCTTCTGATGTTGCCTGCAAGAGTTTTCAGAGGCTTCAAATGTTGTAATACCGTCATTTATTCTGTCCACACTGTTTCATAGATATCATGGATCAGGAACAAAATCTAAAAGACCGAAGGAAAGAACCGATGTACCCTTGTCAAGAATGCAAACCGAAATGACTCAATTTTTGCTCCTGCGCAAAGCCTGAGGTCAAAACCTAGGGAATCTACCCCAATCAGCTTCACTTCCTACAGCCAAAAAAGAATTACGGTCGATCATATATTCGTACACAACCAAAACCTACAGAAATATCCTGTTGAATACCAGTTCATTACTAGAGCTTCTAGAGTTAAGTTGCAGCTGTTTACCTCTGCTTGAATACCATTATGTCTCCAACACAGAGATTTGAGGGCTTCAGTTACTTTATCACCAGATTCTTCTAAACGGCTTATGATTCCAGCTGATGCATGAGCAATAACATCAGGTTGTGCTTTTCTGACATCTTCCACCTCAACTTCAGTCTGTTCCCAAAAGTTAAAAAGACACTAGTAAGCATAAGCTTGCAACAAAAAGAAGAATCTATAATAAGCTGAATTCTTATCACCTCCAGCTTGTGGTGTAATAAGCTGAATTCTTATCATCTCCAGCTTGTAAAATGCCACCACAGTTCTTTCTTTTTCACCCTGCGATGAATCTATGTCAGATTCTTCACCACATGCCTTACTAATGTCTGCAAGCTTTTCTTCTAAGTTTTCTGCATCCTTGTTTCTGTTCGTACTTGTAGAATTGTTATCAGCAAGTTTCCTTTGGATATCTGAATAATCTTCCACTAAGATATGACTCAGAATTCCCTGGATAGCAAGGCCAGCAGACGGCTGATCCATCCAATCAACAAGATCATCTGAAGCAACCTAAATTTGACAACCAACAAATGTCTTAAAAGTTAACCTCAGTCATTCTCTTTTAGCCTCAGGTTTGAAAATGATCTTGCATATCGTTTTTATAAAGAATCACAACACATTTTTTTATGAATTTAAGGCTAAAAGTCAACCTCAGTCATTCTCTTTAAAAAAAAAAACATGGGATGGCAACTCCTCATTGTTTCCAAATTTGCCCAGTCTGCCAGCGATTCATCATCATCATCATCATCATCATCATCATCCTCTAGAACAGCAACCCATTCCTGAAGTCAAGAAAACGGTTGCTAGTGAAGCATGCTAAGACATGGCAAAAGTATTCCTCTTATAGAGTTCTTTAGTGACTCAGTATAAAAGATGAAATAAAAATTTTTGTTAAACCTCCTCATATTCGTCTTCTCCTGTATCCTCACTGTCATCTTCTCCACTTTCATCATCTTCAGTTTCAAAGTCACTATCAGAAAGACCCATCAGCTCCATTTCCTTGATCATCTCCATCGTATCAAAACCTACTATAACTTGCTGCAATGCATCCACAACGTCGTAAAGGTTAGTACAGAATAAGTTAGAGAAAAAACTACACAGAGCAGTATAGTCAGTTATAATCAAGAGAAACATATTGAAGCTAGAAGGCCCATATTGATGCATCCATGTGCGTTTTGATTTAAAATAATGGTGATTAACAAAAAAAGAAAAGGTCACAAGATGGATGTTTTAGCTACTATAACAGAAAAAATAACAGATCCCTCATCAGACAAAGCTTGGATTCGAAACACTTGGTACATTCCCCATTTGGCTATACGTATAATGTAAATAGGATATACTCACGTCTGAACCAACCCGCAAGGACATTTGTACGTAACTTCCCGGGAAGGCAAACATTTTTGTGTCTGTCTCTTTTGCCGATTTCTACCTCTATCAAACACTGTTCCCTTGGTGCACTTTGTATCCATTGTGACTTCTACTTCCAGTAATATGCTCAAGCACTGCTAGAATCTGTCTATATGTTTCTTGAGACACATTCTGCTTCATGTCAAATTCGATTTTCGCAAGCTTGGTGACTTCATGCTGCGCCATTTCTGCCTTGTTTCTTTGTTGTTCCCAAGCTGAATATGCATAATTTTCATCACTAAAGGTTGATTACAACACTGTCCCAACAAAACTCCCAAGTCTGAAACTGTTTGCAATTGCTTAGATTTCCTCCATATGTGCTTTACGTGAGACATCTCATCACCAGAAATAATCTGTTTGATTCTTCTTGATTCATGTCTGTCGTTGCACAACATGTGCTCTTGAATCGACATCATTACGCGAGACATTGCTGCTTTCAACTGCTCAAAATTCGGGTGCAAGTCAGCTCCATACAGCTGAACATTGATTCTCATTCTATCCCGAAAGAATAGTATAATGTCTGTACACTCCCAAGTGTCGGTTAATACTCAAAGAGTATGAGGGACAGTGATTTCCCGTTCAGCCTTTGATAGTCTTTCCGAGTAACAGCAGGAAAATCTTATCTCAATTTGATTGTCATTGATATCTGTGGATATGTGAGACAACGAAACAAATTTGTCAACCAGATGCAACAACCGCAGGTCAGCAATTCTCCTACAATGCACTCTGCTGCTCAGATTTATGTAAAATACCGAAACTACGGACTTGTAGTTGTCCTCACACATCCAAAGCATCAGCCAACTTTGTCGAATTACCAAACTGTATTGGAACAGCAGCTTCCTAGACATCTTGTTGAAATATCTGTCCCTGTTTAATATTTCCTTGAACAGCCAGATCAAACCACTTAAGTTTGGGAAGGATAAGCAATTTTGCACCCTTGTTCTTCTCCCCCAACTCACTACATCACTCTCAGTATTGAACCAGTCTTGATTCTTCTGTATAGTTTGTCTTTTCTCCTCGGATGTGTATATGAACTTCCTCCTCGGATATAGTTGGTGGAGCTCCATGAACGCAGACGTATGACAAAGTTTCAAAGTAGAATCTTGACCAGCTCAGATTTGGTTCTGCTGCGCCAATCAATTTTGTCCCTGGAATCAAAGTTGTTTTCGAGTCTAGAAGCAACTATTCTTCGTCATTCCCAAAACCGCAACAATAATGCATCCCTCATCAACTCGTCCCAGCCTCGATGAAGATTCAATTTCTGCAATTCTGAGAAATGATGCGGAACAAATCGATCGATCTTCCATCCATGGATTTCAAAACGGTCACCGGAAAGCACAAGAATCTCCTCGACCCACCAATTTGATAACTATAAATCTAAATATTTCTTATCAAAAATCCGATTACAAAACAACAGAGTATCTCTACTTGTACAAACCTCCTAATCTTCACTAGAAGACTCTTCTCTTCTTCTAAAATTAGCTCCCATGGGCTTATCAGCATCACGCGAGTAGAAACAGCCATGATATCAAATGCAATGCCGGCCTTGGGGTGATGAAATCTTCAGCAAAATTTGTCCCATGTTTGAATTTGAATTTCTGTTTTCGTTTTGTGCTCAAATCATTCTGATAGAAACAGAAAATTCAAGTGAAAACAATAGATTTTTTTTGTTTGTGTGCAAAATGAGTCAGAACAATAGATAGATCTCGAAATCAAAAGAAAAGATCAGAGCTCGATCGATGAAGATGATTTGTTGATATCTTCGAATCAAGTCGAAGAAGATGAAAAATTCAATCAGATTTGAGGAAACAAACGGAGGAAGATCATCTGAGCAAACAAATATGAAATACAGAAAATAGTAGTACTCCGTAATAGATTTTCATTTTCTTGAAATACTAAATCAAATGCAATAACCAAAATAAACCACAAAATAACTAAACCAAACTATATTAACCAAACCAAAAGAATTTCATAAATTATTCTATTTACTTTGTCATACATACATCTGAATTTTGTTAAGTACTAAAAAGTATAAGCTAGTTTACTTTCCCAATTGTCTCATATACAGTTAAACCTCTATAAATTAATACTCGATAAATTAATAAACAATATAAAATAATAAATTTTGTTGGTCTCAAATCGGGCCAGTGTAAGAAATTAACGAAATTCGTAGAGAGAGACTCATGCTCCTAGTTATCTTTCACAGTATCATAGCTCTCTTTATTACAAAACAAAAAAAAAAAAAAAAAAAAAAAAAAAGCCTTCTCCTTCTCTTCATGGTACTGCTCATCTTCTCTCTGCTTATTTATCTTACGATAAACTCTTTCATAAATATCGTCTGTTCTGTTTGGCCATTCTTGCTGAGAAAGAACCAACTCACATAAAGAGATAGTCTTGTTGCGACATTGGCTTGATGCAATTAACATGGAATTGGATGCTCTTGTGAGTACATCTACTTGGAGAAGTTTCTCTTTGCCTGATGGAAAACATGCGTTGGATGTAAATAAATGTATAGATCAAGTATAAGTCTGATGGGTTTATTGAGCGATACAAGGCTCGCTTCGTTGCAAAAGGTTATACACAACAAGAAGGAGTTGATTGTCTTGATATTTTTGTCATGTGGCTAAGCTCACTTCCGTAAGGTTAATGCTTGTTTTACCTACTATTCATAATTGGATGTCACCAATGCATTTCCCCATGGTGATATGGATGAGGAGGTCTTTATGCATTTACCACAAGGATATACTCCAAGACATTGGATATTTTACCATGAAAACATGTGTGTCGACTCATCAAGTCTGATATGAGTCAAATTACCCTATTGACTACTCTCTCAAATGAAGTTTTCTGGGGTGATTCTGCAAATCTTCAAAGATACGTGAAATTAATTTGCCGTCAGATATCGGTGTCGACCGATAACAGGGGTGTATCGATCGACACCCAGTCAAATTTTGATCTCTGCATTGCTCTTGTAGCATAATTTCTTGGTTTTGCTCCATAATGAACCACAATCTCCAAATTGGTCTCGTACGTGCATTAACCTTGAAAGACTAGAAAATACTCTAGAAATAACAAAAAGACTCTAAAAACAATACATATATCATGGTTAAAAACCGTAAAAACCATGATATATCAAAGTCTCTTTATGGCCTTGAACAAGGTTCATGCAAATGGTTTTAAGTTCTCTCGTGTTCTCTTACAGAATGGGTTTATTCAGTCGCCTTTTAATCCCACTTTGTTTGTCATATCGAATTCTGAAAGTTTTCTGGCATTATTGATGTATGTGGATGATATTATGCTTGTTAGCAACAAAGATTCTGCAATATTAGATATCAAACAATTGCTAGCTAAATAATTCAAGATTAAAAACTTGGAGAAATTGCATTATTTTTTGGGATTAGAAGTTGCTAGAGCTAAAGAAGGTATCTCTGTTTCATAGAGGAAGTACACATTGGAATTACTTGAAGAGTTTGGTTTTATTGGTTGTAACTAGTACCAACACCAATGGAGCTTAGTCTCAAGTTGAGCCAGGAGTCTGGTGAACTGATTCATGATCCGTCTCATCACCGGAAGCACATTGGTAAGTTGTTTTACTTGATTATAACTTGTCTGGATATATGCTTTGCAGTCAACAAGCTCAGTCAGTACATCAATTCTCCACGAGAGCCACATCTTGTTGATGCACATAGGATTTTAAGATATTTGAAAAATCATCCAGGCTAAGCCTTGTTTTACCCTGCCAAATCTTCTCTTACTCTTCGTGCCTTTGTTGATGCTGATCGGGGCAATTGTCTGGAGACTAGCAGGTCTATCTCTGGATTTTATGTTTTTTTTGGTGTTTCATTGATCTCCTGGAAATCGCAGAAGCAAGATATCGTTAGCCGCAATTCTGCTAAAGTTGAATATAGGAGTATGGATAATGCTACATGGGAATTGGTTTGGATACTCTTTGCTTGAAGATTTGGAGGTTTCATTGGCTGACACCATTGTGCTTTACTACGACAATCAGGCTGCCTTACACATTGCCAAGAACTTTGTTTATCACGAGAGTACTAAACATATTGAGTGTGACATTCATGTTGTTCGGAAACGTGTGGCATCTGGTTTTCTGAAGACTTTTTTATTTTAAATTTAATATTAAATTATATTTAAAAAAATAAACGTTTTCGCATCGTAGATTGAAATAATACGGCTGAAAAAATTTAAATCGCTCTAGAAAAGATTTGTAGACTTAACCACGTGCTTTAAGCTAGAGTTAATAGGCTGCCTCGTTTGAAGACTTTTCATGTTGGCACTCAACACCAGTTGGCTGATATGCTCACTAAGCCACTCACAACGCTTCAGTTCAATCATTTATTGTCCAAGATGAGACTCCATCACATGTACTCTCCATCTTAAAGAGGAATATCAGATTATATATTAGTTTAATGTCTCGGTTTACTAATTTGAACTTGGTTTATATGTTTGTATTATTTAAGGAACAAATCTTGTTTATTTAACACTTAATGAAGCATAATTCTAAACAAAGGAAAAGTTTGTTAGATCTGAAACTCTTTGATCTTGATCCATCACAACACTTGCTTGATGATGGTCATGGTTGTAAACATGCATGGGGCATGGCCATGAACATGGAAATCTTCATCATGTGGCTTTTGTAAGAATATCGAGTTGAAACGCGTGTCGTGTTGTGTCGTATGACTCGTATCGTATGGGTTTCTTTCAAAAAGATAGAAATAATGATAGCATTATGTTACACTTAATTATAATCATATTTAATTTAGAAAAATGACTTCAGATGATATAATAATTTTTTTTTTTGAAAGTTTATTTTAAAAAACTTTAGTTCAGTTTTAATATATATATATAATTTCAATTGTTTGAAAAATAGAAGGATGTTTGAGATGAGATTAATTTTTTTTTTTTATGTCTAACCATGAAATTATGGGAATTATAGTTTAATTGCAGTAAATACGATTTCAAAAAATTCAATATTTGTCGCTTATTTAAAATGCTGAGATAAGAAAAGTTGTTGGGTTTTTATTTACTATGGACAACAGAAAGAGGAAAAAAAAAACAAGTCCATTCTACCAAATTAAGTCGGTCTGACAAATGATTATGGATCAAACTTTGTAAATCCAATTAGTAAAGGCCCATTAGAAAAGCCGGAAAAAAAGAATGGTAGAAAGTTCCATAAGAAGTGAATGGAGTCGATGATTCGTAAGAAGTGATAAATAGAAAAGAAAGCATAAGAAAAATAGAAGGATGTTTGAGATGAGATTAATTTTTTTTTTTTAAGTCTAACCATGAAATTATGGGGATTATAATTTAATTGCAGTAAATACGATTTCAAAAAATTCAATATTTGTCGCTTATTTAAAATGCTGAGATAAGAAAAGTTGTTGGGTTTTTGTTTACTATGGACAACAGAAAGAAGGGAAAAAAAAACAAGTCCATTCTACCAAATTAAGTCGGTCTGGCAAATGATTATGGATCAAACTTTGTAAATCCAATTAGTAAAGGCCCATTAGAAAAGCGGGAACAGATAAATGCTCGCCTAGGTTAGGAATCAGCTTCGGCTGTCAAGAGGGGATTTTCCAGTTTCCTTGTATCGTCGATGTCTAAGCTCCAAGTCGGTCTTTCTAAACGTTACGGCGGTTCTTGCGGCGGAAGAAAACCTTCTCATATTATATAAAATATAAAATGCTGAGATAAGAAAAGTTGTTGGGTTTTTGTTTATTACCCTAATCCCTATCTTTCTCTCCGAGCCCAAAGTAGGGTTTTTTTTTTCCTGAATATCGTTGCTTACTCCATTCAGATGGATCATCTGAATGGAGATGAGTTATGATGTTCGTTTATAACAATTTTACAGAGCAGTGAGATGAACCAGTTGGATGATTTTTATTAAACTCATCCAAAAAATGATCATTTTCCGACTGAGTCTGATTGGAGCAGTTGACTGGAGCTATTCAGTCTAAAATATAAAATGACCTAAATACCCCTATCTCATCATTCTAACCACGACAAAGACTCAGAGAGCCATCCTTCGACAAAGTGAGAAGAGAAACGAGATCTTCGTCGGATCTCTTCGCAGCTGGATTTCTCCGCCGGATCTCTTCGCAGCTGGATTTCTCCGCCGGATCTCTCGCCGGAATCCACTCCTCTTTGATCTTCTCCCTCCACTCCACTCGTCTTTGATCTCTCCGCCGGCTGTCTTCTTCTCTCTCGTGCGTGGGTTTGAATTAGCTGCGACCATTGTTTGAGAGGTAAGACTCATGGGTTTGATTATTGGATTTGATTAGGTAAGCAACGGAAAATCTGATTTTTTTTTTTTTTTTTTTTTGGCATGTTTTAGTGCTTGTATAGAGAACATGGCGGCAGGTGAAATAATCACTGAGCAGCCTCCAGAAAGCATAGTAGGATTGATCGAGAAAATGGCATATGTGGTTGCACTAAGGGGGCCGGAGTTTGAGAAGGAGATGATAATCGTTAATAGGGGAGATACAACTTTCAGCTTTATGAGTAGCTCAGACCCTAATCACGCTTTGTACCAGCAAAAGCTTACTGAATATCAAGGAGGTAAACCTCCGGATTTCCAACCTAATACTCCAGCTACTCGTGAGCCTAAGGGCAAAGCACAATCCTATGATCTTGAGCCTCCTCCCTCAAAGGAGCCTCGATATACCGAGATCTCACGCAGGGAGAAGGAGCTTTGTACTATTAAGCTCATTGCGCAGTTTGTGGCGCGGTATGGGAAGCTTTTTCATGAGGATTTGAAGCGTGTAGGTGTTATGAGCCCTATGTTTGACTTTATTAAGCCAACTAATAGCAACTTCGGTCTTTATAATGCCCTCGTTACTTCGTATTCACGAGTATTAAAACCTTCCCTTGGTTCTCCCTTCTTTCTTGATCGTATTTTCGACCATCTTCAATTGGAGAAGCTGGAGGAGGGAAGTGAGACTGCTATGATTGATTTGTTTGATTTTGTGGGTGGTGTTGACTTTTTTGCTCACATGGACGATGCTCACTATCCTGCTATCCTACCACCACCTCAACCCTTTTCAATGATAACGCACTTGTCTGATTTGCAAGCTGATGATTCAGCTATTCATGAGTGTGTAGGCCATGCAGAAACCAGTCTTGGGCCTCCTACTATAAGGATCACACCCAAGGAGTTCGGTGTTATTAAGCTCACAGCGTTGTTTGTGGCGCGGTATCGGATGCCTTTTCGTCGGGCTTTGATGATGAGAGTGGCTATGAACCCTCTGTTTGAGTTTATGTTCTTTCTCCCGTCTTCTCTGAAGAAAAGACTACTGTTTACGGACTGCCCTTCTCTGACGAAGAGAGTACTGTTTACGGACCCTTCGTTTGGGTTTGTGGAGCCAACCGAGATCAGGTTCAATATTTTCAATTTGCTTGTTGATGCGTATTCCAGAGTATTATTCCCTTGCAAAAAGCTGAAGAAGAGTGATGCTTGTACGAGGGCCGTTGTTGATTTTTTTCTCAAACTCCTTCACTTGGAGAGGCTGGAGGAGGGAGTGGCGGCTGCTGTGATCGATTTGCATGCTTTTGTGGGTGGTGTTGACCGTTTTGCTCACCTTGATGATGAAGATTATTCTGCTTCCATGCCACCACCTGAACGCCTTTCAGTGATGATGAACCGGGTAACACTATCTGAGCCTGATATGCTTTTGCAGCTTCCATTGGGATCTCAGCTTGCTAGTGTTCGTAAGCAATACAAATGTGTAGGCGATATCGATTCTTTAAGGGCTCCTACTCTAAGAAGCGTAACATTTAGAGTCCCTGGAAAGGGGATCACACTCAAGGAGCTTGGTATTATTAAGCTCACAGCGCAGTTTGTGGTGCGGTATGGGTATGATTTTTGGTGTGTTTTAACGGATAGAGTGTCTACGAACTCATTTTTTCAGTTCTTGAATCCTTTCGATAAGCAGTTCCGTTTTTACTGTGGGCTTTTACTTGCGTACACCGGAGTGCTAAAACCTTCTAAAATGCTGAAGAAGCCTGATGCTTGTACGGTGGCTTTACTTGAGGGGTTTTTCCACCGACTTCAACTGTGGAAGCTGGAGGAGGGAGTGGAAACGGCTATGATTGATTTGCATGCTTTTGTGTGTGGGGTTGACTGTTTTGCTCACATGGAGGATGGCGACTATTTTGCTATAATGGATCCACCTGAACGCCCTTCAATAATGATTAACCAGCTAATACAAATACATACTTCACTGGGATCTCGGCTTACTGGATACCATGCTCAGAATCAGGGTGGAACTCAGGATATCCGACCTGATGCTCCAGCTACTCATGAGTGTGACAGTGATGCACAACGCGATCTTGAGTTTCATTCTGCCTGGGAGAAGCGTATAGTACGTAGCTATCATTATCCCTATGTATATGGTGGCGGGATAACACTCGAGGAGCTTGGTATTATGAAGTTCACAGCTCTGTTTGTGGCGCGCTATGGGATGCATTTTTGTCAAGAATTGATGAAGGAAGTTGTTATGAAACCTCAGTTTAAGTTTATGGAGCCAACTAATCAGAAGTTCAGTTTGTATAATGTGGTTGTCGATGCGTATTCCAGAGTAGTATACCCTTTTGATGATGCTTGTACGGAGACAGTTCTTGAGGATTTTTTTCGCCGTCTTCAACTGGAGAAGCTGGCGGTGGAAGAAGAAGCTATGATTGATTTGCATGCTTTTGTGAGTGGTGTTGACTATTTTGCTGACTTGGAAGATGTTGACTATTTTGCTGACTTGGAAGATGTTGACTATTATGCTTTAATGCCACCACCTGAACTCCTTTCAATTATCATGAACCGGATGCGTGGTATGCGTAAGTGGCTTCCACTGGAATATCGCCGTATGTATCCTCCTATTCCTTATACTCATGGTCAGTGTGCAGACAGTTGGTATCGTCATTGTCTGTGTACTCATGGGTTTGCAGACCCTTCAACGTGGTTGATGCAAACTGCAGGACCCAAGGAACCAGAGACAAAGAGACAAAAGTTTGACGAGTCAGCTCTTGTTCCAGAAGACCAGTTTCTTGCTAAAAACCCGGTAATGTCTTCTTCAGATGCGTACCGTGTATATCTATTTTTTCCTTCCGTCTGACTTGACGTGTATCTAATTAGCAATCATACATTTTCAGGGTCCCTCTAGGATCAGGGTTGTTGTTGCAGACTCTGATAATGGAGCCATCGAGATCACAGTGAAGTCGTTATCGGAAAAAGTGGCAAGTTTGAAGAAGAAAATAGCTAGGGAGATCCGAATTCCAGCAAACAAACAGATGTTAAGTGGAAAAGCCCGGGTTTTAAAGGACAACAGGTCACTTGCACATTACAATGTTGGAGCAGGAGAAATCCTAACAGTGTCTCGGTGAGAAGGCTTTGTGTACAGGGGAAATGCTTTTGTTTAAGTCTTTAATTAATTTGGCTTAAGTTTTTTTTGGATTGGCTTAAGTCAAACATTTATTAATTAAAGTTAAGTTTATATATAGAAAATACAAGATGGTGTCAAAAAATTGCATGATTTAAACAAACTTTGCAGCAGATGCATAAGAAATTTGAGGTTCTTTTGTTTTATTCATTTTGTTGTCTCCGTCGTAACATCATGCTGATATGCTTCAGCAACTAATAGCTAGCTCCTTCGGATCCACGCTTAAGGTTTATTGACTTCCATTTAACAAAAAATTAGCACCTGAGTTTCGATTGTTTGTTTGTATTAGCGCTTTGCTTAACACTTAAGAATGTGTTATCATTCATAAGAAACAATAATTAATTTGTTATAGTTAGAATTCCTTCGTAAATTATAAGAAAAAAACATTAACTGTAACAGAAGTTGATAATAAGAATACAGTTATGTTTCTGCAACAATAAGTTGGTTAATGAAAAAGGATTATGTAATAGTACAGCAGAATTGATACCACAAATAACTCTCCTGCATTGCGTTTGAGGATGGTTTTGGTTTGATAATTGGAGTTACTGTCATTCTTGAAAACAGAATGACATTCATACACTTAAGTCATTTTTCGATTAGAGCCAAAGAAACCAGATAGGCTGGAATAACCCAAGGGATCAAGATAGTTCGAGAAATATCAGATCAGAAGTCTGGTTTAAGGGGATTTTGGCATAAGCAAGGATTTTCTAAAGAATGGGTTGAAACTTCAATGCCCAATTTGTGCAGAGTAACCCACAAACTTGAAACCAATTTTAACACAAAACTACAGCGTTCAGAAATCAATTGAAAATTTGCTTGAAGCCACAGATTTTACTCTTGGGCTTAGATCTCTACGAACTTGTTTATGTTTGTTCCACAAACATATGCATTGGCATTTTAATTCTTTTGTTTATGGAACTGTTTTCTCTGCGCAGCTTCACGGAAGATTACTACAGGCATCAACACTTCTACTGACTTGTTCATTTCGGTTTCTGTTGCTTCCATGAGTTTTTTTACGGGAATAATAGCTCTCTTATTCGTCCCTCTGCATTGTCTTCTGATGTTGCCTGCAAGAGTTTTCAGAGGCTTCAAATGTTGTAATACCGTCATTTATTCTGTCCACACTGTTTCATAGATATCATGGATCAGGAACAAAATCTAAAAGACCGAAGGAAAGAACCGATGTACCCTTGTCAAGAATGCAAACCGAAATGACTCAATTTTTGCTCCTGCGCAAAGCCTGAGGTCAAAACCTAGGGAATCTACCCCAATCAGCTTCACTTCCTACAGCCAAAAAAGAATTACGGTCGATCATATATTCGTACACAACCAAAACCTACAGAAATATCCTGTTGAATACCAGTTCATTACTAGAGCTTCTAGAGTTAAGTTGCAGCTGTTTACCTCTGCTTGAATACCATTATGTCTCCAACACAGAGATTTGAGGGCTTCAGTTACTTTATCACCAGATTCTTCTAAACGGCTTATGATTCCAGCTGATGCATGAGCAATAACATCAGGTTGTGCTTTTCTGACATCTTCCACCTCAACTTCAGTCTGTTCCCAAAAGTTAAAAAGACACTAGTAAGCATAAGCTTGCAACAAAAAGAAGAATCTATAATAAGCTGAATTCTTATCACCTCCAGCTTGTGGTGTAATAAGCTGAATTCTTATCATCTCCAGCTTGTAAAATGCCACCACAGTTCTTTCTTTTTCACCCTGCGATGAATCTATGTCAGATTCTTCACCACATGCCTTACTAATGTCTGCAAGCTTTTCTTCTAAGTTTTCTGCATCCTTGTTTCTGTTCGTACTTGTAGAATTGTTATCAGCAAGTTTCCTTTGGATATCTGAATAATCTTCCACTAAGATATGACTCAGAATTCCCTGGATAGCAAGGCCAGCAGACGGCTGATCCATCCAATCAACAAGATCATCTGAAGCAACCTAAATTTGACAACCAACAAATGTCTTAAAAGTTAACCTCAGTCATTCTCTTTTAGCCTCAGGTTTGAAAATGATCTTGCATATCGTTTTTATAAAGAATCACAACACATTTTTTTATGAATTTAAGGCTAAAAGTCAACCTCAGTCATTCTCTTTAAAAAAAAAAACATGGGATGGCAACTCCTCATTGTTTCCAAATTTGCCCAGTCTGCCAGCGATTCATCATCATCATCATCATCATCATCATCATCCTCTAGAACAGCAACCCATTCCTGAAGTCAAGAAAACGGTTGCTAGTGAAGCATGCTAAGACATGGCAAAAGTATTCCTCTTATAGAGTTCTTTAGTGACTCAGTATAAAAGATGAAATAAAAATTTTTGTTAAACCTCCTCATATTCGTCTTCTCCTGTATCCTCACTGTCATCTTCTCCACTTTCATCATCTTCAGTTTCAAAGTCACTATCAGAAAGACCCATCAGCTCCATTTCCTTGATCATCTCCATCGTATCAAAACCTACTATAACTTGCTGCAATGCATCCACAACGTCGTAAAGGTTAGTACAGAATAAGTTAGAGAAAAAACTACACAGAGCAGTATAGTCAGTTATAATCAAGAGAAACATATTGAAGCTAGAAGGCCCATATTGATGCATCCATGTGCGTTTTGATTTAAAATAATGGTGATTAACAAAAAAAGAAAAGGTCACAAGATGGATGTTTTAGCTACTATAACAGAAAAAATAACAGATCCCTCATCAGACAAAGCTTGGATTCGAAACACTTGGTACATTCCCCATTTGGCTATACGTATAATGTAAATAGGATATACTCACGTCTGAACCAACCCGCAAGGACATTTGTACGTAACTTCCCGGGAAGGCAAACATTTTTGTGTCTGTCTCTTTTGCCGATTTCTACCTCTATCAAACACTGTTCCCTTGGTGCACTTTGTATCCATTGTGACTTCTACTTCCAGTAATATGCTCAAGCACTGCTAGAATCTGTCTATATGTTTCTTGAGACACATTCTGCTTCATGTCAAATTCGATTTTCGCAAGCTTGGTGACTTCATGCTGCGCCATTTCTGCCTTGTTTCTTTGTTGTTCCCAAGCTGAATATGCATAATTTTCATCACTAAAGGTTGATTACAACACTGTCCCAACAAAACTCCCAAGTCTGAAACTGTTTGCAATTGCTTAGATTTCCTCCATATGTGCTTTACGTGAGACATCTCATCACCAGAAATAATCTGTTTGATTCTTCTTGATTCATGTCTGTCGTTGCACAACATGTGCTCTTGAATCGACATCATTACGCGAGACATTGCTGCTTTCAACTGCTCAAAATTCGGGTGCAAGTCAGCTCCATACAGCTGAACATTGATTCTCATTCTATCCCGAAAGAATAGTATAATGTCTGTACACTCCCAAGTGTCGGTTAATACTCAAAGAGTATGAGGGACAGTGATTTCCCGTTCAGCCTTTGATAGTCTTTCCGAGTAACAGCAGGAAAATCTTATCTCAATTTGATTGTCATTGATATCTGTGGATATGTGAGACAACGAAACAAATTTGTCAACCAGATGCAACAACCGCAGGTCAGCAATTCTCCTACAATGCACTCTGCTGCTCAGATTTATGTAAAATACCGAAACTACGGACTTGTAGTTGTCCTCACACATCCAAAGCATCAGCCAACTTTGTCGAATTACCAAACTGTATTGGAACAGCAGCTTCCTAGACATCTTGTTGAAATATCTGTCCCTGTTTAATATTTCCTTGAACAGCCAGATCAAACCACTTAAGTTTGGGAAGGATAAGCAATTTTGCACCCTTGTTCTTCTCCCCCAACTCACTACATCACTCTCAGTATTGAACCAGTCTTGATTCTTCTGTATAGTTTGTCTTTTCTCCTCGGATGTGTATATGAACTTCCTCCTCGGATATAGTTGGTGGAGCTCCATGAACGCAGACGTATGACAAAGTTTCAAAGTAGAATCTTGACCAGCTCAGATTTGGTTCTGCTGCGCCAATCAATTTTGTCCCTGGAATCAAAGTTGTTTTCGAGTCTAGAAGCAACTATTCTTCGTCATTCCCAAAACCGCAACAATAATGCATCCCTCATCAACTCGTCCCAGCCTCGATGAAGATTCAATTTCTGCAATTCTGAGAAATGATGCGGAACAAATCGATCGATCTTCCATCCATGGATTTCAAAACGGTCACCGGAAAGCACAAGAATCTCCTCGACCCACCAATTTGATAACTATAAATCTAAATATTTCTTATCAAAAATCCGATTACAAAACAACAGAGTATCTCTACTTGTACAAACCTCCTAATCTTCACTAGAAGACTCTTCTCTTCTTCTAAAATTAGCTCCCATGGGCTTATCAGCATCACGCGAGTAGAAACAGCCATGATATCAAATGCAATGCCGGCCTTGGGGTGATGAAATCTTCAGCAAAATTTGTCCCATGTTTGAATTTGAATTTCTGTTTTCGTTTTGTGCTCAAATCATTCTGATAGAAACAGAAAATTCAAGTGAAAACAATAGATTTTTTTTGTTTGTGTGCAAAATGAGTCAGAACAATAGATAGATCTCGAAATCAAAAGAAAAGATCAGAGCTCGATCGATGAAGATGATTTGTTGATATCTTCGAATCAAGTCGAAGAAGATGAAAAATTCAATCAGATTTGAGGAAACAAACGGAGGAAGATCATCTGAGCAAACAAATATGAAATACAGAAAATAGTAGTACTCCGTAATAGATTTTCATTTTCTTGAAATACTAAATCAAATGCAATAACCAAAATAAACCACAAAATAACTAAACCAAACTATATTAACCAAACCAAAAGAATTTCATAAATTATTCTATTTACTTTGTCATACATACATCTGAATTTTGCTAAGTACTAAAAAGTATAAGCTAGTTTACTTTCCCAATTGTCTCATATACAGTTAAACCTCTATAAATTAATACTCGATAAATTAATAAACAATATAAAATAATAAATTTTGTTGGTCTCAAATCGGGCCAGTGTAAGAAATTAACGAAATTCGTAGAGAGAGACTCATGCTCCTAGTTATCTTTCACAGTATCATAGCTCTCTTTATTACAAAACAAAAAAAAAAAAAAAAAAAAAAAAAAAAGCCTTCTCCTTCTCTTCATGGTACTGCTCATCTTCTCTCTGCTTATTTATCTTACGATAAACTCTTTCATAAATATCGTCTGTTCTGTTTGGCCATTCTTGCTGAGAAAGAACCAACTCACATAAAGAGATAGTCTTGTTGCGACATTGGCTTGATGCAATTAACATGGAATTGGATGCTCTTGTGAGTACATCTACTTGGAGAAGTTTCTCTTTGCCTGATGGAAAACATGCGTTGGATGTAAATAAATGTATAGATCAAGTATAAGTCTGATGGGTTTATTGAGCGATACAAGGCTCGCTTCGTTGCAAAAGGTTATACACAACAAGAAGGAGTTGATTGTCTTGATATTTTTGTCATGTGGCTAAGCTCACTTCCGTAAGGTTAATGCTTGTTTTACCTACTATTCATAATTGGATGTCACCAATGCATTTCCCCATGGTGATATGGATGAGGAGGTCTTTATGCATTTACCACAAGGATATACTCCAAGACATTGGATATTTTACCATGAAAACATGTGTGTCGACTCATCAAGTCTGATATGAGTCAAATTACCCTATTGACTACTCTCTCAAATGAAGTTTTCTGGGGTGATTCTGCAAATCTTCAAAGATACGTGAAATTAATTTGCCGTCAGATATCGGTGTCGACCGATAACAGGGGTGTATCGATCGACACCCAGTCAAATTTTGATCTCTGCATTGCTCTTGTAGCATAATTTCTTGGTTTTGCTCCATAATGAACCACAATCTCCAAATTGGTCTCGTACGTGCATTAACCTTGAAAGACTAGAAAATACTCTAGAAATAACAAAAAGACTCTAAAAACAATACATATATCATGGTTAAAAACCGTAAAAACCATGATATATCAAAGTCTCTTTATGGCCTTGAACAAGGTTCATGCAAATGGTTTTAAGTTCTCTCGTGTTCTCTTACAGAATGGGTTTATTCAGTCTCCTTTTAATCCCACTTTGTTTGTCATATCGAATTCTGAAAGTTTTCTGGCATTATTGATGTATGTGGATGATATTATGCTTGTTAGCAACAAAGATTCTGCAATATTAGATATCAAACAATTGCTAGCTAAATAATTCAAGATTAAAAACTTGGAGAAATTGCATTATTTTTTGGGATTAGAAGTTGCTAGAGCTAAAGAAGGTATATCTGTTTCATAGAGGAAGTACACATTGGAATTACTTGAAGAGTTTGGTTTTATTGGTTGTAACTAGTACCAACACCCACTACAAGAAATATCGACATTATTAGCAAGAGAGAAAAGCTATTATATGTCATCAATAGCGTTTTCATAAACGCTGTCTTATGCCCCTGTTATGGTAGACCCCCCATGTACGATAGCGTTTTTTCCGTATGTTATGATAGAGTATTCTACCATAGCGTTAGTTAAACGCTTTGATATAACGACTTTAAATTTTGTTTTTTTATGTAATAAATCATTTTTCGTGCTATTATAGATGCTTTCTACCATAGCATTATTAAAATGCTTTAATTTGTTTTATGTCGCCTTTTATGCGGTAATATATTATATTCAATTAAAATATTTGAAATCCAATTAATTACCAATTTATTAAAAGCATGTTTCTTTCCATAGATCATCAAAAGATACATAGTTTATAACTCAACACCATTTGTTAAAACAAGGTCTTAAACAACATCATAAGTACTGCAATTCAGATGGACTTAATAACGAAGAACTCCATTGGTTTGCTCTTTCTCTCCCTCCAAGAACGTAGGTTGATGTCCACACTTCGCTGCCTTCTCCATATCCTCTGCAGTTTGGTTCTTTTCTTTGTTATTGGTTGTCTCTGTATAAGTAAAGCAAGTGAGACTACATAGAAGAAATCAAAGACTAACTACATAAAAGAAATCAAATCAACCTTTGGTCTTCGTTTAGTCTCCAAAGAACACAATAATCCCAAGCTCTTGAACCCACAAGAGGTCTCAATTTCTCAAACAAGTTTTGCATATTACTCTCCAGTAGTCTCTCAAAATGATTACTGCATATATTAAACAAAACCTTTTACTGACAAAAGAACAAAAACTATTGCCCCAATATTTAATGGATTTTTGTTAGTAACAAAGAAAAGATTAGACATGGCATAAAGAATTAGAGAGACACAATGTATCATTTCTCATGAGATAGAGCTAAAATATCATGAAAAGTTTATGCCAACAAGAACTTACCCAAGATTTTCGGAAGGAAGAAAGCTCCTCAAAAATCTTGTGACTTGTGAAAACTTGACAGGAGAAAGCCAAGAAGAGCTAGCAGCAAAAGAAAAAAAGAAGAAGAAGAAAAAAAATCAATAATATGTAGCATCTATCTTTTACTGTATGCAATCTGGATAAACAAAAGAACAAGAAACAAACACACACATTTCAGATTTTATCAAATAAACAGACCAAAACTGAAGAAAGATGAAGTGTATTTGCAGCATTAACCTGTTTTCCATCTTTGCGAAAGGAATTTATACTTACCAGAGCAAAGAGACAATGTGAAACACAATTTTACGAGAAGGACCATGCTTCCTTTTGTCTCTTCTTTCATTCCTACAATCAACGTTAACACCCATGTTGTTAAAAACAGATCAAAGATGAAATAGGTTCTTGAATTATGATTTACGTAATAATAAATGTTGATGATAAGAATGGAGATTTTACTTACTTTTCTCTATTGCTAATCCATTGTTCCTCAAAATATCTTAGAGATTGTTACCACAGATGTGATTGCTAAATACACAGATGATTAGATTATACATATATATCACGTAAAAGACGAGAAACCAATCTAAACAAGATTAAGTTGTGTTGTTGGTAAGAAATGAGAAATCGAGAGATGGGAATAAGCATGAATGACATCCATTTGGTCTTCTTTACTCTTACCTCTTTCTATACCCTACAACAACAATGAGAAAACCTAATTAAAAACTTCAATTACAGAAACCACAACACAAACCACAAAATCACATAGGATCGTAATACTCTACACTCACTCTATCCGTCTCCTTTGAAACTTCTGATTCATCTCCTTCTCGTTTGAAGATTTTCAAAAATCTTATCAATAAGAAGCTCAAGAATCTCGTCATCGTCGGCTTCACCACTCGCCTTCTCATCAATTGATTTTGTTTCAGAATTCGGCTTGTAATAGCTCAAGATCCTCCTCCTCCGCCACGATTCCTCCATTTTCAACACTCTGAAACATCATATTGTGAGCCAAATCTAATCCCATAAGCTCCACCTATAGCAAAATCGTGAGGTAGCCATGGATTCTGAAATCGAAGTTGAGGAGTTCTCTCTTTTGTTTGAATTCGTCTTAAACTTCTCCATAACTCGAACCACAAGGGAATCTAGATCTATAGATGGAGAAACCAACAGACCCAACTCAGGATGAAGGAGATTTGACCTCGAATCAGACCAAATCGGAGAAGACGATGAGGAGAAGATGGATTTCAAATTTTGGACTCGTCATCGACGAAGACAAGAGGAAGATTAGAGAGTGTGAAATTGTTTTTGAAGATAGAGAAAAGAGGGATTTAGGGTTGAAGGTGAGACGTGAGAGGGCCTTAATTTTTTTCTTTATAAAGAAAGAAAATAATTAGAATTCTTCTGGTGTTCAAAAAAAAAAATTGAAATTCTTTAAAAACTGGGTTGCTAAGTGTAATATTTTTGACTAAGTGTTGCCGCTAATAGTGATTTTAGGTTTGTCCGCTGAAATTTAGTTTCCCTCTTACTCATTTTCGTGGTTAGCATTTTTGAAGTGCTATCATATGATAATCTCATTCAATATTTCATTTTTAATAACAGTTACGGAAAATGAGCTATTACAATGTGCTATCAATGCTCATATTTCTTGTAGTGACCAATGGAGCTTAGTCTCAAGTTGAGCCAGGAGTCTGGTGAACTGATTCATGATCCGTCTCATCACCGGAAGCACATTGGTAAGTTGTTTTACTTGATTATAACTTGTCTGGATATATGCTTTGCAGTCAACAAGCTCAGTCAGTACATCAATTCTCCACGAGAGCCACATCTTGTTGATGCACATAGGATTTTAAGATATTTGAAAAATCATCCAGGCTAAGCCTTGTTTTACCCTGCCAAATCTTCTCTTACTCTTCGTGCCTTTGTTGATGCTGATCGGGGCAATTGTCTGGAGACTAGCAGGTCTATCTCTGGATTTTATGTTTTTTTTGGTGTTTCATTGATCTCCTGGAAATCGCAGAAGCAAGATATCGTTAGCCGCAATTCTGCTAAAGTTGAATATAGGAGTATGGATAATGCTACATGGGAATTGGTTTGGATACTCTTTGCTTGAAGATTTGGAGGTTTCATTGGCTGACACCATTGTGCTTTACTACGACAATCAGGCTGCCTTACACATTGCCAAGAACTTTGTTTATCACGAGAGTACTAAACATATTGAGTGTGACATTCATGTTGTTCGGAAACATGTGGCATCTGGTTTTCTGAAGACTTTTTTATTTTAAATTTAATATTAAATTATATTAAAAAAAATAAACGTTTTCGCATCGTAGATTGAAATAATACGGCCGGAAAAATTTAAATCGCTCTAGAAAAGATTTGTAGATTTAACCACGTGCTTTAAGCTAGAGTTGATAGGCTGCCTCGTTTGAAGACTTTTCATGTTGGCACTCAACACCAGTTGGCTGATATGCTCACTAAGCCACTCACAACGCTTCAGTTCAATCATTTATTGTCCAAGATGAGACTCCATCACATGTACTCTCCATCTTAAAGAGGAATATCAGATTATATATTAGTTTAATGTCTCGGTTTACTAATTTGAACTTGGTTTATATGTTTGTATTATTTAAGGAACAAATCTTGTTTATTTAACACTTAATGAAGCATAATTCTAAACAAAGGAAAAGTTTGTTAGATCTGAAACTCTTTGATCTTGATCCATCACAACACTTGCTTGATGATGGTCATGGTTGTAAACATGCATGGGGCATGGCCATGAACATGGAAATCTTCATCATGTGGCTTTTGTAAGAATATCGAGTTGAAACGCGTGTCGTGTTGTGTCGTATGACTCGTATCGTATGGGTTTCTTTCAAAAAGATAGAAATAATGAGAGCATGTTGATCTTCAGCGGCCTCTTGGAATTTGAAAAGAAAAACAGGAAGTGTTGTTTTTGAATTATTCATGTCAACATAATACTCGTTTCTAGCAAATAAAGTACATATGTCTTGTCTTGTAGGCTAATTAAGTTTGAGAGATGTTGATGTTCTTTAATCAACAATATATATAATCAAAATTAATTGCATTGAGTCGAACGTAATTAGCATTACACATTAACGTTCTTAATTAACTGGGTTTTCTTGTTAAGCTTTCTTTATACACACATTTGGAAAAATTTCACCATCTCTTTTAGGTTTCGAGTGACACCTTTTGACAAAGTGTCACTTGCTGTTTCAATCTTTGCCAAGGTTAATATTCGTAAAAAAGTATAAATAGACGATCTTCATTAAAATATGCATCTTCATGAAACATATAACACAAGAGTTGAAAATGTGTAGATATATTTAATTACGTGCATGTCTTGTATTGGTGCATGAACCGATCATGAGCCCTTTTTTATTTAAAGCTTTCGGTTTTATGTAGTCCTTACTTTGCTTTTATAACTTTTACTACACTATGCGAACCCTACTTATTTATCTCCGCTGAGAGAAAACGGAGATGTAACAGAATCCTTATCATCAGAAATTAAAAGTGTTTGTTACAACCTAACTTAGTTATCACATTACAACCTAACTTAATTATCACATAATTAAACTTATACAGTACTAGATAAGGCCCGCCTAAATAGGCGGGTGTAAAAAATAAATATAATTTCGTATCAATAATATTTAAATTCTAAATAGTGATCTATATTTTTCTTATTATTTAATTTAATTTTTTGTTTCAAACAAAATTTAAATCTTACACATTCTATTTTGCATACACTTTAACTATTTATTTCAACCAAATTTCAATCATATTTCAATCATACACTTTAACTATTTATTTCATAATAAAAAAGTGCATTTTAATTCTACACACTCCATCTTATCGATGATATTTGAATTCTAAACGGTACCTTGTACACTTTTTCAATATTTAATTTAGTACTTTTATTGAAAAAAAAATT
Source organism: Arabidopsis lyrata subsp. lyrata (assembly GCF_000004255.2). Taxonomy (NCBI): domain Eukaryota; kingdom Viridiplantae; phylum Streptophyta; class Magnoliopsida; order Brassicales; family Brassicaceae; genus Arabidopsis; species Arabidopsis lyrata. The sequence goes on from NW_003302551.1 coordinate 14,220,018, forward strand.
CAAATCTTACACATTCCATTTACATTAATATACAATTTAACTATTATTTAATAATGACAAACTGGATTTTGATTCTACACCCTTCATCTTAATGAATAAATGCTAAAACAATTATATCAAAATAATATGTATTGATCATATCAAATCTATATCTAGATAAGTTAATGAATGGTTATTTATTTATATGTAAGTGAATGATCTTATATATTTTTTTAATTATCTTTTTTAAAAGATATTTTTTTTAATATTTTTAGTTTAATTATTGTATCTTATAATTATTTATTTTGGTTTCTACTTCCAGTTTGAATTATATAAGATTTATCATATATCATAGTTCTAATGATTTTAGATAGCGACATGTGTCATGATTTAAACTATAAATTTACATTATTTATATCAATTTTATTTTCTAATTAGAAGAAATAGGTGATGATTTTAAATAAAGTTTTGTATTGTTTATTTGAAAGTCTTGAATATGTAAGAACTATATATGCTTCTTCTTTGTTTTTGATATTTTAAATTTAATTATACTATTTTAAATTGTTTATTCAAATTTATATGTTCATATTTGAATAATATAAGATTCATATATATATTATAATCGATCCCAACTATTTTTATACGGTCTTTTTCAATCCAAACTCTGATACCCGTCACTAATCAAACCGAACTCACACAATATTTAAATAACAAACCTGAACTATGTGACTTTTAGGGGGGTGTATTGGAACTAGGATTTTAGAAAATTTTGGGTTTTTACTAAAATCACCTGTTATTGAATTTGTGATTTTCAAATCTCTTCTCAAATCCAATGTTATTGAAATTGAGATTTCAATAAAATCACTCACAATCTCTTGTTATTCAAACTATAATTTCTAAACTTGATATCAAATCAACTGTTATTGAAAACACAACTTTGTTTTTTTAAAAAAGCCATAACATTGATTTTGGGAGACTTTGGATACAATTTTACATGAGAAATTCAATTAAAGAAATCACACCTTGAGAGGTGTTATTTGGAAAAAACTTCTTTTAACAAAATAAACATAAGAGAAGTTGTCCTTTCACTTTCTCATTCTCATCGTCAAAAGTCAAAACAAATCTGTCACCTTTTTTTTGTTCTTCACTTGCAGAAAAAAACAAAAGATTTCAATGGCAAATCAAATTCATTACCAACAAAATCTCTCTCAGTTTCAAGTTTTTAATTTGAAGTCCTAATACAAAAACATAAACTTTTTTATAACCACAACACACCATGATTTCTTTATCTTTTACCACAAACAACGTTGAACGTGTTTTGGAACGTGTTGCAGAGAGAATCCAATTTTTCTATTTTTTTGTAAAGCAACGTTGCAAAGAGATCCCAAATTTTCTAGACAATGTTGGAGATAAAAATCTCACCAAATCATCCAATATTATCTCTTAAATCTCACCAAATAACAAACTAGTATTTCCTTTTCTAAAATGAAAATTCTAACAATTCCACCAAAAGTATCCTAAAAAATCACATAACTTTCTCAAAATCCAAAATTTCCAAAATTTCTTGAAAGTCTTGAATATGTAAGAACTATATATGCTTCTTCTTTGTTTTTGATATTTTAAATTTAATTATACTATTTTAAATTGTTTATTCAAATTTATATGTTCATATTTGAATAATATAAGATTCATATATATATTATAATCGATCCCAACTATTTTTATACGGTCTTTTTCAATCCAAACTCTGATACCCGTCACTAATCAAACCGAACTCACACAATATTTAAATAACAAACCTGAACTATGTGACTTTTAGCCAATTTCAACATATCCCCGTTATTTAAAAGTATAGCATAAGTTATTGCTATGGAAAATATTTTTCTTTCGAAATAATTTTTTAATCAATAATTTTAGTAGTTAAAAAAACAATGCAACAGTCAAAGTAAATATTTTTTTTTCTTACTTTTGAAAGATAATTTCTACTTAAAACGTTGTTAATTAATTTTTTTTAAATTTGATTTAAATTTTAAAAAAATTATACCCGTCCATAGGATGTGTCCTTAGCTAGTTTGTTTATATAGAAGTGAGTAGGTAGAATAATTATCTTTTTTGAAATTATTAATTTCCTTCTAATGATCTTTTTACTTTTTAAAATTTAATTTTTTTTGACAATTATCTTTTAATATTTTTAAAATTAATAAAAGGAAATTATTGTTTTACATATTTCTATTCAATAAGATACATTTTTATAATAATTATCTTAATGAAAATTTTAAAACTATTTAGTTTCCTTATAATTATCTTTTTATAGTTTTAAAATTAATTAAAGGAAATTTTTGTTTTACACATGTCAAAATCTGAGATCGATAAAATTTCCACATGTCACGATGTTATGAGTTATTGATTTTGAAAACCATACTTTATATAATAAGATCATGACATATGATAGAATTTTTGACTGATAACTGTTCATGATTCTATTAATTACTAACTTTGAGAAAAATAAAATATCATATTAGTTATATAATAACATATGTTTCCTTTTAATAAATTTGCCTGATTTGTTTTTCTTGTTTAATAGAAATTTATAATTTTAATTATAAAAACATATAATTTGAATTATTATCTTTTGACATTTTTTAATTTATTTATAGAAATATTAGTTATTTACAATTATCCTTATTATTATCTTTTTATATTTATAATTATTTAAATTTATAATTTCTTACAATTATTTTATTTTTAATTTTAAAAATGAAATTTTTGTTTTACACGTGTCAAAATCTAAAATCGATATATTTGCCACGTGTCACGATCCTATGAGTTACTAACTTTGAAACTATACTTTATATAATAAGATAAAAATAATTCATGGTATACTTATATGAAGAACAAAAATTAAAAATATTCATCATAAAGTTGGTGAATAAAATCAAAGTGGTGTTCAATTCGACACGTTAAAAATATAAAAATGATAAATCGACTAAATTCTTTAGCCTTCCAAGCTAACGTTGCTGGTTCGATTCCTATATACTCGATTGCAATAATTTTATATGATCAATCAATAAAATTAATAAATTCAAAAATTATAAGCACGATGATATATGAATCTTATATAATTCAAATATGAATATAGAAATTGAAATAAACAATTTTGAAATAATATAATTAAATTTAAAATATCAAAAACAAAAAAGAAGCATATATGTTTCTTACATATTCAAGAATTTCAAATAAAACAATATAACACTTTACTTAAAATCATCACATATTTCTAATTAGAAAATAATATTGATATAAATAACGTAAATTTGTAATTTAAATCATGACACATGTCGCTATCTAAAATCATTAGAACTATGATATATTATAAATCTTATATAATTTAAACTGAACGTAGAAACCAAAATAAATAATTTAAAGATACAATAGTTAAACTAAAAATAAAAAATTATTAACACGATGATATATGAATCTTTGATAATTTAAATATGAAAAGAGAAATTGAAATAAACAATCTAACTATACTACAATCATAATTGAGGACAAAAAAAAACAGTTAAGTAAAAAAATATTACAAAAAGGAAAAAAAAATTGATCTCACATATTTCTAATTGAAAAAATAAACTCAAATAATATGAGGATTAGTTTAATTAAATCATATAATATTTCTAATTGAAAAATAGATTGAGATAAATAATATCAAATTTTAAATTAATATGTAATAGCATATGTTTCTTTTTTAATAAATTTGCCTGATTTTTTTTTGTTTAATTGAAATATAAAAAACGTATAATTTCCTTATTACTATCTTTTGACATTTAAAAAAAAAAATTTTATAGAAATATGAATTATTTACAATTATTCTTATAATTATCTTTTACACTTTTAAAATTATTTAAATTTGTAATTACTTTCAATTATCTTTTTTTCTAATTTTTAAAAAGGAAATTTTTGTTTTACACGTGTCAAAATCTAAGATCGATAGATTTGCCACGTGTCACGATCATATGAGTTATTAATTTTGAAAACCATACTTTATATAATAAGATATACTATACTAATACTTCCAACTGGCGCGCATGATTGAGAGGGGGATTAAGACAAGGATCATGTCGTTGAGATACTATGAGCGAAGGAATCTGCGAGGGATGATGCAAAGGTGGTTCAGCTCACGTATTACTCAATAGGTGGTGCTCTATTTTTTTTTCAAAACTTGGCTTTGCTCTGTTTTTTATCACGTCTTGCTCTGTTTTTTTAGTTCCACCATGTTATCTCAGTCGTAAATAACTTTGTTTCTTTCAATTAATTTAACATTTCATCAAAAAAAAAAAAAAGAAAGATATACTATGCTAAGTAACATATCACATTGCATGCTTTTGTGGGTGGTGTTGACTGTTTTGCTCACCTTGATGATGAAGATTATTCTGCTTCCATGCCACCACCTGAACGCCTTTCAGTGATGATGAACCGGGTAACACTATCTGAGCCTGATATGCTTTTGCAGCTTCCATTGGGATCTCAGCTTGCTAGTGTTCGTAAGCAATACAAATGTGTAGGTGATATCGATTCTCTAAGGGCTCCTACTCTAAGAAGCGTAACATTTAGAGTCCCTGGAAAGGGGATCACACTCAAGGAGCTTGGTATTATTAAGCTCACAGGGCTGTTTGTGGTGCGGTATGGATATGATTTTTGGTGTGGTTTAACGGATAGAGTGTCTACGAACACCACATAAATGCGAGATAAACGAGGGGTTTGGGACTTATTTTTGTAAAATCGGTTTTATTGAACGTTATACTATATAGTATCACATAAATATAACTGCTAACCACTAAATTTAGATACTAAAATCAGTATTGATCATTTATGTATAAGACTAGTCTCTTAATACAACATTTAAAATATGATTTTCATATTGTTGTTCATTTATCTTTGTGTTGGGCATTGGTGTCAGACTTTATTATTTACATTTATTGTTGAGTTGCTTGCTGAAATATTTTTAATTAAACGAACTTTTATATTATTGCCCATTTATGTTTTTGGTTGGTGCTCCAAAGACTATTCAATCAAATACTACATATGTTTCTCAATTTTTCATTTTTAGGATCTAAACGTCTTTTTCTAACTTAGATTCCATATGGATATAGCAAACCGGACATACTAATTTGGTCCTTTTAGCGGTATATTTTTGTCGTTGGTTACCAATCAAACCTGGTATAAAAAATACAATTGTCACCAAATTAATGCGGTTAGGTAAATTTAATTTATTAGAAATTAAGAAAAAAAAATAACGAACAAAATTTTCCTCACACACAAAAAAAAAAAGAAAAAGAAAAAACCCTGACTCTCTCTCTATAAGTCAATCCCCTTCCCCTAGTTCTCCTCTCTTTTCAAGCTTTTCACAGAAACCACCCTTCTCTCTCTACTGCCTTTTACCACTGAGAAGAGAAGAGGGAGAGAGAGAGGATCCGTCGGTGTGTACTAATCTCACTGACACTACATCCGATCGTCGCCGGTAAGTTGATTTCGTTACCTTCCGATCAATTTCTTAACCGGCCAGATGAACTTGTTTTCCGTTCGAAATTCTGACTTGAACTTGTTGTCAATTCCTCAAACGCTTTCTCTTCAATTATCTTACTGCTTCGTTGCTGATCTCTACTTGTTTTCCTCCGTTTTGCATTTTCCAGTGGCGTTTCTTAGTGTTTCACTAGATTTAGACTGGTTTTGCTTGTGTGCATTTTGTCGTCTGTGTTTATGATTGCTCTCTTTAGCTCCATGTTTCTCTGGATTCAATAAAATATGAGTTCGCTGCTCTGGATTTTGTTTTATTTTTCGGATTTGTTTGCTCTAACGAGTTAAGCTGGTTTGTTTGGTTGTTCATTTTCATAATCTGTCCAAAGAATCGAATCACAGTAGCTCGGATCTGAGAGTGAACTTGGTTCTATCGTGTGATTATATATTTCCGTTAATAAATTGACTAAGAAATCTTAACTAGTTTGTTTATTATTAACTGTCTAATTATATAGTTTATACTATATTTAACCTTGCCGATATATTCACGATTAACATCGAATCAAACATGTGCAAAAAGTCACTGGAAATCCTTGACTCCTAATTAATGATCACTAAAATCGTTTTTTTTTTCTTTTCTTTCTGAGTCTAGCTAGTAGTTTAAAAAAAATAAAAAATAAAAAAATTGGTTGTGGTTAGGTTTGGAATTTACACTGTAGATATAAATGTTGTACGGAAGTTTAAGAATTCCAATGAAACATGTTAGAATTAGATAGTAAATGCTACTACAAACAACACAGTATTTTCGATGAAACATATGTTAGATAGTAAATGCTATACAACAAAACATTAATGTATATAGTTCGTAAACAAGAATTATACCAATGGACTTAAGATTTGTCAACTAAAGAATATAAACATTGGAAATTATTACTATGTTGAAAGTTTTTTTTTTCAGGATTATGATAAATTTATGAAAACTATAATATTGAAATGTAAAACCAGTATATTTTTTTAGATTTAGAAAGAAAAAAAATATGTGCACCAAAAAATACTCCAATTTGAAATCAAGTTAAATACTGTAATAAGATATTTCATATTAAATGATTGATTTAAATTCACCCTTCTACGTACACTGCAGCGGCATGCAGCTTTCTCCAAGCTTTAGTAAAAGCTAACATAAATATGCATATCTATGTATTCTAAAGTTCTATGTAAAAGCTAGCCTCCTAAAACCTAGAGTCTATAGACCATCATGATGACATGGCTCATAGAGGATTAAGAACAAAAAACAACAAGTAATATAATAATCCCGGCAAAGAACAAAATACAAGTTAAGAGATTTTGATTGAATAAACCTTTCTAGGCTTAACCGACATTTACCTTTTTCCATATCTACTATTTTATCTGCTGAAAAATTAATCCAAACTAAAATTTTACCGTTTTAACTAAAATTTTACCTTGGTTGCGGCGACGATGATGATTTGTTAAAGAAATCTAGGGTCTCATGACAACGAATCAACGATGACAATTTTATCTAGGTCTAGATTTGTGTTAGAATTTAGAACGATAACCATTTTTGCATTCTTTGACAAAAAAAACCATTTGCATTTTTTTCTCCTATTTAATTTAAATTCTAGTGATGGAAGGAAGGGCTCGTAAAAGTACAAGTTGACTGAACAAAGACCCTACCCTGAAAAAGTGAGAAGTTTATTATGTGAACTTTAGGGCTTCTTTTTTTTTTTTTTTTTTTTTTTTTATTTTGGAGAAAGAAACAACGGTAAAGAGAGATGACGTAACAAACTAATTTGACAGCTAAGTTTTTTTATATTGACAACTAATTTGACAGATAGTGGGAACTTTATAAAAAAAATATGGACGAATAGCAAAAATGACAGACTACGAACTTGATGAGGTAGTAGATTCCTGAAAAGTGAAAAAGATGGACTGAGAACAAAAATGATGTGGCTACTCATTTAGTTGTCACATTAGTTAAGACTTCCCTAAATTATGACACATTTTTTTATTATAACCATGTTATTTTTTTATTGTAACATGTCATGAATCATGATATTTATATTTAAATACACAGCTTATTATTTTTAATATAATATTTTATTGTGTATTTATAGCTCTTTATTCTGGTTATATTTACCATGATAAAATCAAAAATTTTAAAACCGAAATTTTTTTATATTATTTTTAATATAAAATTTTATTGTGTATTTATAGCTTTTTAATATAATCTAATATTCGCTAATTTTAAAACCGAAAAAACCCACAAAAACCCGTCATTAACCCGCAACCCAGTGAACCGGTTGAACCGGCTGGATATGGGAAAAATATCATTTGATTTTGGAGTAAAATATAGAGTTTTAGACTCTATTCGGTCATTTTAAGAATTTTTTTAAGTTCTTAGACTCATTTAATGTTTTAGATTTTAATGAAACTTCACATTACCGTCTAAGAAGAATGAATGGAATGGTGAGAGAAATAACCGAGATTAGTTGCTTTGAATTCACGATGTTTTCTTAGTTTATTTCTGCCATTCGCGATCTCTTACTATTTTAATATTTGTTACGGTTTTAGAATTTTAAGTTGGATTTAAAAACTTAATTTGAATCACTTTCTTATTATTGTTAGACTTCATATTTTGTAATATAATATGAATATTTTTTATTTTTATATTTATAAAAACTGTATAATGTTTATAAATATTATATATATTAAATAAATTTTTAATCAATTGACCCGTGGTCGAATCCGGTTGACCCAGTGACCCGGTGACCCAGAAGGTAGTCCGATTCACCGTCCGGATCGGGTTTAAAAACACTGACAAAAACTTTTTTTTGCAAATCTTGAGCTTCATAAAGCTTCCTTGAAAATTCTCATTAAGAATTTCATTTGGGTATCTATCAAGATCCGACATAAAAAGTAAGTTTAATTTTTTTCCCAAATCATTTGGTGATTTGTTGATTGGGTATAAACATATATATATATATATATTTTAAATATATATGTAGAGGCTACACATACAGAGAGCCCTCTACTGTAAGAATAATTTCGATCGTCACAATTATTTTAAAATTAATTGAGAATTTTAAATTCTGGATAATATCATCAAAAATCATTTAAAAGCCAATGTGATTTTTCTGTTTGTGAAGAAAAAAACTATTCCCTTCATTTTTTTTGTTCGTACATAAAAATTTAGATTAAGATCTACATTAATTTTCAGAATTTACTGTTACAAACAGTTATATGAAATCTATTCAATAAAAATAATAAGACCGATGAAAATCAACTACTACTTATTTTGACTAACTCAAGTTACACAACTACTTTTTCTGTTTAAATCTAGAAACTTCGTAAACAAAAATTAACACTTTTTGTTCTCTGTAAATTTAACAGTTAATAACTAAAATTTTGTCAAAAAATAGTATTATTTATATTATGGGTGTGATTGGTGACATGAGTTAATATGTGGTATCATTGAAGTAGAAAGATAACTCAAAAATGTTACCAATCATGATTTGTTTTTAAAAATTTGCATTAGAGGTTGAAGTTTGTTGAGTTATTAATGACTTACATTTTTGAGTTATCTTCTTTGTAAAATTGTTAAATCAAAACTTAACTCAAAAACATGTAAATTCTCATGAGTTAGGATGTGGTAAGTTGAGTTATAATTTTTTATTTTTAGAAAAACGAAAATTAGTTTTAAATTAGAAGAAAATGTCTTAAATTAATTTGAATAATGAGAAAAGTTGTTATTATTATCTTAAATTTATTCAATAAAATTTCACAAAAAATAGATAGTTAAATTTCTTAATTTTCTTAATATCTTTCAATTTTTAATTTTTTTATTATTTAATTATCAAAAACTATTTATAGGATTATATTTAATATTGATGAAATTTTAAATATGCTATGAAATGTAAGTCATTAGTTTTATAACTATTATGTAACATAAATATTTTTCAAATTAACTATTTTTAGTATTATTTTATTTTATTATTTAATTTGTAAGAAATATTATTAATATTATTGATATTTAATTTAATTAGTTTTAATAACATATACTACAACTTTTAAAGCACAAGAGTTACCAATCACTTGTATTGATCAAACTGATAACTCATATTTCTACAGTAAATTACTACATCATTCTATAATTTATACCACATAATTTTGACTGCAAATTATATCAAATTATAACATCGACTGCAATTCAATCTTATATCTTGTTCACACAACACATCAAGCTCCAAAGTAGCTCTGCAACTGCAAATTTAACCCCAAAGTCACTGCCACAATTAAAGAAAGCAAAGCTAACACGAGTCCGGCGAGTTTTGAATCCTCCTTCTATGGCATGATTTTCATTTCTTCTTCCGTTTTCCACGGGAAGACACTTCCCTTCTCTTCTTTATCTTCTCTCAAATTCTTCAGTTCCTTCTCGAAATCATTGATCTTGATTTGAGCTTAAAAGAAGAGAAGAGACAAATTAGTGTTTCAGTAGTGAGATCTAATTCTCTTCATATGTTTTTCTCTATAGAGTAGCAATTAGAACTTCAATCTTCAATTTCATTTCCATTACCATTGTTTCCGATTCACAAAGTTGACTTTTTTGTCTTTGGTTTAAGCTTTAGTCACTTATTTCCAAACACAAATGCTACAGAGTTTTATTAGCTTCTTCCAATATTCTTCAGTTGGGTGTACTAAAGTTTTGAAATTTCTTTGTTTTAACATTGAAAGTTTATGTTTTGATCTATGATGATGAATGTGTTATAACTCTGTATCTGTTTATGTCGATTCTATGTGGTTGTTGCCCTCTTTTAGAATGTGTTTACTGTCTTGGTTGTGCTCGTTGGGGTTATAAACGTTGTCTCAAATCATTCAAGATCTTATTTATTCTTTTGATTCCTTCTATAGACTCTTCTTCCTCAAATCTTATATTTTTCCACATTTTATGTAGGATGGATGGGCGTGCGAATAATGCGTTCACCGTGGACGTTACATGCTTTTCTCAGGCTGTAGAGTTTTACACCAATTTGTTTGCGGCAACCCCGACTCGTCGTCCTCGTGCTCGTCAGGTCGAGCTCAAGCTATCGCACTCTTCCACCGCAGTCTTTCATACCGGAGCACCGTTTCCCACGTAAAATCTTGACTCAGCTTTTATTTATTTTATCAAAATTAATATAATTGTCGTTGACTCATTTGTTTTATTTTATTCATGAGTGCTGGGATCATTATTGAAACTCCTAACTTGGATGCTGCCATCGATACAATCGTGAATGTCGGAGCGGTGGTTGACTTAGAAGCGCTCGAAGCTCCCAATGGGTACAAATTCAGGGATCGATACGGCTTTAACTGGACTCTTAGAGAGACTGAGACAGTGATGGCTTCTGCTCAGCTTTGTAAACTGGTACCATTCTTTAATTTTTCTTAATTTGTTGCATTAATTTAAATATGTGGCAAGAAGGCCAATCTATTACACATAAACCATCCTAAGTTTCCCATTACAATTAGATATAACCAAAATCAAAATCAAACTATAACATTACCGTATCTAAACTATAACCGTATAATACGGTTTGAAACCTTAACCATTAACCATGGATAAAATTATATTAACTGTAATTTTTAATTAACCGTAACCTTCAATACTTTTAACCGTAATTCTTTTTGAAACATAATAAAATATACTAATAATTAGTTATTAAATCATATGATATAGAAATATGAGTACAGTAGATACAAAATGATATTTTCTAACAAATATTTATAATGTTACAGCACAACCTTTTTATAATAATTAAAGAAAAAAAAATATCGTTGAGATCATTCACGAATACAAAGTGACAAAAGGCCCGAGCATAATATCCAAACCAGAAGAACCGACCCGAAAAAACAGACCCGAATCCGAACCCAAAGTTTAAAATATCCGAACGGGTTCTAAACTTCACAATCCGAAAACTCGAATACGAACCCGATCCGGACCCGAACCCGAACAAATACCCGAACATACCCGAATTATAAGAACGTAGTTATAATATATTAGTAATATTTATATTTGTAATAACCTAAGTGCCTAAATTATTCGGATGTTAAGATATTTTCGGATGTTTTACCTACTTCTGGCTAGATTTGGCTAGAAAATACTTGGGTTTTATAGATTTTTTGAGTATTTTCAATACTTTGCATATAATCGGATACAAAATTTTGGATATTTGGATACTTCGAGTAAACCCGAATCAAAACCCGAAATACCTAATCCGAACCCAAAATTTAAAAATATCCGAAAAAGTCTTAGTTTTCTAAACTCAAAAAAACTCGAATTAGAAAAACCCGACCCGAATATCCGAACGTCCAAGCGCAGACAAAACCAAAAAATTGTATATGCAGGCGTATATTAGAAATTTAATTAATTTTTAAAATGTTGTTACTTTCAAAATAAATGTTAGATTATAGAAAAGGTTATTTAGTTTTGTTTCTAAAAAAAAAAAAAAAAGCCGTTTGTTTAAAATTTTATAATGTCATGCATAGGGGTGTCAAAATGGTTAACCCAACTCAACTCAACTCATTACCCAATGAGTTTAGAGTTAAATGAGTTCATGGGTTGACTCAACTCATTTAGCCAAATGAATTGAGTCAACCTATGAACTCATTTAATTGGATGGGTTAGAAGGTTAAATGGGTTGACCCATTAAATATTAATGTAATAATAAACTAATAATAAAAATATAATAATAATAATAATCATCATCATCAACATCACTATTATTTGGCGGAAAAATTACGGATTTACATTTTTGGCGGGAAAATTACACATTCTCGTTTTTGGTTAAAAATTATAAATTTTTGGCAGGGAAATCACGGATTTACGTTTTTGGCGGGAAAATTATGAATTTACTTTTTTGGCGGAAAAATTTTACATTCTCATTTTTGGTTAAAAATTATAAAAAATTTTTGCGGGAAAATCAATGATTTATGTTTTTGCCGGGAAAATCACAGATTTACGTTTTTGGCGCAAAAATTACGGATTTACGTTTTTGGCGGGAAAGTTTTACATTCTCATTTTTGGTTAAAAATTATTAAAAATTTTAGCGTGAAAATCACGTATTTACGTTTTTGGCGGGAAAATCACGGATTTACGTTTTTGGCGGGAAAATTACGGATTTACGTTTTTGGCGGGAAAATTTTACATTCTCATTTTTGGTTAAAAATTATAAAAAAAATTTGGCGGGAAAATCACGGATTTACGTTTTTGGCGGGAAAATTACATATTTTCGTTTTTGGTTAAAATTATAATTTTTTTTGGCGGAAAAATCAATGATTTACGTTTTTGGCGGGAAAACTGCGGATTTACGTTATTGGCGGGAAAATCACGAATTTATATATTGATGGGAAAATTGTGTATTCATATTTTTGGCGGGAAAATTAAGGACTATATTCAATCGGTTTATAATTTTTGGTTAGACTCAAATTAAAACCGGTTTAGAGATTTGAATTGGTTTGATTCAATTTAACAAAAATTGATGGGTTAAATGGGTAAACCATTGACCCATTACAACCCAACTCATTTGATCCATCAACCCATTTGACTCAATAACTCATTTGATCCATCAACTCATTTGAGTCAAAATTTTCAACTCATTAGGGTTCATGGGTTGAGTTGAGTTGGATTGACCCATGAATCTTGACCCATTTTGACACCCCTTATCATGCAAATGTATGTAAAAATGAACTTTCAATCAGAAATATAAAATAATTTTAAATATTGATGTTGTTATTTGAATCACATGATAACACTAAATTTATATTATAATTTGTAACATTATCATAATAAGTATTAGTTTGTATATCATCGCTTAAATTAATTACGGAAGTTATAAAAAATTATGGGTCCATCACTAATATCAACCATATCATATCATCAAAACCAGTAACCGTATATGAACCATAACTATATTTAACTGTAATCATATATCAAACGGTTACGGTTAAAAGTTAAACAAACTTTATATATTTAACCGTAACCGTATATCTAAACGATTACGGTTAAACAAAATTTAAAACCGTAACCGGTGATTAATAAACTTTACCGTGTTATTGAACCCATAATAAGAGAAAACCCAAACTGAAATGTAAAATCAAAATCGTAAATTAAAGCTCAAACCTAGTTTCGAGCCGTTTGTTTAAAATTTTATTGTTTCATGCAAATGTATGTAAGAACCCTTCAATGAGAAATATAAAATAATTTTAAATAATAATGTTGTTATTTAAATCAAATGATAACACTAAATTCATATTATATAAATCAGTAATAAGTTATATCGTCACTTAGATTATTTACAGAAGTGATAAGAATTTAAGGGTCCATCACTAATATCAACCATATCATATCATAAAAAAATCGTAACCGTATCTAATCATAACCGCTTTAACCAGAACCATATTAAACTATAACCGTATATCAAACGGTCAAGATTAAACAAAATATATGAATTTGACTGTAACCGTATATGGTTAAGGTTAAACAAAATTTATAACTTTATCCATGGTTAATAAACTGTAACTGTGGGCATGCCTCATTACGATAATAATTGAACTCATAATAAGAGAAAGTCCAAACTGAAATATAAAACCCTAATCGTAAATTAAAGCCCACCCCTTTGAAAGGTTAAGCGAAGATGAAGGATAATTTTGCCGACTAACCATTCTTTTGGCATCATTATTCATTTAGTGTCACTACGGAGCATCATCTGGTATAATCACTGCGCACCTTCTAGATTTGTGTTTGGACCCCAAAACTTTGGAGTGGATGAATCTTCACAATACACTTTTCTCGAGTTGTGTTAAACCTCGTCTTTGGTATTCACTTGACAAGGTAATGTTTTGTATAATTTATTATTATTTTTTATGTAATTTATGTATAAACTGATGAGACCCTAAACTGATTCATTTTGTTTGTTTTTTTTTCTTTTCTCTCTACAGAAATCGACGAGATTAGAAAATTATCATACTTATTTTCATAAAAACAGACTCGTTGAGTACTATAGTTCTCGATATCCTCCTCATGCCTGTCTCGCTGAATTAACTAAACTAGTAAGTGATATTTCTTTTATGTTGTTTACTTTGGATTTTAGTTGGGTTTTGATTGATTGGTTACTAATTCTTTTTCTTTCTTTTTTTTTGGTTTTTCTATTCAGATGATGCGGTTGATCGCGGTTCTCAGGTGGGCGCAAGTGGCATTTTGCGTTCACCCGATATTGAACGCTCTTGCGGAAAATGAGCCCGACCGTTACGAGAAAGCAGTGGAGCGTTACGATAACCTTTTCAACCGCCTTCCAAGATCTGTACAGAAACGGGAAAATTGGTCTAATCTCACTGAGCTTCGAAAGCAAGCAGTCGATAGTGTTACAGATCTACTTGGGTGGCTCCAATCTATGATTTGGAGTCTTGACGATAATAAGGCGATGCCTGCCAATATTGCCATGTACAACGTAATTGCGCAGGAAATGATGTTTTGGGAGCAGCAAGCAAGTCTTTAATTATTTCTCCCTATGTTTCTTTAAATTGTATGTTTTCTAGATTTTCAGACATGGATTTTAGGATTGTTTCCACTTAATAACTCTCTTGCATACTGTTTCAGACATGGATGTTAGTTTGAGTATTATCGGTCTTGACTTGAGGCAATGTTTATTATGCTGGAAAACTTACATATGCTTTTTGATATATTTCCGTAGAGCCAAAGAAAGCAAACACCAAACCGGAACAAATGAAATCTATTATTGTCTCTAATGATGATCTCACGAGAAGTTATCTGTGAGATTAACTTAGCTGCAACATGACAATCTCCACATATCCTAAGATTCTTCGTTATTCTTATGGCGTTATTACTGTCTTCTGCTTCTTCCTTTGTGTTCATCAAAACAAACACAATGGCTAATTTCTCACCATGAACAGCTAAATGCGTCTCTTTATCTTCTACATTATGAATCGGGGAACATACCCTAACTCTTTCATTTTCTTTACTAGAACATCCAGCTCTCTGTAAATCTCATTGGATTGCGGGTGTGACCTGTCGCCTACTAAGAATGTATGAATTTCTCTGTTCACCTCAACATTGCTTGCTCCGGGATTCTTCTTCAACCCTTTGCTCTTCATTATGTTTCTGATGTTAGTCTCTTCTTCCCATCTTCCAGCCTTTGCGTATATGTTAGAAAGCAATACGTAGTAACCCGATTGCTAACTGGAAAAGTTTATCAGCTGCTAGTAGACCGATGTCTGTGTCAGAATGCACCTTGCAAGCTCCCCAAACTCTCTCGTTTGGTTCCATTGACATTCTTGTATGAATTTGTAAGCTTCTTTCATTTTCCCGGCTCGGCCAAGAAGATCCACCATACAAGCCAAATGCTCTAACCTAGGAGTGATCTTGTAATGATCTGTCATGAGTTTGAAACAACTCCTACCTTCTTCTAGTAATCCTGCGTGGCTACAAGCAGCGAGCGTTGTGACAAACGCAATTGAATCAGGGACGAGACCCGAATCTTGCATTTTCGAAAACAATGCCACTGCGTCACAGCCTCTTCCGCTGAATCCATAAGCTGAAATCATAGCTGTCCAAGACACAACATCACGTGACTTCATGTTCTCAAACACATCTCTCGCTCTGTCTAAACATCCGCATTTCGCATACATATCAATCAGTGCATTCTCTAACAACAGATTCGGTATCAGCTTCTTTCTCTCAATGTATCCATGGATTTTCTTACCAAGAGACAGAGCAGATGTATCTCCACAAGCAGGTAACACACTTGTGATCGAGACTGCATCAGGTTCGAACCCATCAGCCTCCATTCCGGAATACAACTCCACGGCTTCAACAGGCATCGCGTTTTTCATATACACACCGATCATCACATTCCATGAAACCAAACTCTTTTTCCCCATTTTAAAAAACATATCTTTAACATACATAACGTTTTCAGTTGTAGTGTTACTCACTGCTGGTAACAGACTAGCCATGGTGCCAGCATCGTGGCTTATCTTCACAGATTCCATTTCCCTACAAACTTCCAAAGCATCATCAAATCTCTGATTTTGCGCATACCCAGCAACTAACGAGTTCCAAGAGACCACATCTCTCCTAGACATCTCATCAAGTACAAGCCTTGCTTCAGATAAAAATCCACACTTTCCATACATAGAAACTAAACCATTCCCAACAAACAAAGTCGAAGAGAGCCCAACTTTTGTAGCAGACCCATGAATTTTCTTCCCAATGACAATATTCCCAGAGCAAGAACATGCCTTTAGAACACACGGGAAAGTGTAATGATCAGGTTTAACATGACAACTACACATCGTCACAAACACTTGAATACCTTCACGGTAAAACCCATTATTAACATAGCTTCTGATCATAACATTAATGATAATTACGTTTCTCTCAGGAATTTCGTCGAACACCTTACATTGATGCGTTTCATGAGATTTGCGTGGAATCAAACCTCATCAGTCATCACCATCATCAACGGTTTATATATAGTTAAACCGGATCAGACCGGTCTCACATGCGCAATTTGTTTTTTTTTTTTCTTTTTTTTTTTAATTTCATGTTTTAACAACATAAATCATCTTTGATCTTTGTAGTCACAAAGTTCACAGTAAAATTTGCAGAGACAGTGATAAGTGATGTTAATGTAAAACTCCTCTTGATGTTTATGTGAATTTTATATGAATCTAGCTCATATAATTTTTAAATGGGTTTAGATTTTTTAGGATTATTTTCCTTTAAAAATATACATAGTTTTTTAATTTTAATCAAGGACTTTTTGATTGTATAGATAGAAATATTGTTTTTTTTTTTTTTTTGTACTTCTTATTAAAAAATTGAAATCAAAGATTTAATCTTTACCTTAACTCTTTTAGACATTATTGAACTTGTTTCACTTTTTTGAGAGATAGACATATCATCTAAACAATAATCTATACTATATAAAAGTCGAGGCTATAAGCTCCTGAGGCCGTCCACCTAGGATTTTAAACGACCAATCGTGGTTGGACATCTCATTAATTAGCATTTTTAGCTATCATATTAGTTAACATTTTTTAATTATAATATTTTCTATATTAAGATATTTATGAAAAGGAAAAAACAATATATATGTAAAGAAGAGAAATGTCAAATGTTGAAAAAAAAACATATGAAATTTTTTGGGTTTAAAATGAAAAGGAAAAGGCTAATAATGAAAATGAAAAATTCTACTTAACAAAAAAAAAAAAGGAAAAAAAAAAGAAGATTTCTAAATGCTAAAGTATTGGTTTTATGTATAAATATCGTTCTATAATTTAGAATGGAATACAGAAAGAGAATACTTTATATTCTTGAAAAAAAAAGAGCTTAAAGAAGAGGGTCTAAGTTTTAAGGATGAGCGAGATGTTATTTTTGACTCTGACCATCATACTGAAGAAGCAGTTCGACCTCAGTTTGTAGAAACCTTTGAAGAATAAGATCTAGGTTTTGACTTTGGGGATGAACAAGAGTTTAACTTTACCTATGAAAAAGCAGTTCCATATCAGCTTAGAGAAGTTTTTTTTTTTTTTTTGAAACAAAAGCTTGGAGAAGTTGTTCCATTCTACGGGTTGTCGGCGCTTATTGGTTGAGAACGATGTTAGTTTTGACTTTGATAATCAAATAGTGATGTCGTCTGGGAGAATGACATGTGAACTATTTGTTTGGAAGAGTTTGACGATGGAACAACCAAACAAGTATTGTGACTTTACCGTGTGGACACGAGTTTGACGAGGAGTGTTATAGAGTGGTGTGTGCAGTGGCGGATCTAGAACAAAAATTTAGAGGGGCGATCAATATTTATGTTTTATGTAAATATATATATATATATATATATATACATATATATAATAATAATAAAATAATAAAAAAATATTGAATATATTTTTTGCTTTGTTATTTTATTTATGATAAATAAATTCATTATACTATATAAGAAAAAGTAAAATAGATACATCATTTCTATTAAAAATCATTTGAGTTTAAATGAATCAAAGAGTAATATTTAAAAGTTAGGATTTTAAATTAACATATTTAGTTTGATTTAAAATTTATATTTACTAGATTTTTAGTTTTTTACTAAAAACAATTTTATAGAAAACTCAAACATTTAGAAAACAACACATAAAAAAATAAAAAGAAACCAATTATCATAACTATGAACCGTCAAAGTTATGGGTTGAGACAAATTTTTAAGAATTAATAATACAAAAGGAAAGAAATATTATGGTCTAGGCATTTAGATAATGTTGTTAATTCCATTTGATTTAAATTTGTAACTAATTTAGCTCAATTAAAGGGGCAAAGAGATAAGTAATATTCTTTTTTTTTTTGTCATGAGATAAGTAATATTCATTTACCTTTTTTAGTTAAAGTCAATTTGGTTAATTGGAAAACATAAATTTAAGGGTGGCAAGAAAGATTTTTTATAGGTAGAATCTAAAATATACAAAATTTGTAGAATCTTAAAAAAAGTTGAGTAGTGATTTTATTGGGATTTTAGTCGACCAATCTCGATTTGCCATCTTACTAATTTACATTTTTTGTCATCTCATTAATTAACATTTTTTGAATTCTACTATTTTCTATATTAATATTTATAAAAAGGAAAGAAAAAATAATATACATGTAAAGAAGAACAATGTAAAATTTTTAAAAACAACTTATGAAAATAAAAAAAATGTCAAATTTAGTTATTAGATATATAAAAAAATAATTTCAGAATTTGAATTAAGAAAATTTAAACAAGTCAAATGTAAACTTCTTGAAAATATCATATGAGAATAAGAAAAATCTCAAATTTAGTCAGGAGAATATATATAAAAAAAATAGAATCCATAATTAGAATTAGTAAAATATCTTCATTCTTAAAGAATGTAGTTAATTGGAATTGGAAAGATCTTAAAAGAAAAAAAAATTAAGAAAAACATTATAAGAAAAATGTCAAATTTAGTTATTAGTACATATAAAATGCAATTCATACTTAGAATCAGGAAAATTTAAAGAAGAAATTTGTAAACTTCTTAAGAACATCATATAAAAAATAAGAAAAAACTCAAATTTAGTTATTAGGATATATCATGATTCTTAAATAATATAGTTAATTGGAATTGGAAAGAACTTAGAAGACAGAAAAATTATGAAATAATTTATGTAAAAGCTTTTAAAAAAACTTAATATTAGATGAAGAAATATTTTTAATTCTAAGGTAGTGATTGAGGGTATTTTAGATAATTTTTGTCGGATATTACTCCCTCCGTTCTTTTATAAGTGATGTTTTAGCATAATGCACATAGATTAAGAAATCATTTAATTTTTGTTTATTTCTAAACTAAAACATCATTTATTATCTAATCAACCAATAAAAAAAACAATCTACGGAATATAAATCGTCAAAACCAATAAAAAAGTAATTAATTTTGTATTGAAAGCTGAAAACATCATCTATTTAAGAACAAAACTATAAGCTTTAAACATCACTTATTAAAGAACGGAGGGAGTATTGTTAATAGGAAAGTATTATAATTTATAACAAAAATGTCAAATTTAGTTATTAGTATATATATAAAAAAAAAGTTCATAATTAGAATTAGGAAAATAAAAATTTAAACTTCTTCAAAACACCACATGAAAAATAAGAAAAATCTCAAATTTAGTTATTAGAATATATACCTGGTAGAAATTTGAGGCTGTTTGAACAAAATGAAAGATCATTTTATCACTTTGTGGCGCTTAAAATAATTACAAAAGATATTTGTTAGAAAACTTATTGAAAATATTTAATTGTGTAAAACAATGTAATAAAAAATTAAACGAAAAGATTTTTGGCAAGTAATTATCTTGATTTGGAATTGTATCTTTTTATGATAGCATAAAATTTTCTAAACATATAAAAAGTCCCCATTTTGATTAAAATCTATATTTATTATGGCATAAAAATGATAATGAAGATAGTAACACCAATATGATATGACTTCAAAGACCAAATTAGTACCAATAGAGGCTAATAAATCAAATTGATTAAAAATACAAATATATTATAACACATAAATAATTGACAATTGTTAATCAACTACATTTTAAATTTATGTTATAGTTTTCTTAGTTGTGTATTTGAAATAGAAATGTAGGTTCAATAGTAATTTAAGAAAATTTAGAGACTCAAACGCTATAATACATCATATTTCTAATACATTTTATACTAAAGTTATTTTATACTAAAATTAGGGAATTTTGCCAAATGTGCCACATTTTGGGAAAATCTTAGCAAATGTACCACATTTGAAATGGATTTAGCATCCATACCACATTTGGTGTTTGTGTGGCAATTCTTGGACGATTTTGCCCTCCTCTGTGCGTCAAGTATGTGTCAGGGGAAGGAGCTACAGTAGACGCCGGTTGGGAAACGGGGACAACTTTGTGTCAGAGAAGGACAACTTTGTCTGAAAGACAACTTTGTGTCAGAGAAGAAGGACAAAACATTGCATTAAATGCAGTTTACATTTACCATGGACAATAATTATGAAATAGAGTGAATGATGTCCCCCAAGAATAAGTCCAGATCTCTTGATTGTCCATCGCCAGATGATGTGGTTTTACCAGCCAGAGATCTGGATTTACTCGGGGACAACTTCTCTTGATTTTCCATCGCCAGATGATGTGGTTTTACCAGCCAGAGATCTGAATTTACTCGGAGACAACTTGATCTTTATTTTATTCCGCCAGAGAGGCGAAGACGAAGATCTGGATTTACTCGGGGACAACTTTGTTTTACCAGCCAGAGGGAAAAAAAAAGGTTCAATAATCCGGGTAAGTGAGGACAATATTGTTCGACTAATCTGTGGACCAAAATAGATGCCGAGAAATCTAAATAAAATTCAAAACCCTTAAACGAGAACAATTGGTAGACAAAATGTGGAATTCATGATAATAAAACAAAATGATGAATCGGGGACAAGATCTAAACGCAACAGAGAATTCCCAATCGGGGACAAGATCTGGACAACAGTAGAGAATGTTTATATGAAAAAAAGTTTTATCGTAAATGAGAGAAAGTACTAGACAAAGAGAGAGATAAAGTGAAAATGAAAGAAATAAAAAAATAAAAAATAAAAATGTAACAACAAATAAAGAAATAGAAAATTGTAGTTACCAATGTAGAGAAATAAAGGAAGGCAGAAAAGTCAGAGGGGCACATCAACTACAGGTTTTGGTCTCTCATGTTGGAGGGTAAAATGGTCTTTACCAACGGCAATTGTGGTACAAGAGAAAAATGAGTATATGAAGTGGTAGAACCAAAAATGTTTCGATGAAATGTGGTATAGAAGCTAATTTTCTCCTAAAATTATCTTCAAAACGTTTTCTTTACTATAACAAATTTAGTTTTAAACAACATTAATGATACTAAAACTATAAATAAATGAACATTTATGTTAGAAATAATCAAAAAGAAAACATTATAGTACTTTTGCATTACTACATGTCAATGTATATTTATATAAATGAAAATTAAGACAAAAAATATATTAAACTAATCAATAAAAACAAATCCCCGCGTAGTGGAGGTTAATAATCTAGTATTTCTATTAATAATAATATCATATAGCTTTATACCAACAAACTTGTCTTCATATGAATATTTAATGATTTTATTTTGTTCAGAGACAGTATTGTTAGCCTTAGAAAAATGCGAAATCAGTAGCCAACTTACTTTTTTCGATCACGAGCCAGTATTATTATTTATAGCTAAGTTTGTGATTTTTTCTTTTTCTGATTTGTCAATGTGGGATATAATTTCTTTTTCTTTCTCGGCCGTTACTTTTTCATGGCTTCCATTATATCATTAGATAAATCAATTATTGGGCCTTTATTTTAAACTAGATATGGACCCGTGCGCGGGTTATCGATCGAGATTATCTTTCTTAATATTTTTATTTTATTTTTGTAAGGTTAACTAAAATTCTATAAACATATATATTTTAGAAAATGCAGCATAATTATTTCTAAATATAGATTTATTAGCATAATATACAATATAAAATATTATTTGTAGTTATGTTATACTAGTTATTAAATCATCTAATATAAATGTTGGCCTATTTATAAAATTATATAATTCTTTGCTTATTATAAGTTATGAAATCATAAATATTCATATGTTGTATTATTAAATTTTAATAAGTTATTTACATCCATCAGAAGAGTGTGTTACATCTTATAAATTCAATGTGGGCAAGATAGAAACAAAACTATGACAATAAAAAAAGATAAAACTATATAGTTCCGTAAAAATATGAAAGATATATGTATAACATGTAAACATATAGTATGAGATACGTAAATATATGATTTTGTTTAAAAAAGTTTGACGTCATAATAAAATTGTGACAGTAAAAAAAGAGAAAATATGAGATAGTCTATATCAATGTCATGTAACTTTACTTGATAATATGAAATATCCTCAACAAAAAGAGAAAACCTTATAAGGAATTAGAAAATGTACAATAAATAACTTAAGACTAAAAAAAATTAAAAAAATAACATCAGACTGAACATTATCTATTTGCTACATGACTCTTGTCATTTTTTAGCTCATATTATTAGTTTCTTCGTTTTCTCTTCTTTCTAATTTTCAAATCTCTATATTTCTCTCATTAGATTTCTTTTATTTTTGTTCGAACTCCTCTTTCTTTCTCCTTCTCTCTCTCTCGTCGGATTTCTTCACCACCATATCTTTATTTATTTTTTTCCTTATCTATATTTCTCGCATTTTTCGGGCATCACCACCGAGTCTCACTACTCTGACCCACCACCATAACTAAATCTCACTACTATCACAATCACCACCACCAACAATACTGAATCTCGCTAATTCCGACTCACCACCTTCATCAATATTTACCGCCGCTACCACCACCAAGCTTGAACCACCATCATCAACACCAACACTACTTACCGTCTCTTATCCTCTTTTCCCAACTTCTCTTATTACTCCACCTTCTTTATCTCCTTCGACATTGGACCAAGCCTCTCCCACAATAACTCTAATCTATGTCTATCGCCGTTCATCATTACTAATTTGCTTCAATTGCCATATATTCATTGATATGATATAACATCGTTAAGAAATTAATTTGCTTGATGAGAAAATATGAGACAATCTATTTGTTTATTTAAAGGTGACTAATTAGAATCCTTTTTCTTATAGGATTAATAATTGATTGTATAATTTTCTTAATTTTTTTCTATTTTTAAATCTTTTTCTTGGAAAAACTCTTATGAAAATATATGTATAATTTCTTTATAATTAGCTTTTTAAAAAAAAAAATTTGTTTGCTAGATGGCAAAAACTCTTATGAAAATATATGTAAAATTTCTTTATAATTAGCTTTTTACATTTTAAAACTGTTTAAATTTATAATTTTTTTATAATTATCTAAAGGTGACTATTTACAATCCTTTCTTCATAGGATTAATAATTGATTGTATAATTTTCTTAATTTTCTTTTTCTATGTTTAAATATTTTTCTTGGAAAAACTCTTATGGAAATATATGTACAATTTCTTTATAATTAGCTTTCTAAAAACAAAAATTTTGTTTGCTAGATGGCAAAAACTCTTATGGAAATATATGTACAGTTTCTTTATAATTAGCTTTTTACATTTTAAAACTGTTTAAATTTATAATTTTTTATAATTATCTTTTTACTTTTTCATTCTTTTTCAAAGGAAAATTATTTGACACATATCAAAATCTCAGATCGAAAAATTTGACATGTGTCACGATCTCGTGAGTTATTAACTTTGAAAACCATACTTTATATAATAAGATATATAATTATTCTGAAAACTAGTAAAACTAAAAAATTGTATTAATAAAATTAACTAATACATACAGTATATTAGTTTCATGAAATTATGTATATTCTCAAAATAAAAACCTAAATTTTTGTTTATACAGGAATTTACTTTTTATTTAACATTATATGTTTATTGAACATGGATGATAAACTAATATTGTGATTAGGTTTTGCAAGCTAGTGTTCCATCCAAGCAATTTGTGGTGACATTGGAGAAAAAAAAAATCCAATTATAGTAGAGACGTCTTGCTCTTGTTGGAATAGAAATCTATGTTCAATCGATTTGAGAGGTACCTTAACATTGCAATAGAAGGTTTCGTTAGCTCCGAGATGGACGCATGTTTTTCTTTGTGACTGGTTTTGTTCACATTGGTGTGGGAGTAAATTTGGCAAGTTTGTTTTCTTCCGAGCTTTCGTTTAAGTTTTTTTTTTTTTTTTTTTTCGTCTTTGTGGATTGTGTTCTACATGGTTTTTTTTTAATCGGTTCTCTCTTCTGGGCTTTTAGTTTATGGTGATATTATTAATGTTTTCGTCTGCATATGTATTTTGACAATATATTCTTCTTTGCAATATTAATCAAAATACCTATGAAATTAGACATTGCTTTCATTTTCTACTCACAAGTTGAAAGCTACGTCATAAGTTACAAATGAGACTACGAAAACAACAATCTCTCTCTTTTCTCTGCAGATTATACTTGGGACACTTAAGACTTAAGTTTCCTCTAGATAAGCCAATATATAGGATTACTACATTACATTTGCTATTTTCTTCAACCAAAGCAAATATATTTCCGTACCTTGATGTTCATTCTCTTCACTCGTCGTCTATATCAATGTCATGTAACTTTACTTGATAATATGAAATATCCTCAACAAAAAGAGAAAACCCTATAAAGAATTAGAAAATGTACAATAAATAACTTAAGACTAAAAGAAATTAAAAAATAACATCAGACTGAACATTATCTATTTGCTACATGACTTTTGTCATTTTTTGGCTCATATTATTAGTTTCTTCGTTTTCTCTTCTTTCTAATTTTCAAATCTCTATATTTCTTTCATTAGATTTCTCTTATTTTTGTTCGAACTCCTCTTTCTTTCTCCTTCTCTCTCTCTCGTCGGATTTCTTCACCACCATATCTTTATTTATTTTTTTCCTTATCTATATTTCTCGCATTTTTCGGGCATCACCACCGAGTCTTACTACTCTGACCCACCATCATAACTAAATCTCACTACTATCACAATCACCACCACCAACAATACTGAATCTCGCTAATTCCGACTCACCACCTTCATCAATATTTACCGCCGCTACCACCACCAAGCTTGAACCACCATCATCAACACCAACACTACTTACCTTCTCTTATCCTCTTTTCCCAACTTCTCTTATTACTCCACCTTCTTTATCTCCTTCGACATTGGACCAAGCCTCTCCCACAATAACTCTAATATATGTCTATCGCCGTTCATCATTACTAATTTGCCTCAATTGCCATATATTCAATGATATGATATAACATCGTTAAGAAATTAATTTGCTTGATGAGAAAATATGAGACAATCTATTTGTTTATTTAAAGGTGACTAATTAGAATCCTTTTTCTTATAGGATTAATAATTGATTGTAAAATTTTCTTAATTTTTTTCTATTTTTAAATCTTTTTCTTGGAAAAACTCTTATGAAAATATATGTATAATTTCTTTATAATTAGCTTTTTAAAAACAAAAATTTTGTTTGCTAGATGGCAAAAACTCTTATGAAAATATATGTAAAATTTCTTCATAATTAGCTTTTTACATTTTAAAAATGTTTAAATTTATAATTTTTTTATAATTATCTAAAGGTGACTATTTACAATCCTTTTTTCATAGGATTAATAATTGATTGTATAATTTTCTTAATTTTCTTTTTCTATGTTTAAATATTTTTCTTGGAAAAACTCTTATGGAAATATATGTACAATTTCTTTATAATTAGCTTTCTAAAAACAAAAATTTTGTTTGCTAGATGGCAAAAACTCTTATGGAAATATATGTACAATTTCTTTATAATTAGCTTTTTACATTTTAAAACTGTTTAAATTTATAATTTTTTATAATTATCTTTTTACTTTTTCATTCTTTTTCAAAAGAAAATTATTTGACACATGTCAAAATCTCATATCGAAAAATTTGACACGTGTCACGATCTCGTGAGTTATTAACTTTGAAAACCATATTTTATATAATAAGATATATAATTATTCTGAAAACTAGTAAAACTAAAAAATTGTATTAATAAAATTAACTAATACATACAGTATATTAGTTTCATGAAATTATGTATTTTCTCAAAATAAAAACCTAAATTTTTGTTTATACAGGAATTTACTTTTTATTTAACATTATATGTTTATTTAACATGGATGATAAACTAATATTGTGATTAGGTTTTGCAAGGTAGTGTTCCATCCAAGCAATTTGTGGTGACATTGGAGAAAAAAAAATCCAATTATAGTAGAGACGTCTTGCTCTTGTTGGAATAGAAATCTATGTTCAATCGATTTGAGAGGTACCTTAACATTGCAATAGAAGGTTTCGTTAGCTCCGAGATGGACGCATGTTTTTCTTTGTGACTGGTTTTGTTCACATTGGTGTGGGAGTAAGTTTGGCAAGTTTGTTTTCTTCCGAGCTTTCGTTTAAGTTTTTTTTTTTTTTTCCGTCTTTGTGGATTGTGTTCTACATGGTTTTTTAATCGGTTCTCTCTTCTGGGCTTTTAGTTTATGGTGATATTATTAATGTTTTCGTCTGCATATGTATTTTGACAATATATTATTCTTTGCAATATTAATCAAAATACCTATGAAATTAGACATTGCTTTCATTTTCTACTCACAAGTTGAAAGCTACGTCATAAGTTACAAATGAGACTACGAAAACAACAATCTCTCTTTTTTCTCTGCAGATTATACTTGGGACACTTAAGACTTAAGTTTCCTCTAGATAAGCCAATATATAGGATTACTACATTACATTTGCTATTTTCTTCAACCAAAGCAAATATATTTCCGTACCTTGATGTTCATTCTCTTCACTCGTCGTCTATATCAATGTCATGTAACTTTACTTGATAATATGAAATATCCTCAACAAAAAGAGAAAACCCTATAAAGAATTAGAAAATGTACAATAAATAACTTAAGACTAAAAGAAATTAAAAAAATAACATCAGACTGAACATTATCTATTTGCTACATGACTTTTGTCATTTTTTGGCTCATATTATTAGTTTCTTCGTTTTCTCTTCTTTCTAATTTTCAAATCTCTATATTTCTTTCATTAGATTTCTCTTATTTTTGTTCGAACTCCTCTTTCTTTCTCCTTCTCTCTCTCTCGTCGGATTTCTTCACCACCATATCTTTATTTATTTTTTTCCTTATCTATATTTCTCGCATTTTTCGGGCATCACCACCGAGTCTTACTACTCTGACCCACCATCATAACTAAATCTCACTACTATCACAATCACCACCACCAACAATACTGAATCTCGCTAATTCCGACTCACCACCTTCATCAATATTTACCGCCGCTACCACCACCAAGCTTGAACCACCATCATCAACACCAACACTACTTACCTTCTCTTATCCTCTTTTCCCAACTTCTCTTATTACTCCACCTTCTTTATCTCCTTCGACATTGGACCAAGCCTCTCCCACAATAACTCTAATATATGTCTATCGCCGTTCATCATTACTAATTTGCCTCAATTGCCATATATTCAATGATATGATATAACATCGTTAAGAAATTAATTTGCTTGATGAGAAAATATGAGACAATCTATTTGTTTATTTAAAGGTGACTAATTAGAATCCTTTTTCTTATAGGATTAATAATTGATTGTATAATTTTCTTAATTTTTTTCTATTTTTAAATCTTTTTCTTGGAAAAACTCTTATGAAAATATATGTATAATTTCTTTATAATTAGCTTTTTAAAAACGAGGGTTTTGTTTGCTAGATGGCAAAAACTCTTATGAAAATATATGTAAAATTTCTTTATAATTAGCTTTTTACATTTTAAAACTGTTTAAATTTATAATTTTTTTATAATTATCTAAAGGTGACTATTTACAATCCTTTCTTCATAGGATTAATAATTGATTGTATAATTTTCTTAATTTTCTTTTTCTATGTTTAAATATTTTTCTTGGAAAAACTCTTATGGAAATATATGTACAATTTCTTTATAATTAGCTTTCTAAAAACAAAAATTTTGTTTGCTAGATGGCAAAAACTCTTATGGAAATATATGTACAATTTCTTTATAATTAGCTTTTTACATTTTAAAACTGTTTAAATTTATAATTTTTTATAATTATCTTTTTACTTTTTCATTCTTTTTCAAAAGAAAATTATTTGACACATGTCAAAATCTCATATCGAAAAATTTGACACGTGTCACGATCTCGTGAGTTATTAACTTTGAAAACCATACTTTATATAATAAGATATATAATTATTCTGAAAACTAGTAAAACTAAAAAATTGTATTAATAAAATTAACTAATACATACAGTATATTAGTTTCATGAAATTATGTATTTTCTCAAAATAAAAACCTAAATTTTTGTTTATACAGGAATTTACTTTTTATTTAACATTATATGTTTATTTAACATGGATGATAAACTAATATTGTGATTAGGTTTTGCAAGGTAGTGTTCCATCCAAGCAATTTGTGGTGACATTGGAGAAAAAAAAATCCAATTATAGTAGAGACGTCTTGCTCTTGTTGGAATAGAAATCTATGTTCAATCGATTTGAGAGGTACCTTAACATTGCAATAGAAGGTTTCGTTAGCTCCGAGATGGACGCATGTTTTTCTTTGTGACTGGTTTTGTTCACATTGGTGTGGGAGTAAGTTTGGCAAGTTTGTTTTCTTCCGAGCTTTCGTTTAAGTTTTTTTTTTTTTTTTTTTTTTCCGTCTTTGTGGATTGTGTTCTACATGGTTTTTTTAATCGGTTCTCTCTTCTGGGCTTTTAGTTTATGGTGATATTATTAATGTTTTCGTCTGCATATGTATTTTGACAATATATTCTTCTTTGCAATATTAATCAAAATACCTATGAAATTAGACATTGCTTTCATTTTCTACTCACAAGTTGAAAGCTACGTCATAAGTTACAAATGAGACTACGAAAACAACAATCTCTCTTTTTTCTCTGCAGATTATACTTGGGACACTTAAGACTTAAGTTTCCTCTAGATAAGCCAATATATAGGATTACTACATTACATTTGCTCTTTTCTTCAACCAAAGCAAATATACTTCCGTACCTTGATGTTCATTCTCTTCACTCGTCGTCTATATCAATGTTATGTAACTTTACTTGATAATATGAAATATCCTCAACAAAAAGAGAAAACCTTATAAGGAATTAGAAAATGTACAATAAATAACTTAAGACTAAAAAAAATTAAAAAAATAACATCAGACTGAACATTATCTATTTGCTACATGACTTTTGTCATTTTTTTGGCTCATATTATTAGTTTCTTCGTTTTCTCTTCTTTCTAATTTTCAAATCTCTATATTTCTCTCATTAGATTTCTCTTATTTTTGTTCGAACTCCTCTTTCTTTCTCCTTCTCTCTCTCTCGTCGGATTTCTTCACCACCATATCTTTATTTATTTTTTTCCTTATCTATATTTCTCGCATTTTTTGGGCATCACCACCAAGTCTCACTACTCTGACCCACCACCATAACTAAATCTCACTACTATCACAATCACCACCACCAACAATACCGAATCTCGCTAATTCCGACTCACCACCTTCATCAATATTTACCGCCTCTACCACCACCAAGCTTGAACCACCATCATCAACACCAACACTACTTACCGTCTCTTATCCTCTTTTCCCAACTTCTCTTATTACTCTACCTTCTTTATCTCCTTCGACATTGGACCAAGCCTCTCCGACAATAACTCTAATCTATGTCTATCGCCGTTCATCATTACTAATTTGCCTCAATTGCCATATATTCATTGATATGATATAACATCATTAAGAAATTAATTTGCTTGATGAGAAAATATGAGACAATCTATTTGTTTATTTAAAGGTGACTAATTAGAATCCTTTTTCTTATAGGACTAGGTTATAACCCCCGCTACGCGGGGGTTTACTTTTATTGATTGTTATAATATATTTTTGGGCTATGTAATCAATTAATTACAATAATTTTTCATTTTTTAAATTCTTTTTAGCATAAATGTTGTTTTATTCATATTTAATTTTAGTATCATTTATGTTGGTTAAAAATTTATTTTAATAAAAGAAAAGCTTATAGGATAAAATTTGGTATAAAACATATTGTAAATATGATGTGTCATATTTTACTCAAGTATATATAAAAAACTTCTAAATTTTATTAATTAAAATGATCTAATATCCGAACATCAAACTTAAAACATAAAAATTACCAATAAATGAAAAGAAACAAATGAATAAACTGACACATGTTATATGTATATATTGTATACTTTTTTTTTTTTTCACATACCTACCTCTTGATTGATTATTCTATTCATATTTTTTTTTTATCCCAATTATAAAATTTCTATTTTTTTTGCTTTAATTTATTGCCATTCTTTCAATTTTATTAATAATTTATTTTAAATAAATAACCAAATCAAGCCAAACCAAATTAATCCAAACCGAATTAAAATGAACCGAAGTAAGTTTGATTAGAGACTTGATGTTTTATTAAAATCGAAATAACCGAATCAAATTTAACTTGAAATCAAACTAAAATGCCGACCCCTAACTGTGATTAAGAAGGGATATTGACAAATTTGGTGAGACTAATAATGGTATTATTTTATATATTCTAATAACAAAATTTTTACATTTTTCTTTTTTGCATATATATTTTTTTAAGTTTACATTTTTCTCGTTTCCATAGATATTGTTTTTTTTTTTTACTTTTTTTATAAATATCTTAATTTTCTATTGATATTATTTTATATATTCTTATAACAAAATTTTCATTTTTTCGTTTCCCATATGTTTTTTTTTAAGTTTACATTTTTGTTGTTTCCATATATATTGTATTTCCCTTTAATAAGTATCTTAATATAGAAAATTATTGGAATCTAAAATTACTAATTACCGAGATGGCTTCGTGATTAGTATTTTAAAATTTTGTGGACAGTTTCAGAAGCTTATAGCTTCGATTTTTATGTAGTATAGAAGCTAGTGGTTTCGCCTTAAGCTATGAAAATTTTATAGCTTTTAGAGTTTCAAATTTATAAGCTCATGGCCTCGAATAACTCCAAATTTATGAAAATTTTAGATTACTATTTACAAACACATAAACAAATAACATCAAACTTTGATAGAGTTTTGAAAAATATTAAATTGAATAACAATAGAATCTTTAATAATACTTAAATCTACTCCTTCATACTTGTCTTCTTATTGATGATAAAAAGATACTCGAAAATAATACGGACAATTCCAAGAAAAAACAGAAAGTCACCTGCCAGCTTTAATATAATTGTCATCGTGATCGGTTAGATTTGGCAAACAAACATGCCAAACTTTGTTTTTTGAAGAAGCTTTGCATGGTTAAAAAGATAATTTAAAAACAGGGAACTCAAATTAATTAAACGATAATAATATATTTAGAATTTAAAATTTGCTCTTTGCTTATCGAGATTAAATTACACAAATTTTGAATTTGTTTTTATACAATTACTTTTTTTCTTCTCTTTCTTTTTTTTTTTGGTCAAAAATTCTCTTTCTTTTAAGAATTAGCTTTTTTGCTTCTCTTGTTCTTATTCTTCAATATAATTCTTTTCATTTTTTTTATTTGATTTCTTTGTCTTTCTTTCACATACGAACCATTTTTCATGCATATATTTAACATAAAGAAGTTAACAATATCCACACAAAGAAACAATTTGAAAGCTAAATAAATTTTAGGATCAATAATACCTTGTAATTTCTTTAAAAGTCACAATTGAATGAACCTAGACTTCATTCATTAGTGTAACCTGAAATACAAATCAAACAGTCTAAATGCAGTAAAATTAAACAATATTTGTTTATAGTTCATAGAGAAAAAAATCAAAAAATATGTGGCAAGAGAAAAAAAAACTCAAAGCCGCATAATAGTAAACTCGTTTGAAACTGAATACTAATTGTGTTGTCGAGGTTCAGTATTTATAGTTGGGAAAATGTTCTATTTCCACTCCTACTATTTGGACGGTTCCGTTTCCTACCCAAACAACGAGTTGGTGCTTATTTCAACAGTTTTCGTAACAAATTTCAAATTAACTACCCATACTCTGTGTTTATAGTTGAACTCAACATTGACTCAAACGGACGTTAGTCAACCATTAAAATAGTAGAGTCGGATGACACGGTGGCAATTCAAAAGAGGGAGAAGGTCCTATTTCCACCCTTACTATTTGAACGGTTCCTTTTCCTACCCACACAACGAATTGGTGCCTATTTCAACAGTTGAATTCAACTATAAACACAGAGTATGGGTAGTTAATTTGAAATTTGTTACGAAAACTGTTGAAATAAGCACCAACTCGTTGTGTGGGTAGGAAACAGAACCGTCCAAATAGTAGGGGTGGAAATAGGCCCTTTTCCCATTTATAGTTTAATGTATAGGACAAACCGTCATAATTACCTTATGTAATTTTATATTTTTTTTTGTCAACCACACATTAATTATTAAAAAACTCCTTGATTGGTTGCCCAACTAGGAGGAGTAGTGTCTATAAAAGTAACTTCAGAAAATAAAAGTCGAGAAGAATGGGCTAAGTAGTCCGCCTTAACATTACATAAACGAGAGATAAGGGAAAGCGAGAATAAGGGGAAGGAGAGACGGAGCAGTCCAAAATCGTCTAGCTGATTGGAGAAAGCGGGTCATTCTTCAGGTGATTGTACCATCGAGACTAACTCTGAGCAATCTGTTTCAAACGCCTGACAATCAATCCTTCTGGAAAGGATATTCTTCATGGGCTAAATTAAAGCTTCCATCTCCGAGTGAAGGGGGGAGGGGCACCTCCGGAGGCATTTTGCACCAAGCAGTATCGTTTGATCATTTCCTTGAAAACACCAGCATCCTATACCCATAGTTGGGTCCGAAGATTTACAAGAGCCGTCAATCCGACATCTTAAAAATTGGATTGGGCTTTCCAATATTTCCGTAATAATTCTAGTTTCAATCGGTTCCAACTGAGCATCTTTCCACATTGATTTCTCACTCAAAGCGTGATTTAAAATATATGTGGGTTCAGATTGTATTCCATTGAAAACCTTTTTATTCCTATATTTCCATATAAACCACAAAATCCAAGCAAAACAGTTGGTTCTTTCTCCCCCCATCTAGAGGAGGTGGTAACCTCTAATAAATATAATCTAGATTTAAAAATTCTGAGCTTAGAGGAAAATTACCTGAAACCATAGGTATTGTGGATAATTCTCATATGTTTTTTGAATTAGAAAATTAAAAAAAAAAGGATGATTTATTGTTACATTTTTTAATTAGAAAATTTCCAAATAAAAATATATTCGCTGCATAATAATATTGAAATCTATACTTTACATTTTTCTTATTTATACATTTTGTTATTTCAAAAATTCACATTTTTCTTCTT
The DNA here is from genome assembly GCF_000004255.2 of Arabidopsis lyrata subsp. lyrata. Lineage (NCBI taxonomy): Eukaryota > Viridiplantae > Streptophyta > Magnoliopsida > Brassicales > Brassicaceae > Arabidopsis > Arabidopsis lyrata. The sequence continues at coordinate 14,254,123 of NW_003302551.1, forward strand.
TCCATATATTGTTATTTTTTTCCTTTTTATAAATATTTGAGTATAGAAAATATTAGAATTTAAAAATGTTAATTAACATGGTATATAAAAATGTTAATTGACGAAGTGGCTATTCGCGATTGGTCGTTTAAAATCCTAGGTGGACGGCCTCAGAAGCTTATAGCCTCGACTTTTATATAGTATAGATTCCATTGAAAACCTTTTTATTCCTATATTTCCATATAAACCACAAAATCCAAGCAAAACAGTTGGTTCTTTCTCCCCCCATCTAGAGGAGGTGGTAACCTCTAATAAAGATAATCTAGATTTAAAAATTCCGAGCTTAGAGGAAAATTACCTGAAACCATAGGTATTGTGGATAATTCTCATATGTTTTTTGAATGAGAAAATTAAAAAAAAGGGATGATTTATTGTTTCATTTTTTACATTTTTTAATTAGAAAATTTCCAAATAAAAATATATTCGCGGCATAATAATATTGAAATCTATACTTTACATTTTTCTTATTTATACATTTTGTTATTTCAAAAATTCACATTTTTCTTCTTTCCATATATTGTTATTTTTTTCCTTTTTATAAATATTTGAGTATAGAAAATATTAGAATTTAAAAATGTTAATTAACATGGTATATAAAAATGTTAACTGACGAAGTGGCTATTCGCGATTGGTCGTTTAAAATCTTAGGTGGACGGCCTCAGAAGCTTATAGCCTCGACTTTTATATAGTATAGATTTTTACATTTTTTAATTAGAAAATTTCCAAATAAAAATATATTCGCTGCATAATAATATTGAAATCTATACTTTACATTTTTCTTATTTATACATTTTGTTATTTCAAAAATTCACATTTTTCTTCTTTCCATATATTGTTATTTTTTTCCTTTTTATAAATATTTGAGTATAGAAAATATTAGAATTTAAAAATGTTAATTAACATGGTATATAAAAGTGTTAATTGACGAAGTGGCTATTCGCGATTGGCCGTTTAAAATCCTAGGTGGACGGCCTCAGAAGCTTATAGCCTCGACTTTTATATAGTATAGATTCCATTGAAAACCTTTTTATTCCTATATTTCCATATAAACCACAAAATCCAAGCAAAACAGTTGGTTCTTTCTCCCCCCATCTAGAGGAGGTGGTAACCTCTAATAAAGATAATCTAGATTTAAAAATTCCGAGCTTAGAGGAAAATTACCTGAAACCATAGGTATTGTGGATAATTCTCATATGTTTTTTGAATGAGAAAATTAAAAAAAAGGGATGATTTATTGTTTCATTTTTTACATTTTTTAATTAGAAAATTTCCAAATAAAAATATATTCGCGGCATAATAATATTGAAATCTATACTTTACATTTTTCTTATTTATACATTTTGTTATTTCAAAAATTCACATTTTTCTTCTTTCCATATATTGTTATTTTTTTCCTTTTTATAAATATTTGAGTATAGAAAATATTAGAATTTAAAAATGTTAATTAACATGGTATATAAAAATGTTAACTGACGAAGTGGCTATTCGCGATTGGTCGTTTTAAATCTTAGGTGGACGGCCTCAGAAGCTTATAGCCTCGACTTTTATATATTATAGATTTTTACATTTTTTAATTAGAAAATTTCCAAATAAAAATATATTCGCTGCATAATAATATTGAAATCTATACTTTACATTTTTCTTATTTATACATTTTGTTATTTCAAAAATTCACATTTTTCTTCTTTCCATATATTGTTATTTTTTTCCTTTTTATAAATATTTGAGTATAGAAAATATTAGAATTTAAAAATGTTAATTAACATGGTATATAAAAGTGTTAATTGACGAAGTGGCTATTCGCGATTGGTCGTTTAAAATCCTAGGTGGACGGCCTCAGAAGCTTATAGCCTCGACTTTTATATAGTATAGATTCCATTGAAAACCTTTTTATTCCTATATTTCCATATAAACCACAAAATCCAAGCAAAATAGTTGGTTCTTTCTCCCCCCATCTAGAGGAGGTGGTAACCTCTAATAAAGATAATCTAGATTTAAAAATTCCGAGCTTAGAGGAAAATTACCTGAAACCATAGGTATTGTGGATAATTCTCATATGTTTTTTGAATGAGAAAATTAAAAAAAAGGGATGATTTATTGTTTCATTTTTTACATTTTTAATTAGAAAATTTCCAAATAAAAATATATTCGCTGCATAATAATATTGAAATCTATACTTTATATTTTTCTTATTTATCCATTTTGTTATTTCAAAAATTCACATTTTTTTTCTTTCCATATATTGTTATTTTTTTCCTTTTTATAAATATTTGAGTATAGAAAATATTAGAATTTAAAAATGTTAATTAACATGGTATATAAAAATGTTAACTGACGAAGTGGCTATTCGCGATTGGTCGTTTAAAATCCTAGGTGGACAGCCTGAGGAGCTTATAGCCTCGACTTTTATATAGTATAGATTAATAATTGATTGTATAATTTTCTTAATTTTTTTCTATTTTTAAATCTTTTTCTTGGAAAAACTCTTATGAAAATATATGTATAATTTCTTTATAATTAGCTTTTTAAAAACAAAAATTTTGTTTGCTAGATGGCAAAAACTCTTATGAAAATATATGTAAAATTTCTTTATAATTAGCTTTTTACATTTTAAAACTGTTTAAATTTATAATTTTTTTATAATTATCTAAAGGTGACTATTTACAATCCTTTTTCATAGGATTAATAATTGATTGTATAATTTTCTTAATTTTTTTTTTCTATGTTTAAATATTTTTCTTGGAAAAACTATTATGAAAATATATGTACAATTTCTTTATAATTAGCTTTCTAAAAACAAAAATTTTGTTTGCTAGATGGCAAAAACTCTTATGGAAATATATGTACAATTTCTTTATAATTAGCTTTTTACATTTTAAAACTGTTTAAATTTATAATTTTTTATAATTATCTTTTTACTTTTTCCCTTCAAAACTAAATATAAATGGGATGCAAATATTTACCTTAACAAAAAATATCAATGGTAGAGAATTTAAGAGATACATAAGAAGTGAGTAACAGAGCGCCAGAAACAGTATTAGAGATCCTGAAACCGTGAAAGTATTAATTAAATGAGAGTGACATGGTTTACGTAAACCAGAATCGTTAGATTTAATTGATGTAAACCGAGTCAAAGCCTCTATATAAAGCAGAGTCTTGGAACATCAACTATCCTGTGTTTTATCTGTGGACAACCAAAATAAGTCGGTTTGACAAATTAGGGATCAAAAATCAAACTAGTAAAGGCCCATTGGAAAACGGGAACAAGAGTTTCGTTGGATAAATAGAATAGTAGCCTAGGGTTCTTCGGTTGTCACAAGGATTTTCCGTTTCCTTGTATTTCAAGCTAGCGTTAGACCTCCACAAGTCGTTCGTTGTTCTCCGCTTCTTATTTCAAACCCTAAGTACTCATTCGCGTTACCCACTCCTCTTCTTTTCCTTGAACCTCAAGGTTTTAAGAGAAAGACTTTGTTGCATAATGACACCAACACATGATTTGTACCGCAGCTTGCCATATTGAACTGAGACCAATAGAAAACATTTGACGTTTATGAACAGAGACTATAATGACTTTTCTGTGATAGCCTCTTCATAGTATTCATGTGACAGCCTCTTCATATGATCCATGATTGCATTGCAGGCCTGAACCCTTTTTAACCCCCAAAAATATTAATCACCCACTTGAAAACCAAGCTAGGTTCTGGATGTTTACTCCACCTCCAAATCGTTAAGTTTCTCATTTGTTGGAAGAATTGGAATGAGAAGAAACGAGTTTATATGTGACATGGTCTTTCTCTTCCAACAATGCCACACCGCAAAATAGCAAATCATCACAGATTGGAGAAAACAGTCTCTTTATACCCTCTTCCACAGATTTATACTTGAACCACCACCGCTTGGAAAACTTGATCTTTTTGTTTTTCATTGGAATAACCAAATCGGTCTGCAACAACCGCTCATTCACCATTAAAATCTGTTCATACACACACAGCTTGTTGTCCATGTCCAAAAGAACTCACAAAAACATAATTCTCAAATTCGTCAAAGACAAATTTCAACTTTTTTCCAAAGCTATGAAAATCAAATAAATAACTTAAGAATATCGATTTGAGATACCAAGATAGGGATAAAGAAACATAAGATTGGGACCGTAAGTGTGATATTTGTGGAAGTCGGATACCTCTATCAGTGATAAATGTCGTTTTTTCTTGGTCTTCGGGGTTCATCATTATTTGATTATAACCCGAGAAGGCGTCCATGAATGTTAACAGCTCGTTCCCAGCGGTGGACTCTACAAGTCGATCTATATGTGGGAGCGGGAAACTGTCTTTGGGACATGCTTTATTGAGGTCTGTGAAGTCGATGCAAACCCTATCTTTTCCATTCTTCTTTTTGACAACGACAGTGTTTGCTACCCATTCCGGGTATTGCACTTCTCTTATGGACCCTATCTTCAAAAGTTTATCCACTTCGTCATTTACTATTTTTGCTCGCTCCACTCCGAGCTTTCTTCTTTTCTGTTTCACCGGCTTGAAGCTCGGATCCACGTTTAGTTCATGACAAATTATACTTGGATCTATGCCAGACATGTCCGCCGCTGACCACGCAAACGATGCTTTGTTTTTCCTCAAGAGTTCGATCAAAGCTTCTTTTATTTGGCCAGTCAAAGTTGCCGCTATTCGAATTTTCCGGTCCGGTTTGTCTTCTTCCAACATTACTTCGATTACTACATCATCTTTCTTCTGCCCGCTAGGAAATTTTGTTCTTAGTCCCTCTTTTGCGGGCTTCGTTAATTGCTATTGAATCTTCATACGGTGGCTAGCTAGATAACACGTCCGTGAAGCTTCTTGATCTCCCCGAATTGTTTCCACTCCTCTTGATGTTGGAAATTTGATACATTGATGATATGTAGAGGGGACTGCTTTCATTTGATAAATCCAGGGAGTCCCGAGGATGATGTTGTAAGTTGCGGGCTTATCGAAGACAACGAAGTCCACGATCTTCGATACCTTTTTGGCAAGGACCGGTAGCTTGATTGTCCCGAGAGACATGGCTGACTCGCTTGTGAATGCGACTAATGGAGACGGAGGCCCTACTATGTCCGCCCGACTAATTCCCATTCTTTCTAAAGTACTTAAAAAGATCAAGTCGACCGAATTGCCTGTATCTATAAGGATCCTTGATACTTCAAAGTTGGCAACGTCTAGGGTAATGACTAGAGCATCATCATGAGGTCTTTCGAGGTGCCGTGTTTCTTCTTCATTAAATGATATTGATGCACCTTGAAAATCGACTTCTTCGCTCAAGCTTGCTTTGAGTAGGACATTTCGTCTATGTTTCTTGATGGAACTTATCGAATCTCGACAAAATTTGGAACCTCCTAGAATAACATTGATCTTACCCTTAGAATTCCTTGGTTCTTCCTCGTTGGTTAACCTTGGTCTTTTGGAATTTTGATCTTTGGAATTTTCCTTTGCTTCGTGGTATTCTTTCACAAAATCTTTTATATCGAATTTGGAAAGATCTCCACTGGCCCAAAGCCTTTTAAGAACGCTACAATCCTTGGTTAATTGTCCGGTTACTTTATGAATGTCGCAATATAAACTTTCATCACGGACCCAAGTGTTTGATCTTCCTTTCCCTTGGAATTGCTTTCCGACGGTACTATTGAAGGGTTGCGACCCAAATTTCTTTGGTCCTTTATTCTCCCTAGGTTCGAACTTCTTGGTAGGGATGGTGATTTCCGGCTTTTCTTGCTTATTTCTTTTGGCAAAATTTTCTTGCTCGTCCTCTACCTCCATCCAGTTGTTTGCGCGGAAGAGTGCATCCTGAATTGTGTCTGGTTTATGAAGTATTAAATCTTCTTTAAACCTTGAATCATGTCGCAATCCCTTTCATATGGCGGATAAAGCCGATTGTTGTGAGATTCTTGGGAGTTTTGACAGCACTCCTTTGAATTTGGTGATGAAAACTCGAAGTGACTCATTTGATCCTTGCGATAGGTTCCAAAGATCGGCATCCGAAACGCTTTTATCCATAAGGATGGAATATTGCTTTAAGAACACAGCTGATAGCTCGTCGAAATTGCTGATCGAACTTGGCTCTAATTGGGTGAACCACATTAGAGCTTGGCCGCATAGATTTTCCGAAAAGAGCTTACAGTAACCTGCATCCTCATCAGCTTCATCCAATTCGACTCTTCCAGCTGCGATCAGAAAAGCTGCGAGATAGCTCTTTGGATCCTCCAATCCGCTGTAAGGGTCCAACTTGAGCTTCCAGGAATCTTTAATTCTCAAACTTGCAATTCGCGAGATGAAAGGTGTTCGCCTAGCTTCTTCAATGACTCGATTGATGTCTGGCTCCGAACTTGTAGCTTGATGAAATTTTGATTTCATTTCTTTTAATTCCTGGCTAACCTTCCTCATGGTCTCGAACTGATCGAGGTTCTCCTGCTCGTATGGAGCTGCAAGTTTTTCTTCATCTTCGAGCTGTGTCTCTCCTTCCGACGGCTGAACTGCTGTATTAGTAGCACCAGGAATCGTTTGTCCGCTGGTTTCATTTTGCGCAACGGAACTTGGCGAGTTGAATATCCTTCTTCGGATTCCCACCGGGTTTCCCGCACTTAAAGAGCGAACACAAGTTTGTATAGTACTGACGTTTTGACTGAGAGATACCTGGGATGTTTGTAACGTGTCGACGGTCTTTTCCACATTTGAGAACTTCTGCGACATTTCCGACATGGTTTGTTGCATGGCTTTGAGGGTTTCGGCCAATGATAAATCAGCGGCGTCTCCATCGGACATTGTTGCTTATCTTGGAAATGTAGTAAAGGAAAATCTGACCACTCAAGAATTCTCTCTCCACACAGACGGCACCAAAATGTGGAAGTCGGATTCACACACTCAAGTATTTTTATTAATAGGGAAGATTATTCTTGAGGGACAAAAAATAAGAATGTAAAAAGCTTATGAATTGCTACGAAAATTGCTATAGTATTTCTTGCTCGAAAAAAGATCCCCTTTACATGGCCCTTGGCCTCTTTATTTATACATAGAAAAACGACATTAAAATGAATAATTAAGTACAATTATTCTCTCTTAAATGTGTCCGTTTTGATCTTTGACTTTAATGCTCAACGTTTGAATTTGAGTTGACTCTGATCTTCATGGGCCTCGCCTTTTGGCCCAAATGTCCTTGAACCGACTTACCCGTGACTTCTACGCCGGACTCATGTTGAAGTGCAGTCACTTCGGATTCTTCTTGTGGTGATAACCACTTCGACTGTTCCTTTGGCTCACGGGTCCAATGGGCTTTATCCATTATGGGCCATTATTTTGACTACGTAGCAATCTTTGGTTGGTCTCGGACTTCTGGTGCGGCATCCGACACCAACAATATATACCATATTTGTTGCCAAATTTGTCATGCAGATCCCAAATTTTCTGAAAACGGCTTCAGATTTTTCGATCTTCATCTCTCAATTCTCATATCACCAGTTTCTTAATGAAAAGTTGTCATATACGTCTAAATCATAGATCAATTCCCTTCAAAACTAAAGATAAATGGGATGCAAATATTTACCTTAACAAAAAATATCAATGGTAGAGAATTTAAGAGATACATAAGAAGTGAGTAACAGAGCGCCAGAAACAGTATTAGAGATCCTGAAACCGTGAAAGTATTAATTAAATGAGAGTAACATGGTTTACGTAAACCAGAATCGTTAGATTTAATTGATGTAAACCGAGTCAAAGTCTCTACATAAAGCAGAGTCTTGGAACATCAACTATCCTGTGTTTTATCTGTGGACAACCAAAATAAGTCGGTTTGACAAATTAGGGATCAAAAATCAAACTAGTAAAGGCCCATTGGAAAACGGGAACAAGAGTTTCGTTGGATAAATAGAATAGTAGCCTAGGGTTCTTCGGTTGTCACGAGGATTTTCCGTTTCCTTGTATTTCAAGCTAGCGTTAGACCTCCACAAGTCGTTCGTTGTTCTCCGCTTCTTATTTCAAACCCTAAGTACTCATTCGCGTTACCCACTCCTCTTCTTTTCCTTGAACCTCAAGGTTTTAAAGAGAAAGACTTTGTTGCATAATGACACCAACACATGATTTGTACCGCAGCTTGCCATATTGAACTGAGACCAACAGAAAACATTTGACGTTTATGAACAGAGACTATAATGACCTTTCTGTGATAGCCTCTTCATAGTATTCATGTGACAGCCTCTTCATATGATCCATGATTGCATTGCAGGCCTGGACCCTTTTTAACCCCCAAAAATATTAATCACCCACTTGAAAACCAAGCTAGGTTCTGGATGTTTACTCCACCACCAAATCGTTAAGTTTCTCATTTGTTGGAAGAATTGGAATGAGAAGAAACGAGTTTATATGTGACATATGGTCTTTCTCTTCCAACAATGCCACACCGCAAAATAGCAAATCATACACAGATTGGAAAAAAACAATTTCTTTATACCCTCTTCCACAGATTTATACTTGAACCGTCACCGCTTGGAAAACTTGATCTTTTTGTTTTTCATTGGAATAAACCAAATCGGTCTGCAACAACCGCTCATTCACCATTAAAATCTGTTCATACACACACAGCTTGTTGTCCATGTCCAAAAGAACACACAAAAACATAATTCTCAAATTCGTCAAAGACAAATTTCAACTTTTTTCCAAAACTATGAAAATCAAATAAATAACTTAGGAATGTCGATTTGAGATACCAAGATACACTACAAAAAATATGAGTATTGATAACACATTAGCATAGCTCAATTTTCGTAACTAACTGCTATTAAAAAAATATGTTGGATATGACCCCTGTTCTAAAAATCCCCGCCTAGCCCCGATTACTCCCCGTTTAATCGCTAGGTCCACCCTCTCCGCCTCGATTAATGACTAATCCCCTAAAAAATCAGTAACCCGATTATTCTCCGTCTAATCCGATTATTTCCCGCCTAATCCGATTATTTCCCGCCTAATCTTACATACCCCGATTATTTTTTAGATTACAAGTATAAAAAAAAACATTTTATTTTTGTTATTCAATCATTTGAATTGGGAGTTTGTGATGTTTTACATAACTTGTGTTCAAATTTTAATAAAAATCATAAAAATTTGTTTTTACTGTAATTTTGAAAACAATATTGAATTAATATATTTTAAAAATATTAAAATAACCCTAAAACTAATCCCCGATTAATCCCCGATTTTAATCCGATTTTCCGATTAATCGCTAGGCCCATGCCGAACGCCCGACTAGCGCCTAGCGATTTTTCAAACAAGGGATATGACTATCATTTGATAGCATTTAAAAAATGCTAAGAAGGGAAATGATTAAGTGGGAAACAAAAATTTACTTGGGAACCTAAAATTATTCGGTGCCAACAACACTTAGCTAAATATATTACACTTAGCCACCGAATTAAATTATAAAAGATATTAAAAAACAAAAAACTGTTTATAGAGAACAAATAATTGTCTCGCTCTCTCACCTTCAACCTTAAATCCCCTTTCTCCATCTCCAAGTAGACGGCAAACTAAAATCCCAAATTTATCGATAGCAAGCCCATACTTTAAAGCTTCTCTTCTCCTCGCTATCTTCTCCAAGCTGTTCTTCCCGAAGCTTTTGTTCTGATTTCTCCAAGCTTCATGACCATGGAATTCAACCTGCAAAACCAAATCAAGACCTGAAAACCTTAGATCTACATATCTCTTCTTGTCGTCGTGTTCCTTAGTAAGTCTTCCTCGTTCTTCTTCTGTTTTATATATTTAGGTTTACATCATCAAATTGTTTAGTTTCACACTTCACCGTGAGCGGCGAGAGAGAACGCTGGTAAAAAAACTTCATATCGGAAAATTAGACAAACCCTAAATCGACGAAAACGAGGGATCTTTGGAATAGAAGCCTAATTTGTTCATATGATGAAGAATCGATGGTCTAATTTTCACCAGGTTTTCATCTTTCTTTAATCTTAGGACATCTTTATTGTGACCCTCAAGTTGTCCAATTCAAGTTCATCTCTGTCTTTGCAGATTGGGTACTCGTTGTCTTTGCAAATAGGAAGAAACTCTTTCTTAGCTGCTTCCACTGTTTACATTTCAACCGAATTCAGCTTCTTAAATACTTCTCTTTCCAATCAAAGAAGCTTCTGTTTTGCAGCAGGAGGTAATGGCTTAATTTGGTTTTGTGATAATTCCAATTGTTCTTGCATATATACATGAATTGGTTTAGAGATTGTAACGAAAACTATGTATGAGCTTTTGCTTGGTGGTAGTGGATATTTGTTTATGTAGAGAAATGATAATCAAATTACTTTTCTGATAATCAAATAATTTGTTTGAGGAGTTTTGCTGACCATGTAATTTGAAGTTTAGATCGATCAGCTTTGTAGTGTTGAAGTCGGAGGCCGAGTTCAACAGTGCACTGAGCAAAGCTAGAGGTAAATAAACAATCTCTTGTGTTTACTTTGTTAACTACTTCAGAATTATATGAGTTGCTTAGTATGATCAGCTCTTCTTTATCTTCTCTTGATGTTATCCATGTTTCAGATGGATCTTTGCCATCAGTTTTATATTTTACTGATGCTTGGTGTGGACCTTGTAAGTGTTATTTCCTTGAGAGTGGCTTTATTAATTTGTGTAGTAGTGATTGACTTTAGGAAGACTTAATCTCTCTTGTGATATTGGAGCTCAGTAATAAATATGCTGATGTGACAACGTATTTGACATTGAGGAGGTATGTTTGCATTTAGATAAGGTCGACTTGTAGTGAATTTAATATTGAAAGGTATAGTATTTTTTAAAGAATCTCCACTAATGTGGTAATCCTTGCCTTTTTTTAATTCTGTCTCAGGTGCAAAGTATAATCTTCACTGAGAAGTCATGTGGTTCTTTGTTGAGACTAGACTGCAAGAAGAAGATTAGACAAGAGTATGAGAAGAAGAGGAGAAGCAGATCGATCTTAGAAGGAAGATGCGAGCTCATTTTACTTGTGGCACTTGTTGTCTTAATGTTAGTTAAGACTTGTAGTATATGTTAAGGATTGAGGTTTATATATAATATATATACTAAATTTTGTGCAAAAATAGGTTCCTTGCAAATGTGTAACAAACTATTTCAAACCAATAGGTCTTATATAGCAACACAGAATAGAGCTACTAAACAATATACATTATGATCCATAAAAAGAGCTGCGGAACAATAGTTCAATAACCCATAAAAAGAGCTACAAAATAAATGGTATAACATAAGTTTTGTGCTGCAAGAAAGGAAACCTTAGCATTTATTCTACGCTATGATGTGTGAACATATAATAGCAGAACAAAAAAGCGCTATCATAAGGCCACTCTAAGATAGCTCCGGCAAACACAGCGTTTATGAATCCGCTATATAAACGATATCATAGCGTTTTCCGTGTGTTAAGAATGCCCATATTTCTTGTAGTGATAGGGATAAAGAAACATAAGATTGAGACCGTAAGTGTGATATATACCATATTTGTCATGCAGATCCCAAATTTTCTGAAAACGGCTTCAGGTTTTTCGATCTTCATCTCTCAATTCTTATATCACCAGTTTCTTAATGAAAAGTTGTCATATACGTCTAAATCATAGATCAATTCCCTTCAAAACTAAAGATAAATGGGATGCAAATATTTACCTCAACAAAAAATATCAATGGTAGAGAATTTAAGAGATACATAAGAAGTGAGTAACAGAGCGCCAGAAACAGTATTAGAGATCCTGAAACCGTGAAAGTATTAATTAAATGAGAGTGACATGGTTTACGTAAACCAGAATCGTTAGATTTAATTGATGTAAACCGAGTCAAAGCCTATATATAAAGCAGAGTCTTGGAACATCAACTATCCTGTGTTTTATCTGTGGACAACCAAAATAAGTCGGTTTGACAAATTAGGGATCAAAAATCAAACTAGTAAAGGCCCATTGGAAAACGGGAACACGAGTTTCGTTGGATAAATAGAATAGTAGCCTAGGGTTCTTCGGTTGTCACGAGGAATTTCCGTTTCCTTGTATTTCAAGCTAGCGTTAGACCTCCACAAGTCGTTCGTTGTTCTCCGCTTCTTATTTCAAACCCTAAGTACTCATTCGCGTTACCCACTCCTCTTCTTTTCTTTGAACCTCAAGGTTTTAAAGAGAAAGACTTTGTTGCATAATGACACCAACACATGATTTGTACCACAGCTTGCCATATTGAACTGAGACCAACAGAACACATTTGACGTTTATGAACAGAGACTATAATGACCTTTCTGTGATAGCCTCTTCATAGTATTCATGTGACAGCCTCTTCATATGATCCATGATTGCATTGCAGGCCTGAACCCTTTTTAACCCCCAAAAATATTAATCACCCACTTGAAAACCAAGCTAGGTTCTGGAAGTTTACTCCACCACCAAATCGTTAAGTTTCTCATTTGTTGGAAGAATTGGAATGAGAACAAATCGATCTTCATCTCTCAATTCTCATATCACCAGTTTCTTAATGAAAAGTTGTCATATACGTCTAAATCATAGATCAATTCCCTTCAAAACTAAAGATAAATGGGATGCAAATATTTACCTCAACAAAAAATATCAATGGTAGAGAATTTAAGAGATACATAAGAAGTGAGTAACAGAGCGCCAGAAACAGTATTAGAGATCCTGAAACCGTGAAAGTATTAATTAAATGAGAGTGACATGGTTTACGTAAACCAGAATCGTTAGATTTAATTGATGTAAACCGAGTCAAAGCCTCTATATAAAGCAGAGTCTTGGAACATCAACATCAATTTAAGTCGGTCTTACAAATAATAATGGATCAAAATCAAATTAGTAGAGGCCCATTGGAGAATGGGAACACGAGTTTCATTCGATAAATACTAGCATAGGGTTCTTCGGTTGTCACGAGGGTGTATTTTCTGTTTCCTTGTATTCCAAGCGTTAGACCTCCACAAGTCGTTTGTTGTTCTCCGCTTCTTCTAAACGCCACGACGGTTCTTGCGACGGCTGAGGTACTGTGTTTCTTATATTTCTCCCAAAAACTAAGTACTCATTCGCGTTATATAACCTATTTTTAAACCGTAATTGATTTAGGCTAGAAACAGAGAATCTGACTTTTATGTTTCTTATGTTTTAGTGGTTGTAGGAAAACTATGTCAATCTCTGAGAAGCCTCTAGAGAGCATAGGATGGATCGAGAAAACGGCATATGTGGTTGCACTAAAGGGGCCGGAGGTTGAGAAGGCGATCAACATATACCCGTTATTATAAATATGAATTATTTACCATTTAGCAAATTGAATAAAAGAAATGATTCATACACAAAAGAACAGACAATTACGACTTAGCAATTCTAATCGATATTAACAAATACAAAAAAAAATTATGTTGAAATTGGCTAACGGTTATATAGTTCAGGTTTGTTATTTAAAATTTATGTGGGTTCGGGTTGATAAATGCAGAGAGTCAGAGTTTGAGTTGAAAAATGCCGCATAAAAATAATTGGGGTTGATTTTAGCCGTTTTTCATACTACAGTCTACATACATATACGTTTGTGTTACAAAAACAAAAAGAGTTATACTGTATATCCAAACCGATAAATGAATAAATTTTAGCTTAAAATAGCTTTAAATTTAAACAAGCACTAGATAAGGTAAATTTTATACTATTTAGTATTTTTACCATTTGATATAGTTGTAATTAGCGAGTATATTATTAACCATGTGGTCTTTCTTTTTTTTGTTAGGGGTCACGCCACACAATTGGTAAAAATCAGTGCCGGTTTATTATGAATAGACTATACAACTTTAGTAGCACCGGTTTACCCGACCCTGCTCTCAACAATAGTTAGCTCCAAACTCTTGGTGGATTACGTCCCATAATGGTAATTTTAATGCCTTGGTAATTTTGATCTTATATACTATATAGAGCGACCACGATTTTGGAAAACAAATACTATGTGAACCTTGGTGAGCGAAAAGATCTTATCCAGAGTGACCAAGATTTTTCTCTAGACCCAACGCCACACACACAATTCCTTTGGTGAGATCATATATGCTAATAGCACACAAACCTTCTTCAATGCGTTTGTGGTGGTGATGAGTATGATAGGAAATGCTACATGTTGATTAAGAAAATCACACAATGAATTTGTTTAAAGGTGGAAAACAAATTCAATTAACCCTCTTGCTAATTCTGATCAAAGATTCCAAAGAAAGATGAATTTTTATTGCTTAGAGACAAAGTTAGGGTTTTGCTCAAGAACAATTAGGGTTTTTGCGAAAAGTTGAAGATCCCTTGAATAGAGGACAAACCCCTCTATATATACATATTTCAGGCGGTTTAGGGATATGCTAATCTTCTAAATCTTCGGGGCCTTATCCTCTGCTTTTCTTTTCTTCTCGCGATTCTTCTTTCTTTTCAGGAAAATCTTTTTTTTTTTGAACAAGGAAGTCGGTTTAGGCGATCTCCCGTCTTCGAGGCGAGTTCGCCAGACGACCTCATTTCTTCAACCAATTAACAGGCTTAACCGGGATTCTCCGGTTTAACCGAGATCTCAATTTCATTCGTAATTCGTCCAGTTTAAGACGGTATTGTCGGAGGTGCTAATTCCTGCACCAACACTACACCTCTTACAAGAACTCAAGGACAAATCAGATTGAATTTTAGGGAGCTAAATTCCAACTCTTTACTTCATGATGCGGTTGAAATTGTTAACTTTGTTATCTCTATGTGAGAATAGTTGACTAATGTGTCTACCAGAATATATGTTGAGACAATAAAACGCTCTGAATTGATACTTGAGCAGTAGAAGATCTTGATCACTGCTGACCGAGCTTGCATTATCAAATAGTAATTTACAGGATAACTAATATAATGTTAGACTTTACAAACCAGTGAAGAAAGCTTAAAACTCTTAGAACCTGCGTGGTTCGCTTCATGTTTTGGTGCAATCAAAAGCATTCATCAAGGGTTTCATGCCGTTTTCTCCTTTATAACAAGTCTCATGATAAGTTTAATCATGGTGCTAATTAAATTCTTTTTTCACTATTAATTATGTCATAACCTTTTAACGAAATAACGATGCATTTCACGTATAATAATTGAAAGATCCATCACTAATCTAGCTACCAGATAAAAGTTTAAAAAAAAAAAAAAAAAAATCTAGCTAGCAGATGTTATATCAACAAAGCAATGATCATATTGAGACAGATTTTCTTCCTTTTTCACAGCCTTTTTATAAATTTTATTTATTTCAGTTCGTTATCATAACACACCTCATTTACTGGATAGCCCATTTAAACACCTCAAAAATAACACAACCCTACGTAGCTTTTACAATTAGTGTCGAGAATTGATCCCTTGATTGATCATACAAAAGGAAACAAAAGGTGTGAGACGATGATGATGATTGATGAAGGACAACGAAGATAGCAAGTAGAAGAAGAACCGTATTACCATGTGTCTAGAGTCAAGTAGCTATTGAGTTGGTAATAGGCAGTAATAGTTGTTATAAGAGATGTATGTTTGCTGTTGTAAAAAAAGAAAAAAGAAAGAAGAAATGTACTAGTTTTAAGAAAACACTTACAACTTAATTTGAGAAATGAAACAAAAGCATCCACAAGATCAAAATATCAACAATTGCTAAACAAAAGTACTTTTCATCGGATAAACACAAAACGAACGTCTTTAGAAACTACAATCGGTCATGTCATGGTGAAGACCTTCTAGAATTCGGTGAATTTTTTTTCTTACTCCTATATAATTTCTATGCTTATTTTAATGCCAGAATCATTATATAAGTATCTGTACTATTGTTTATAATAAGATAACTATTAACAAAAAAAGAAAGAAATAAAAAAACTAATCAAGAACAAAAAGTTATTGTATGTTTTAGGTCCTGAGCTTAGAAAATGCTTTGTAATTATCATCGTTGGCGAGTTTTGGATGTAAATTACTAATATAGTTAGGTTTTGCAAGCTAGTGTTCCATGCAAGCAATTTGTGGCGACAATTGAAAAAAATAAGCCAATCATAGAGGTCTAGGTTCAATAATTCAATTCGATTTCAGAGGTATCTTAGCTTTGCAATAGAAGATTTCGTTAGCTGCAAGATGACAAAAAATTAAGTCGATCTAGAATGACAGAAAATAAATTTGTGGGTTTTGTTTTCTCCCAAACTTAAGATTTGGAAGAATTTATTCTTTAAATTCGAACTAAATATTAACAAAAAAAAAAAAGAATGTGATCTTTAAGTCCGTCAAAAATAAATTTCAACAATCTTTTTTTCTCCAAATTAAAAGTTATGCAAATGAAACCGTCGACGTGAGATACCAAGATAAGAATAAAGAAGGAGAAGAATGAAATGGTAAGTGGAATGGATACCATATATTAAATGAATCTCGTTGTCAAGTTTGTTGTCATGAGGATCCCAAAATTCTCATATCATGAGTAAAAGAAAAAAGTCATTTTGGCCACTACAACAATCATATACTTGATGGGGAAGAACAAGTAAAGATAAATAGTATGAATACTCTCAGAGAAAGAGGACGAGCTAGACCTCTCCAAATCGGCAAAGATGTCCCACTCTGGAAAAAAGAAAAATAGTTCTTATAAGTGCAAGTTCTCCTAACAAGAAACTTGGCATTTGACTCGGGAGGCTAATCCAATCTGGAATTGGTACAAGAGTGTTTGGTTTACGAACTCGACTCCTAAATACTCTTTAATTACTTGGATTACTATTCATAACCGTCTTGCGACGGGGGACAAACTGCTGCGATGGAATGTTGGAGCAAATGGTAGTTGTTTTTTTTTTTTTTGCGGGATCACTTGTTCTTCTCATGCTCTTACTCCTCCCAAGTATGGTCGGATCTTGCCCACGGCATCCTTGATCACAGGTTTACTACAAGTTGGAAGTCTCTTACTCACGGCATCGTCCACTTCTTCTCTACACTCTTTTCTATTGAGGTATGTCGTTCGGCTCACCATTCATAGTATATGGTGGGAGTGTAATGGTCGTCGACATGGTGAGACACCAATACCTGCTTCCAAGCTAACAAGATTGATCGATAAAAACGTCCGTAGTCGGCTAAGTACAATGACAATGACGGGTTCAAACGAAAGTGGCATGAAATTATGGTTCCGACTTCGTAGCTATTAGTCACCTTGTTCAAGTTTTTAATTTCTCTTTCAAAAATAATATTTTAATATTTTGGCTCTTAAGATGCATTTATTGTAAAACAATCATTTTTTGGTGAATATATTTTTATATTCATACAAAAGAAAAAAAAGATAAATAGTTTGCAATATTACTGGAAGAAAAGCCGGAAAAAAAGAATGGTAGAAAGTTCCATAAGAAGTGAATGGAGTCGATGATCGTAAGAAGTGATAAATAGAAAAGAAAGCATAAGAAAAATAGAAGGATGTTTGAGATGAGATTAATTTTTTTTTTATAAGTCTAACCATGAAATTATGGGGATTATAGTTTAATTGCAGTAAATACGATTTCAAAAAATTCAATATTTGTCGCTTATTTAAAATGCTGAGATAAGAAAAGTTGTTGGGTTTTTGTTTACTATGGACAACAGAAAGAGGGAAAAAAAAAACAGGTCCATTCTACCAAATTAAGTCGGTCTGGCAAATGATTATGGATCAAACTTTGTAAATCCAATTAGTAAATGCCCATTAGAAAAACGGGAACAGATAAATGCTCGCCTAGGTTAGGAATCACCTTCGGCTGTCAAGAGGGGATTTTCCAGTTTCCTTGTATCGTCGATGTCTAAGCTCCATTGATAATGATTAAATTTAATAAAATAGCAAGGTGGTCCAAATGAGCAAAAACATATTTTATATATGTTAATCTGGGCTTTTCACATCTCTCTCTCGCTTCCGACTCAACACAGCTAGTCAAAGCTTTAAAATCGGAGCTTCAACACAATGAGCTTCATGGGATTCTCTTCGATATCCTGAATTTATCTTCTATCTTTGATGTTATTTCGTTTAGTTTCATTCCCCGTTTGCAGAACTCAGATGCCGATTCATTGGCAAAACAGTCTCTGGTTTCTCTTGTAATGGGCCTGCCCCAAACCTAAGTTAAATTGAATAAGTCTTTGCGCAAAAAAAACAAATATATATGTTACACTTAATTATAATCATATTTAATTTAGAAAAATGACTTCAGATGATATAATAAATTTTTTTTTTTGAAAGTTTATTTTAAAAAACTTTAGTTCAGTTTTAATATATATATATATATATATATATATAATTTCAATTGTTTGAAAACAAAATAAATATGCCATTTGTATATATATATATATATATATATATATATATATATAGATCATAAGAGTGCAAAAATTTAATAAATATAATGTAATGCCGTTTATCTAAATACTTTAATGGCATGTTAGGTTTTAACTGAATTAGTCAATTAGTATATTCTATACAAATGCCCTTAGCAAACATAATTCTTTTCAAAAATCCCATGAGGGTAGATTAAAAAAAAAACCTTTGGTGGAACTTTTTGAATTTTTTGGTTGAATTTTATTGGGTTGGTTTTATGGAAACCTTGATAAAAATAAATACATATTTTATATTCTTTCATATGATCTTTATTTCTTACTTAATTTGTATGATAAACTAAAAAAATTGAATTCAAAACATAATCAAGTCAAATGTTATACAATATTAAAAATAAAATAAAAAACTATTTACTCGAGATATATGAAACCCAAACGTCGATCCCTCTCAAACGTTGAGTAATTATGTAAAAGAAATAAAGAATGGCATTAACTATCTGATTTTTTTTTTTTTTTTGACTCATGATCCTATGAGTTTTACGTATTCAAGAACAAAATCATCTTGAAACAGCTTTATATATTCATAAATTTGATAACAATTAAACTCTTAACTTTTTGATAAGTGATGTTGAGAATAATTACATAAATGGTTTTTCAATTTATATCATAAATTTTTTTAACATACTTATGGTTTTCAAATTTATGAATACATATAGATCATAAGAGTAAAAAAATTTAATAAATATAATGTAATGTCATTTATCTAAATACTTAAATTTATAATTACACTTTAACTGACCAAAATAATAGATATAAATTTTCTCAATGTATGTATATAAATCTTATTGGTGAGTTGAAAAATAGAGAAACAATTAAAAATAGAACTTAAAAAAAAAAATAGAACACTTTTATGTAGAACTAATGGTGTTGGTGAACCTAATTTGAACACCATATGAAATCACAAGCCTAAATTGAACACCAAATGAGAAAACTTTGTAGATATTTTTACTATATGGACGATAGCATGAAATAAAGAGAAAGCAACTAAAAGTCAATAAAAAATAAAAGAACGGACTCGAAAAAGCAAAAACTTCACAATAGTTTTTTTAGCTTCACATGTGGGTAATATATAAAAGCAGACTTAGCGTACATGTTTGTGAATTAATTGGATTTAATGTTTGGTTTGAATTAATTAGAGTTATTGTGGTTATCTATTAGCCTAATCACTAATGCATCAATTTAGACTTATTTGACGTTATATATGTTTTAATAAGTTCATTTGTGGGTTTTACTTTGGGTAACTAATTCCAGAACAAAAAAAAAAACACTAATATATTTCGGTATTAGAAGCCACATGAAAAGCGTTACTGGAGAAGAAAATTCGTTGCAAACATTTATTTTGAGAGAAGGCGTAACACATGGAGCAATACATTAATATAATGCACTCTACTATATTTCTTTATTAAAATTATATTGACTGTTATATAAGTTAGAATTTTATTCACTGAGACATTTATAAAACAATATATGGGATGAAATATTAAATTTAATAATTCAAGTAAATTATATTATACTATATAAATACATTAAATGTATTGTGTAATAAAAATTCTAAATAAATACTCCAACTTGGAGTTGTAACGTGTGAGAATAAATTGGTGTTGTAAATTTTTTTTTTAAAAAAGTTAGATTGGAAAGAAGAAAAAAAAAAGAGAAATTTTTTTTATAAAAAAAGTTAGATTGGAAAGAAGAAAAAAAAAGAGAAATTGTTTTTATAAAAAAAGTTAGATTGGAAAGAAGAAAAAAAAAAGAGACAAATTAGAAAAGATTAGAAATGTATTTTATGGAGATATTAAAATATTATGTAAGATAGAAAAATGAGGAAAACAATTAAATTTAAAAATAGATGCCAAATGTACTAATATTATGAGAAGTTTAAAAAATGTACTAATATTTTGTGAAGTTAAAATTTTACTGATCCATCATTTTGAATCAGATGAAGAAGTGGTGATTTTAAGTAGATAATAATTTTGGTAAAACAAATTAGATACAAATTTCAATTTAAATACATGTCAAATGTATCAATAGGATAAGAGAAATATCTTTTTTGGAATTAAATTGTAAGCACAAACTTTCAAAACTAAGGATTTTAAATAAATTAAAACAAACATTAATGAAATGAAGAAGGACAAATATCACCAAAAGTGAGTGCCAAATGTCGCAATGGTATGAAAAGTTAGAAGAAAACCTTCTCATATTATATAAAATATAAAATGCTGAGATAAGAAAAGTTGTTGGGTTTTTGTTTACTATGGACAACAGAAAGAGGGAAAAAAAAAACAAGTCCATTCTACCAAATTAAGTCGGGTGCTGTTCGTTACTCCATTCAGATGGATCATCTGAATGGAGATGAGTTATGATGTTCGTTTATAGCAATTTTACAGAGCAGTGAGATGAACCAGTTGGATGATTTTTATTAAACTCATCCAAAAAATGATCATTTTCCGACTGAGTCTGATTGGAGCAGTTGACTGGAGCTATTCAGTCTAAAATATAAAATGACCTAAATACCCCTATCTAAGTTGGAGAATTACACCAAAAAACCTAAACCTACTTCTCATCATTCTAACCACGACAAAGACTCAGAGAGCCATCCTTCGACAAAGTGAGAAGAGAAACGAGATCTTCGTCGGATCTCTTCGCAGCTGGATCTCTCCGCCGGATCTCTCGCCGGAATCCACTCCTCTTTGATCTTCTCCCTCCACTCCACTCGTCTTTGATCTCTCCGCCGGCTGTCTTCTTCTCTCTCGTGCGTGGGTTTGAATTAGCTGCGACCATTGTTTGAGAGGTAAGACTCATGGGTTTGATTATTGGATTTGATTAGGTAAGCAACGGAAAATCTGATTTTTTTTTTTTTTTTTTTTTGGCATGTTTTAGTGCTTGTATAGAGAACATGGCGGCAGGTGAAATAATCACTGAGCAGCCTCCAGAAAGCATAGTAGGATTGATCGAGAAAATGGCATATGTGGTTGCACTAAGGGGGCCGGAGTTTGAGAAGGAGATGATAATCGTTAATAGGGGAGATACAACTTTCAGCTTTATGAGTAGCTCAGACCCTAATCACGCTTTGTACCAGCAAAAGCTTACTGAATATCAAGGAGGTAAACCTCCGGATTTCCAACCTAATACTCCAGCTACTCGTGAGCCTAAGGGCAAAGCACAATCCTATGATCTTGAGCCTCCTCCCTCAAAGGAGCCTCGATATACCGAGATCTCACGCAGGGAGAAGGAGCTTTGTACTATTAAGCTCATTGCGCAGTTTGTGGCGCGGTATGGGAAGCTTTTTCATGAGGATTTGAAGCGTGTAGGTGTTATGAGCCCTATGTTTGACTTTATTAAGCCAACTAATAGCAACTTCGGTCTTTATAATGCCCTCGTTACTTCGTATTCACGAGTATTAAAACCTTCCCTTGTTCTCCCTTCTTTCTTGATCGTATTTTCGACCATCTTCAATTGGAGAAACTGGAGGAGGGAAGTGAGACTGCTATGATTGATTTGTTTGATTTTGTGGGTGGGGTTGACTTTTTTGCTCACATGGAAGATGCTCACTTTTCTGCTATCCTACCACCACCTCAACCCTTTTCAATGATAACGCACTTGTCTGATTTGCAAGCTGATGATTCAGCTATTCATGAGTGTGTAGGCCATGCAGAAACCAGTCTTGGGCCTCCTACTATAAGGATCACACCCAAGGAGTTCGGTGTTATTAAGCTCACAGCGTTGTTTGTGGCGCGGTATCGGATGCCTTTTCGTCGGGCTTTGATGATGAGAGTGGCTATGAACCCTCTGTTTGAGTTTATGTTCTTTCTCCCGTCTTCTCTGAAGAAAAGACTACTGTTTACGGACTACCCTTCTCTGACGAAGAGAGTACTGTTTACGGACCCTTCGTTTGGGTTTGTGGAGCCAACCGAGATCAGGTTCAATATTTTCAATTTGCTTGTTGATGCGTATTCCAGAGTATTATTCCCTTGCAAAAAGCTGAAGAAGAGTGATGCTTGTACGAGGGCCGTTGTTGATTTTTTTCTCAAACTCCTTCACTTGGAGAGGCTGGAGGAGGGAGTGGCGGCTGCTGTGATCGATTTGCATGCTTTTGTGGGTGGTGTTGACCGTTTTGCTCACCTTGATGATGAAGATTATTCTGCTTCCATGCCACCACCTGAACGCCTTTCAGTGATGATGAACCGGGTAACACTATCTGAGCCTGATATGCTTTTGCAGCTTCCATTGGGATCTCAGCTTGCTAGTGTTCGTAAGCAATACAAATGTGTAGGCGATATCGATTCTTTAAGGGCTCCTACTCTAAGAAGCGTAACATTTAGAGTCCCTGGAAAGGGGATCACACTCAAGGAGCTTGGTATTATTAAGCTCACAGCGCAGTTTGTGGTGCGGTATGGGTATGATTTTTGGTGTGTTTTAACGGATAGAGTGTCTACGAACTCATTTTTTCAGTTCTTGAATCCTTTCGATAAGCAGTTCCGTTTTTACTGTGGGCTTTTACTTGCGTACACTGGAGTGCTAAAACCTTCTAAAAAACACAATAAGCCCCACGCTCAAACGCATCTTTACTTGAGGGGTTTTTTCACCGACTTCAACTGTGGAAGCACAGGAGGGAGGGAAAAAACTATCATTGATAAAGCCCTTTTGCAAGCATCAGGCTTTGTTTAGCATACAGAAGGAT
>NW_003302551.1:14279102-14280392 GCF_000004255.2 Arabidopsis lyrata subsp. lyrata
CGAAGTCCTGCGGCACCGGAGGTCACCCCAGGATGATGGTTGTACTGTGGAGGGCGGACCAGGAGCTCCATCTGACCAAACACCAGCCAAGGAGGCGAATGAAACGGCGAGTATCGAGCCGGAGTCCGAGGTGGATGTCACTCCGTAGTGGCTGCGTCCACTTTAAATTGGGAATTGTCCCATTTATTTTGAAACTTAAGTTCGAACTTGTTTTTGCCTAAGGAGGCTTTATTATTTCTTTTGAACAAGATATTTGCCTGAGGAGGCTTTTAAACCTTTCTAGGTTTTGACCCCAAGGGGGTTTGGTTAAAATTATGTGCGGGTTTGCAAAGTCCGCTTTTAACCCTTTGTGGCCTTGTGCTTATGCTTTCGAGATTTTTAGGCTGATCAGACCTTTCTCTTTAGAATGCGAGAACTGAGCTCGGCTTAAAGCGAGTTCCCCACTTCGGATTCAGTCAACTCGGTAAATTTATTGGGCTTGGGCCTCAGAAACTTTTGTAGTTAATGCGACGGTAGCTCTTTCCCTTCTTATTTCTTGAAAGTAGGAAAAGCGGCTCATCTTTAATGCAATAACTGTCTTTTCTTGATTTCCAAAAATGGTTTAAGTTACTTGGGCACGCCATCATTAATGATTTTTTTTCTTCCAAGACAAACCCTATTCCTATTATAAATAGGAGATTGTTTACCTTTAATCTTTTCTCAAGAAACTTCATAATCCATTCGACAAACACTAAATTAATGGAAAACAAAAACGTAGCCCCCATTGATCCCGGCAGCCCACTTTTCTTGTCGGGCGATGGCTTTGAACCGGCCGGCGTTCTTTTCCCTCACGCCGTCTTTCATTTTCCTTCAAAGGAGAAGAAAGAGGCTTGCGACTTTATTGGCAAGGTTAACATCCGTGGTTCTTGATTAAAAACTTTTTGTTTCGTTTTATTCATTCATCTTTATGCTAGGTCGCCGACAAACACCGTCGCTTGTGTGAGGAAAGGCAGCGGCTAGGTCTCAAAAGGCAAACACTCGAGGCTCGCATCGCTCGGGTGGAGAGGAAGATTAGGGCTCTGGAAAGTGATCCCTTTCAATGGGAATGGCGGAACTTCGATTCTGTTGCTGAGATCCCGAAGATGCTTCAGATGTACCTCCGTGCTAAAGGAGTTCCGGGTCCTGTGAATGCTCCGGTCCATACCGTTCCATCTGATAGCGAGGAAGAAGACGAGGAGGAGGAGGCCATCACCAGTCGGAAACGCGTTCGGGATCGTCCCATAGTGGATGCCAAGAACAAGGCGTCCACTT
>NW_003302551.1:14280776-14286228 GCF_000004255.2 Arabidopsis lyrata subsp. lyrata
TTTGAACTCGTAATGGGCTTGTGACTTCCTCTTTTTTATTTATGGAAACATTCGCAATTTTCCTTATTCTTCAAAATATTCTCGGAGATTTATCTTTTAATGCAGGATCGGTTTAAGAGCGAAAATCTCTCCGCGAATCACTCCATTCCTAGGATAAAATCCGCAGTTTACTAGGGACATGATGTCCCTATAAATTATAGTCTCAATTCCCTTTACTCCTCACCACTCTTTTTTATTTTAGCAGGTATGGAGTTCAACCTTCGATGTTCAGAATCTATGCCCGACTTCTCCAGGATCGGAATGATAAACGAAGATGTTCCAAATGAGCCAAACAGGCAGCCTCTTCCATCTCGCGGCTTCTTCAGATCTCAGATCCGAGCTCCGTGTGCTTTGATCAGGGATCTCTCAATCAGAGACCAAGGAACAGCGATGGCATTCATAGAGGCACTTGCGCTTCAACATCGGAAGCTTACTTTGGAAAAGAGGAGACTCCGGAAGAAGATTATCCGGATACAACGCAGGCTTACCACGGTATCGAGAAATCTTCACATCCTAGGCTCTCATCCCGGTGAATGGATCGAGCTCGGAATCTCTTACTTTGCTCAAATTCCGGACTGCATGATGCCAATCCTCGATCTTGCTGGTCAAGGAGTTGAAGTGTTCTGCTCGTCAACAAGTTTTCCCTAATCCGAAGTGTACGATGAGGAATATTCCGTCTTATTTGTTTGAATAAACGCTCTATTTCCAATCTCTTGTATGTTCGCATAGCCGAACCTTTATTTGCTTCATTTGTTCGCTCAGTCGAACCTTTTCCTTTAATAAAGAAATAAAACAAAATTTTTATTAATAGCTGACTCGTTTCCGAGCTGCCTACGTACCCATTTCGGGATCAAGCCACACCGTAGTTCATGTACATAAAAATGCATGTAGCTTTAAACATAAAACTTCTTTAGGTTGATCACATTCCAAGGTCGCTTGACTGGCCTGTCTTCTAAGTCTTTCAATCTATAAACACCGTTCCGAACCACTTCGGTAATAATGTAAGGTCCTTCCCAATTAATACCGAGTTTACCGGCACCTTCTTCATTTTTATTGTCAAAGACGCGTCTTAACACATAATCTCCCACGAAGAAAGGCCTACTTTTGACTTTAGAGTTGTAATATCGGGCTGCTGACTGCTGGTAGTTCTGAATCCGAATTAAAGCTTGATCACGCCTTTCATTTATGGTATCTAGTGAATCATTAAGCATTGATGAATTTTCTTCCTCATTTAATGGTGCTTCCGTTCGGCGAAGTCCGGGCACGTTGAGTTCAGCTGGTACTACTGCCTCCATGCCATAAACCAAAGAGAATGGAGTTTCTACGGTATGTCGCCTAGGGGTTGTACGATAGGCCCATAGGACGGGTTGAAGTTCTTCATACCATCCTCCCTTTAGATGATATAAACGTTTCTTGAGATTGCTCAGTATCATCTTGTTCGCGGCTTCAGCTTGACCGTTTCCTTGCGGATATCGTGGAGTAGAGTAACTGACTTTGATTCCCCAGTCCGCACAAAAGGCATCAAACTCTTGTGAAATAAATTGTGGCCCGTTATCAGTGACTATTTCGTACGGAACTCCATGTCGACATATAATATTCTTCCAAATGAAAGTCTTCACCGCCGAATCCTTGATGCCAACATATGCTTCAGCTTCAATCCACTTCGAAAAGTAGTCCGTCAAGACCAAAAGGTATTGTACACCTCGAGTTGACCTGTGCAATGGTCCGATGATGTCCATTGACCATCTCATAAATGGGTATGGGGCAGAGATGGAAGAGAATAACTCCGAAGGTTGATGGATCAATGGTGCATGGAGTTGGCAGCGCTTACATCTTTGGGCGAATTTAACACAATCTGTGATCATAGTGGGCCAGTAGTATCCCATTCTTTTAACTTTGAAAGCCATAGCTCTTCCTGATGAATGACTTCCGCATAACCCTTCATGCACTTCGCTCATGACGATTTCGACTTCGGGCCCAAAAATGCATAATAGGTAAGGGTCACTGACACCTCGTCTATATAATGCATCCTTTGATAGACAAAATTTCGCGCTAACGATTTTCATTTTCCTGGCCTGCCACTTATTCTTTGAGAGCTCGCCTGTCATGATGTAGCACTTTATTGTCTCCCTCCAGTCAGCCCCCCAGTCTTTAGCCGGAATTTGGTCGACCTTGTGGAATACTCGTGGCTCTGGTTCGGGATGTTCGTTTGGTTCAAGAATATCCTCCTCGATTAATGGCTCGGTCTCTAATAATGTTTCTGGAATCACATCTTTTGCTAAGACAACGGGTTCCTTGTTAAACGTGTTTGATCCTTTCGATTTCCTCCGTTTGTTGGGTGGCGGTTCGACCTCTGGTTCGCCACGGTCACGTGCCGCTGCTCGAGATCTTGTAACGACGAGGGTTTCCTTGTTATCTTGAATGCTTCGCTCCGAAATGCATTCCCCGAGGTATGCAAATTAATTCGAATTTCGAGAAATTTTTAGATAGATCCTTCACTACTCCGAGGTATGCTTCCATTCTTGAGTCCTTGGCCTCGTAGTCTCCATTAAACTGGTTAACCACTAATTGCGAATCGCAATAAGCGACTATTTCCTTAGCTCCAACTCCTTGTGCCAATCGAAGTCCGGCAATTAGGGCTTCGTATTCTGCCTCATTGTTGGAAGCATTAAATAATAATCGGAATGATTGTTCTAGAATTTCCGATGTTGGAGATTCCAACTTGACTCCTACTCCGGATCCTTGCTTTGATGAAGACCCATCTACATGTAATTTCCAAGTTTGGTTCTCCGATTGCTCTATCGCTCCGGGTATTGGTAGCTCGGTTAGGAAATCTGCTAAAACCTGAGCTTTCATACTGATCCGGCTTTTGAATTCTATGTCGTACTCCTTCAATTCCACCGCCCATTTCGCCAAACGTCCGGACTGACTTGGACTATGAATTATTGTTCGGAGTGGCTGGTTGGTTAATACTTCAACCGAATGGGATTGAAAATATGGGCGCAGCTTCCGAGCCGAGGTCACCACCGCGAGTGCGAGTTTTTCCATCATTGTATATCTGGTTTCCGGATCCGTCATTGACTTACTTACGTAGTAAATCGGCTTATGTTCCCCGCGGTCTTCCCGAACCAAGACTCCACTAACCGCATGGTTTGAAACCGATACGTACAGATAAAGCTTTTCATCCACTTCTGGTTTGGACAATATAGGTGGAGTGATTAAGTATGCCTTAAGCTGCCCAAAAGCTTCCTCACATTTCTCATCCCAAAGGAATCCTTTGTTTCCTTTTAGAATTTGATAGAAAGGCAATGACTTATCTGTTGATCTCGAGATAAAACGATTCAAAGCCGCAATCCGCCCGGTCAAACGTTGTACTTCCTTGAAGTTTCTTGGAGATGGCATGTTTAGAAAGGCGTTAATTTGATTTGGATTGGCCTCAATCCCTCTTTCTGTCACAATATAGCCAAGAAATTCTCCGGATGGGACTCCAAATGTGCACTTTTCCGGGTTCAGCTTCATTTGATATTTATTGAGAATATCAAAACATTCCTCTAAATGCTTAACATGATCTTCTTTTCTTAACGATTTAACCAACATATCATCTATGTAGACTTCCATTGTCTTCCCGAGATGATTATGGAACATTTTGTTAACCAACCGTTGATAAGTTGCTCCCGCATTTTTCAAACCAAAAGGCATTACCTTGTAGCAATAGATACCTCTATCAGTGATAAATGTCCTTTTTTCTTGGTCTTCGGGGTTCATCATTATTTGATTATAACCCGAGAAGGCGTCCATGAATGTTAACAGCTCGTTCCCAGCGGTGGACTCTACAAGTCGATCTATATGTGGGAGCGGGAAACTGTCTTTGGGACATGCTTTATTGAGGTCTGTGAAGTCGATGCAAACCCTATCTTTTCCATTCTTCTTTTTGACAACGACAGTGTTTGCTACCCATTCCGGGTATTGCACTTCTCTTATGGACCCTATCTTCAAAAGTTTATCCACTTCGTCATTTACTATTTTTGCTCGCTCCACTCCGAGCTTTCTTCTTTTCTGTTTCACCGGCTTGAAGCTCGGATCCACGTTTAGTTCATGACAAATTATACTTGGATCTATGCCAGACATGTCCGCCGCTGACCACGCAAACGATGCTTTGTTTTTCCTCAAGAGTTCGATCAAAGCTTCTTTTATTTGGCCAGTCAAAGTTGCCGCTATTCGAATTTTCCGGTCCGGTTTGTCTTCTTCCAACATTACTTCGATTACTACATCATCTTTCTTCTGCCCGCTAGGAAATTTTGTTCTTAGTCCCTCTTTTGCGGGCTTCGTTAATTGCTATTGAATCTTCATACGGTGGCTAGCTAGATAACACGTCCGTGAAGCTTCTTGATCTCCCCGAATTGTTTCCACTCCTCTTGATGTTGGAAATTTGATACATTGATGATATGTAGAGGGGACTTCTTTCATTTGATAAATCCAGGGAGTCCCGAGGATGATGTTGTAAGCTGCGGGCTTATCGAAGAGTGCATCCATCCAGTTGTTTGCGCGGAAGAGTGCATCCTGAATTGTGTCTGGTTTATGAAGTATTAAATCTTCTTTAAACCTTGAATCATGTCGCAATCCCTTTCATAGGGCGGATAAAGCCGATTGTTGTGAGATTCTTGGGAGTTTTGACAGCACTCCTTTGAATTTGGTAATGAAAACTCGAAGTGACTCATTTGATCCTTGCGATAGGTTCCAAAGATCGGCATCCGAAACGCTTTTATCCATAAGGATGGAATATTTCTTTAAGAACACAGCTGATAGCTCGTCGAAATTGCTGATCGAACTTGGCTCTAATTGGGTGAACCACATTAGAGCTTGGCCGCATAGATTTTCCGAAAAGAGCTTACAGTAACCTGCATCCTCATCAGCTTCATCCAATTCGACTCTTCCAGCTGCGATCAGAAAAGCTGCGAGATAGCTCTTTGGATCCTCCAATCCGCTGTAAGGGTCCAACTTGAGCTTCCGGGAATCTTTAATTCTCAAACTTGCAATTCGCGAGATGAAAGGTGTTCGCCTAGCTTCTTCAATGACTCGATTGATGTCTGGCTCCGAACTTGTAGCTTGATGAAATTTTGATTTCATTTCTTTTAATTCCTGGCTAACCTTCCTCATGGTCTTGAACTGATCGAGGTTCTCCTGCTCGTATTGAGCTGCAAGTTTTTCTTCATCTTCGAGCTGTGTCTCTCCTTCCGACGGCTGAACTGCCGTATTAGTAGCACCAGGAGTCGTTTGTCCGCTGGTTTCATTTTGCGCAACGGAACTTGGCGAGTTGAATATCCTTCTTCGGATTCCCACTGGGTTTCCCGCACTTAAAGAGCGAACACAAGTTTGTATAGTACTGACGTTTTGACTGAGATGCGAGATTGTA
>NW_003302551.1:14293150-14477997 GCF_000004255.2 Arabidopsis lyrata subsp. lyrata
TTGATAATAAGAATACAGTTATGTTTCTGCAACAATAAGTTGGTTAATGAAAAAGGATTATGTAATAGTACAGCAGAATTGATACCACAAATAACTCTCCTGCATTGCGTTTGAGGATGGTTTTGGTTTGATAATTGGAGTTACTGTCATTCTTGAAAACAGAATGACATTCATACACTTAAGTCATTTTTCGATTAGAGCCAAAGAAACCAGATAGGCTGGAATAACCCAAGGGATCAAGATAGTTCGAGAAATATCAGATCAGAAGTCTGGTTTAAGGGGATTTTGGCATAAGCAAGGATTTTCTAAAGAATGGGTTGAAACTTCAATGCCCAATTTGTGCAGAGTAACCCACAAACTTGAAACCAATTTTAACACAAAACTACAGCGTTCAGAAATCAATTGAAAATTTGCTTGAAGCCACAGATTTTACTCTTGGGCTTAGATCTCTACGAACTTGTTTATGTTTGTTCCACAAACATATGCATTGGCATTTTAATTCTTTTGTTTATGGAACTGTTTTCTCTGCGCAGCTTCACGGAAGATTACTACAGGCATCAACACTTCTACTGACTTGTTCATTTCGGTTTCTGTTGCTTCCATGAGTTTTTTTACGGGAATAATAGCTCTCTTATTCGTCCCTCTGCATTGTCTTCTGATGTTGCCTGCAAGAGTTTTCAGAGGCTTCAAATGTTGTAATACCGTCATTTATTCTGTCCACACTGTTTCATAGATATCATGGATCAGGAACAAAATCTAAAAGACCGAAGGAAAGAACCGATGTACCCTTGTCAAGAATGCAAACCGAAATGACTCAATTTTTGCTCCTGCGCAAAGCCTGAGGTCAAAACCTAGGGAATCTACCCCAATCAGCTTCACTTCCTACAGCCAAAAAAGAATTACGGTCGATCATATATTCGTACACAACCAAAACCTACAGAAATATCCTGTTGAATACCAGTTCATTACTAGAGCTTCTAGAGTTAAGTTGCAGCTGTTTACCTCTGCTTGAATACCATTATGTCTCCAACACAGAGATTTGAGGGCTTCAGTTACTTTATCACCAGATTCTTCTAAACGGCTTATGATTCCAGCTGATGCATGAGCAATAACATCAGGTTGTGCTTTTCTGACATCTTCCACCTCAACTTCAGTCTGTTCCCAAAAGTTAAAAAGACACTAGTAAGCATAAGCTTGCAACAAAAAGAAGAATCTATAATAAGCTGAATTCTTATCACCTCCAGCTTGTGGTGTAATAAGCTGAATTCTTATCATCTCCAGCTTGTAAAATGCCACCACAGTTCTTTCTTTTTCACCCTGCGATGAATCTATGTCAGATTCTTCACCACATGCCTTACTAATGTCTGCAAGCTTTTCTTCTAAGTTTTCTGCATCCTTGTTTCTGTTCGTACTTGTAGAATTGTTATCAGCAAGTTTCCTTTGGATATCTGAATAATCTTCCACTAAGATATGACTCAGAATTCCCTGGATAGCAAGGCCAGCAGACGGCTGATCCATCCAATCAACAAGATCATCTGAAGCAACCTAAATTTGACAACCAACAAATGTCTTAAAAGTTAACCTCAGTCATTCTCTTTTAGCCTCAGGTTTGAAAATGATCTTGCATATCGTTTTTATAAAGAATCACAACACATTTTTTTATGAATTTAAGGCTAAAAGTCAACCTCAGTCATTCTCTTTAAAAAAAAAAACATGGGATGGCAACTCCTCATTGTTTCCAAATTTGCCCAGTCTGCCAGCGATTCATCATCATCATCATCATCCTCTAGAACAGCAACCCATTCCTGAAGTCAAGAAAACGGTTGCTAGTGAAGCATGCTAAGACATGGCAAAAGTATTCCTCTTATAGAGTTCTTTAGTGACTCAGTATAAAAGATGAAATAAAATTTTTTGTTAAACCTCCTCATATTCGTCTTCTCCTGTATCCTCACTGTCATCTTCTCCACTTTCATCATCTTCAGTTTCAAAGTCACTATCAGAAAGACCCATCAGCTCCATTTCCTTGATCATCTCCATCGTATCAAAACCTACTATAACTTGCTGCAATGCATCCACAACGTCGTAAAGGTTAGTACAGAATAAGTTAGAGAAAAAACTACACAGAGCAGTATAGTCAGTTATAATCAAGAGAAACATATTGAAGCTAGAAGGCCCATATTGATGCATCCATGTGCGTTTTGATTTAAAATAATGGTGATTAACAAAAAAAGAAAAGGTCACAAGATGGATGTTTTAGCTACTATAACAGAAAAAATAACAGATCCCTCATCAGACAAAGCTTGGATTCGAAACACTTGGTACATTCCCCATTTGGCTATACGTATAATGTAAATAGGATATACTCACGTCTGAACCAACCCGCAAGGACATTTGTACGTAACTTCCCGGGAAGGCAAACATTTTTGTGTCTGTCTCTTTTGCCGATTTCTACCTCTATCAAACACTGTTCCCTTGGTGCACTTTGTATCCATTGTGACTTCTACTTCCAGTAATATGCTCAAGCACTGCTAGAATCTGTCTATATGTTTCTTGAGACACATTCTGCTTCATGTCAAATTCGATTTTCGCAAGCTTGGTGACTTCATGCTGCGCCATTTCTGCCTTGTTTCTTTGTTGTTCCCAAGCTGAATATGCATAATTTTCATCACTAAAGGTTGATTACAACACTGTCCCAACAAAACTCCCAAGTCTGAAACTGTTTGCAATTGCTTAGATTTCCTCCATATGTGCTTTACGTGAGACATCTCATCACCAGAAATAATCTGTTTGATTCTTCTTGATTCATGTCTGTCGTTGCACAACATGTGCTCTTGAATCGACATCATTACGCGAGACATTGCTGCTTTCAACTGCTCAAAATTCGGGTGCAAGTCAGCTCCATACAGCTGAACATTGATTCTCATTCTATCCCGAAAGAATAGTATAATGTCTGTACACTCCCAAGTGTCGGTTAATACTCAAAGAGTATGAGGGACAGTGATTTCCCGTTCAGCCTTTGATAGTCTTTCCGAGTAACAGCAGGAAAATCTTATCTCAATTTGATTGTCATTGATATCTGTGGATATGTGAGACAACGAAACAAATTTGTCAACCAGATGCAACAACCGCAGGTCAGCAATTCTCCTACAATGCACTCTGCTGCTCAGATTTATGTAAAATACCGAAACTACGGACTTGTAGTTGTCCTCACACATCCAAAGCATCAGCCAACTTTGTCGAATTACCAAACTGTATTGGAACAGCAGCTTCCTAGACATCTTGTTGAAATATCTGTCCCTGTTTAATATTTCCTTGAACAGCCAGATCAAACCACTTAAGTTTGGGAAGGATAAGCAATTTTGCACCCTTGTTCTTCTCCCCCAACTCACTACATCACTCTCAGTATTGAACCAGTCTTGATTCTTCTGTATAGTTTGTCTTTTCTCCTCGGATGTGTATATGAACTTCCTCCTCGGATATAGTTGGTGGAGCTCCATGAACGCAGACGTATGACAAAGTTTCAAAGTAGAATCTTGACCAGCTCAGATTTGGTTCTGCTGCGCCAATCAATTTTGTCCCTGGAATCAAAGTTGTTTTCGAGTCTAGAAGCAACTATTCTTCGTCATTCCCAAAACCGCAACAATAATGCATCCCTCATCAACTCGTCCCAGCCTCGATGAAGATTCAATTTCTGCAATTCTGAGAAATGATGCGGAACAAATCGATCGATCTTCCATCCATGGATTTCAAAACGGTCACCGGAAAGCACAAGAATCTCCTCGACCCACCAATTTGATAACTATAAATCTAAATATTTCTTATCAAAAATCCGATTACAAAACAACAGAGTATCTCTACTTGTACAAACCTCCTAATCTTCACTAGAAGACTCTTCTCTTCTTCTAAAATTAGCTCCCATGGGCTTATCAGCATCACGCGAGTAGAAACAGCCATGATATCAAATGCAATGCCGGCCTTGGGGTGATGAAATCTTCAGCAAAATTTGTCCCATGTTTGAATTTGAATTTCTGTTTTCGTTTTGTGCTCAAATCATTCTGATAGAAACAGAAAATTCAAGTGAAAACAATAGATTTTTTTTGTTTGTGTGCAAAATGAGTCAGAACAATAGATAGATCTCGAAATCAAAAGAAAAGATCAGAGCTCGATCGATGAAGATGATTTGTTGATATCTTCGAATCAAGTCGAAGAAGATGAAAAATTCAATCAGATTTGAGGAAACAAACGGAGGAAGATCATCTGAGCAAACAAATATGAAATACAGAAAATAGTAGTACTCCGTAATAGATTTTCATTTTCTTGAAATACTAAATCAAATGCAATAACCAAAATAAACCACAAAATAACTAAACCAAACTATATTAACCAAACCAAAAGAATTTCATAAATTATTCTATTTACTTTGTCATACATACATCTGAATTTTGTTAAGTACTAAAAAGTATAAGCTAGTTTACTTTCCCAATTGTCTCATATACAGTTAAACCTCTATAAATTAATACTCGATAAATTAATAAACAATATAAAATAATAAATTTTGTTGGTCTCAAATCGGGCCAGTGTAAGAAATTAACGAAATTCGTAGAGAGAGACTCATGCTCCTAGTTATCTTTCACAGTATCATAGCTCTCTTTATTACAAAACAAAAAAAAAAAAAAAAGCCTTCTCCTTCTCTTCATGGTACTGCTCATCTTCTCTCTGCTTATTTATCTTACGATAAACTCTTTCATAAATATCGTCTGTTCTGTTTGGCCATTCTTGCTGAGAAAGAACCAACTCACATAAAGAGATAGTCTTGTTGCGACATTGGCTTGATGCAATTAACATGGAATTGGATGCTCTTGTGAGTACATCTACTTGGAGAAGTTTCTCTTTGCCTGATGGAAAACATGCGTTGGATGTAAATAAATGTATAGATCAAGTATAAGTCTGATGGGTTTATTGAGCGATACAAGGCTCGCTTCGTTGCAAAAGGTTATACACAACAAGAAGGAGTTGATTGTCTTGATATTTTTGTCATGTGGCTAAGCTCACTTCCGTAAGGTTAATGCTTGTTTTACCTACTATTCATAATTGGATGTCACCAATGCATTTCCCCATGGTGATATGGATGAGGAGGTCTTTATGCATTTACCACAAGGATATACTCCAAGACATTGGATATTTTACCATGAAAACATGTGTGTCGACTCATCAAGTCTGATATGAGTCAAATTACCCTATTGACTACTCTCTCAAATGAAGTTTTCTGGGGTGATTCTGCAAATCTTCAAAGATACGTGAAATTAATTTGCCGTCAGATATCGGTGTCGACCGATAACAGGGGTGTATCGATCGACACCCAGTCAAATTTTGATCTCTGCATTGCTCTTGTAGCATAATTTCTTAAACTATAATTAACACTATTAAAAATTTATATTTAAATAATTAGAAAATGACTTAATTTGTTTCAAAATATATATATATATATACCTAGAGGCACATTACATCATTTGAAGTTATGTAGTTTAACTTCTTGCCTAATACAAATTTTTACTGGTGTGTTTTTTAACTATTAAAAATAATAAAATTACTGAAAATGGTATAAGTATCCAAGAAAGAAACTTGAAAACAAAAATTCTTTTGAAAAAAATATTAATGGAACTTAAATTATATTCAAAGTAGACGTGGATTAAAGAGTCACTATACCAATTTGACCAAATTACCAATACATCATGTGGCCCTTAAAACTACTTAAACATATTGTGGCCTCAAGCATATGCCTTACGTGCTTTATGGAAGGGCCGGCACTGAAATTATGGTTCCGACTTCGTAGCCATTAGTCACCTTGTTCAAGTTTTTAATTCCTCTTTCAAAATAATATTTCAATATTTTAGCTTTTAAGATGCATTCATTGTAAAACAGTTATTTTTTGGTGAATATATTCTTACATTCATACAAAAAAAAATAATAAATAATAATAATATGCAATCTTACAAGAAGAAGAACCGAAAAAAAAATGGTAGAGAGTTCCAAAAGAAGTGAATGGAGTCGATGATTCGTAAGAAGTGATAAATAGAAAAAAAAAAAAAAGCATAAGAAAAATAGAAGGATGTTTGAGATGAGATTAATTTTTTTTTTTTATGTCTAACCATGAAATTATGGGGATTATAGTTTAATTGCAGTAAATACGATTTCAAAAAATTCAATATTTGTCGCTTATTTAAAATGCTGAGATAAGAAAAGTTGTTGGGTTTTTGTTTACTATGGACAACAGAAAGAGGGAAAAAAAAAACAAGTCCATTCTACCAAATTAAGTCGGTCTGGCAAATGATTATGGATCAAACTTTGTAAATCCAATTAGTAAAGGCCCATTAGAAAAGCCGGAAAAAAAGAATGGTAGAAAGTTCCATAAGAAGTGAATGGGTAATATATAAAAGTAGACTTAGCGTACATGTTTGTGAATTAATTGGATTTAATGTTTGGTTTGAATTAATTAGAGTTATTGTGGTTATCTATTAGCCTAATCACTAATGCATCAATTTAGACTTATTTGACATTACATATGTTTTAATAAGTTCATTTGTGGGTTTTACTTTGGGTAACTAATTCCAGAACAAAAAAAAAAACACTAATATATTTCGGTATTAGAAGCCACATGAAAAGCGTTACTGGAGAAGAAAATTCGTTGCAAACATTTATTTTAAGAGAAGGCGTAACACATGGAGCAATACATTAATATAATGCACTCTACTATATTTCTTTATTAAAATTATATTGACTGTTATATAAGTTAGAATTTTATTCACTGAGACATTTATAAAACAATATATGGGATGAAATATTAAATTTAATAATTCAAGTAAATTATATTATACTATATAAATACATTAAATGTATTGTGTAATAAAAATTCTAAATAAATACTCCAACTTGGAGTTGTAACGTGTGAGAATAAATTGGTGTTGTAAATTTTTTTTTAAAAAAAGTTAGATTGGAAAGAAGAAAAAAAAAAGAGAAATTTTTTTTATAAAAAAAGTTAGATTGGAAAGAAGAAAAAAAAAGAGAAATTGTTTTTATAAAAAAAGTTAGATTGGAAAGAAGAAAAAAAAAGAGACAAATTAGAAAAGATTAGAAATGTATTTTATGGAGATATTAAAATATTATGTAAGATAGAAAAATGAGGAAAACAATTAAATTTAAAAATAGATGCCAAATGTACTAATATTATGAGAAGTTTAAAAAATGTACTAATATTTTGTGAAGTTAAAATTTTACTGATCCATCATTTTGAATCAGATGAAGAAGTGGTGATTTTAAGTAGATAATAATTTTGGCAAAACAAATTAGATACAAATTTCAATTTAAATACATGTCAAATGTATCAATAGGATAAGAGAAATATCTTTTTTGGAATTAAATTGTAGGCACAAACTTTCAAAACTAAGGATTTTAAATAAATTAAAACAAACATTAATGAAATGAAGAAGGACAAATATCACCAAAAGTGAGTGCCAAATGTCGCAATGGTATGAAAAGTTAGAAGAAAACCTTCTCATATTATATAAAATATAAAATGCTGAGATAAGAAAAGTTGTTGGGTTTTTGTTTACTATGGACAACAGAAAGAGGGAAAAAAAAAACAAGTCCATTCTACCAAATTATGGCAAATGATTATGGATCAAACTTTGTAAATCCAATTAGTAAAGGCCCATTAGAAAAACGGGAACAGATAAATGCTCGCCTAGGTTAGGAATCACCTTCGGCTGTCAAGAGGGGATTTTCCAGTTTCCTTGTATCGTCGATGTCTAAGCTCCATTGAACTCGTACGTGGATGAGTTTTTTTTTAACGCTTTTTTTAGATTTCTCTCAATGCGATCTTGTTGAATTTCGTCATTCATTTCCGATTTGAGGTATTTCTTAGGGGAGTTTCCAGGGTTTTGATCGAATTGCTGGTTCGTGATCGAGTTATTTTTCTGGATTTGTGTGTTTAATTGGATTTTTTTTTTTTTACACAATCTCATAGGTTTAGGCAAATGGCTTGTAGATTACAGTTATTTTCATATTGCATTCTTAAATAATTTGAATTGATTTCACAATCAAATTCTTGATAAAACTAGTTTAAAATTGATTGTGAATTGTGATTACTGCGAATAGGCTTGGGCAAAAAAACCGTACCCGAGTACCCGAACCGAAACCGACCCGAAAAAAACCGGTTCGGGGCGGGTACGGGTATTAGCTATTTACCCTATTGGGTCTTGTATTGTCGTACCCGTGGGTATAGGGTAAAACCCGATCCGAACCCGATACCCGAACGGGTACCCGATTACCCGAAATTACTTATACTTATACATATAAAAACTTTATATATATGTAATATTTGAGCTAAATACATTTATATCCAAATAACCGAGAGTAATTACCAAAAATTAAATGCACTTATATTTATATATTTAAGACTAAATATATAAATACGCGAGATGCTTGTAAATTTTTTAAATATTTGGACAAAATTCCGGTTATTCGGATAAATTTTTGGGTGAAACTCGGATATTTGAGTAAAATTGCGGATAAAATTCGGATATTAGAGTATAATTTCGGGTAAAATTTGGGTATTTGGTAAAATTTTGGGTATTTGGGTATAAAATACCCGAACCCGATGGGTGCCCGATTTTTTCGGGTATTTAGCGGTTCTAAAAATCTAAACCCGAACCGACCCGAACCCGATTAGACCCGAACCGAAACCGAACCGATATTTTAGATTTACCCTATTGGGTCCTAAACTCCTCTATCCGAAAGATCCGTACCCGATCGGGTTTTACCCGAACCCGACCCGCATACCCGAATGCCCACCCCTAACTGCGAAGCACCAAGCTTTTGGTGAAATTGCACAGACAGATTTCTTCTCTCATTGTTCTCTTTTCTTTAATTTTCTTAGATGGAGAATATCGTGACTGTAGAGAAACTCACCGGTTTGGTCATTGTGGTTGTGAAGAATGCGAATGATGTTAGTGAAGCTATGGGTTATTACGAAAGGCTGTTTTCGGCAACAGTGACAGACATAAAAGAATTAAAAGGTGCTGGTGGTCAAATAATCTCGCGCTGGGTGGAATTGACGATTGCTAATGCTAGGATTGTGATATGCATGGCTGATGCTGTTGGGTAAGTAATTATTATTTTTTTCCCAGTTTTGTTGAACAAGGTCTGTGTGAATTGCGAAAACTGAATAATTTATTTAATCCACGATTAGCTACGAGTACTACTGAAATTGCTAACAAACTAACTCCAGAAGAATAGGGATATACCAAGTCAAACTCAAAACTAAAGCAAGTAGATAAACAAACTCCTCTGCCACGTGACCGGAATGCACCTCTTCCTTTGCGAATTGCTAAAAACTGAATAATTTGTTTGTGTTCTAAGAATCGAAACTTTTTGTTTTAACAGGGATGATGCTCGTGTTACGTCTGGGAGTACAGTAGAGGTGGTCACGGTTGATGTTAACTCGTCTTTAGAGGCTTTTAAGAAAGCCGGAGGAGTGGAAGTGGGAAATATCTCCCAAGTAGAAGCTTGCCGAGGTGTCAAAGCCAAAGTTAGGGATCCTTATGGCTTCATATGGTCACTTGCCGAGAAGATGGAGCGTCCATCCTCCACACTCCCACTTCTCTTTCCTGCTCTAGAATCCGAAGTAACTTGGTGGATGTATCATCACCCCATTGGAAACACTGTGAGACGTCAATGGATAGATAATCTAAATCATGAGCAACAGTACAATTTGCTAAGATGTGAGACTTCCATGGATGCTTTGGAAAAGGTTGGTCACTGATTGTTATATTTTTCATTCAACTTCCAGTATTTTTTCATAAATTGACATACTCCTTTACTTGTTTTTCTACAGTCTTTGTTGAATGTGAAGCATCGAAAGTATTTTTATCAAAAAACAAATTTCCATGCATTCCAGTCTCATCCATCTCTTAGTGAGATACTACTTGAGGTAAACAATCTAAGAAAAATTTACAAGTTCTTCCGATCCATTTCTTATCACATACATTGAAATTGAGTTTGGTTGGTTGATTCTTTGTCAGCTCGAGCGTATTAATGGAATTTTACAAGGAGTTCAACTAGTTTTCTTCTTGAATCCTCTTATTCGGGGGCACGCTCAAGTTCGCGAATTCAATAAGAAGCTGAAGGAAAAATATGACTTACTTTGGAGCGGACTCCCGTCCTTTGATTCTCATCCAAGTCAGTGGTCCGGCCTCATAGCTGAACGTGAAAGAGCTGCTTGTTATGTTAGGCAGTTGCTGAAGAGTTTGGAAAGCAGGAGATATAAACTCAATAGGGATGGGAAGGCTAATTATAGAAGTTCGGTTTTAAATGAGGAGCTTGTGATGAATAGAATGATGTGGGAGGAGGTACAAACAAATTGGAGGGCACAAGACAGGACTGAATAGATTATCAAAATAACAATGTTGGAACAGGACGGTGTCTTAGTGAGAAGGCTTGTGGATGCAGGAATGCTCTTGTTTCAGTCTCTTAACTCTTATGTGGTGGATGTTTAATTAGATTAGTTTTAAGTCTGTTTGAATTGGAGCCAGTTCTGAGGCAACTTCTTGTCTCCATTGTCTTAAAACATCTTCTATATGTTTAAGCTCTTTTATTGCACTTTGGTTTCTCTTCTATTATGTAGGTCACAGGATGTTCCTACCCTTATATCAGAAAACCCTTCTGATCAGTTACAGGAGGAGATTCGGGAAGCATTTCACATTAACTCGAGAGAGTCAACCAAATTGACCGAGATTTTTGGAGTATTAGGGTTTGTGTTTGACTTTGGAAGACCACACCTCTCGTTAGTCTAGGTTTCTGATGTGCAAAATTGTTCATCTCAACGCATCAGCCTCTGAATCCGATAACCGAGAAACCAATCTCACCAAGCCATAATTAGTTGTCTCTAAGAATCCATCTCACTCTACACTTATTGTTGGATCGTATGATCAGGGTATGATTTCCATGCCATGTAGTAGCTTGACTTTAAAAGTCCACTCATTCATCCATGTCTCCCATCTCTTTAACGGTGGCTTCCAAAGACAATTCTCTATATAAGTAATCGTTTCTATCCTTCCAAGTTCCAAAGACGCCACATTATTCAGATCCATTTTTTTTTTTTTTTTTTTTTTTACTTTTTCAGCTTCTTCTGGATGAATCGAGACGATTGACAAGTTCCGATTGAAAATTTCGTAGTCTAGGGTCAAAGCAAACAAGAAATCCTGAGAGCCATTCCATTTCAAATAGTCTCATGCCAATATAGCTCAGTAAAAATCCAAGATGTTCATGAGATAAATTGAGTACCAATTTTGAATATCTTAGCATATAACAGAAGATCCAAAGCTGTTCAGAGTTGATACTATAATAAAGCATAGTAAATTCAAAACTCTTAAGAAAGAAAGAACAATTATGAAACATTGAGAGTAGAGCCCATAAGAGGATCCAGCGACGCCAAAAAAAAAACTCTCCTCTTCTGCCACCCTTTCTGCGGGTCTGTCGTTTGGGATTGGAGTCACATCCTCTGAGGAAAAACAAGAACAATGTTAGTGATTTATTCACTGAAAGATGCAATTCAACAATTCTAGATGGATGTATGGCAGTGGTTCCGATCCTGTGTTGCGTTAATGTATTTCACAAAAATCAATTACATTTACAATAGGCTTATCAAATTATCAGCTTGGTCATGCAGTTTCTTGGCATGTACCTTGCATCGCTAAGCGACATTTTGTGCAGCAAGCATATCTGCAAATACGGTGCAGACTCTCATCCCTGTCGGCTTTCACCTTCATTCCACCTGTAGCAGTTGAAATCAAAACAGTAGTTCATCAGCCAATTCTGTATTCAAGAACAATGCTATTTTCTACACAGATAAATAGAGAGACTCCTCGAAAGAACAAAGAATAAAGACACTTCAGCTCACACCCAATAGAAATGACCATAATACCAGAAACTACTGTATCTAACTTGGTTCTATTAGCAGCCATTTTTGTAGTCAAGAACAAGGCAAGTATCAACAACGATATCGATCAAACGATTCCTCTAAGGTCTTAAAGAGCAGATACTCAAGATAGCTGAACTCACACTACTCACTAGAGACTACAAGGTTCAAAATATTAGACACTACCGCATCCAAGTTAAGAAAATGCTCACTAGAGAACTTTGACAGATGCTTGCTTACCAGTGATGCGAACACGGGTTTCCCGTCCAGACAAATCAGTCATGTGCTGTAATTGCAGATACACAAAACTCAGGACTATGTATATAAAAGCTTTAGTTTGCTCAGAAAATTAAAAACGACACTAGAAGCCACTTATCGTTGAATGAAAGCAAAGATGTGAAGAGTTGCTCACCTTCACGAACAGCAGGTCCAAGAGTCACATTATCTTCCTTTGGCTCTCTTGTCTTTCTCCTCGACTACAATTCCACCAAAACTTGCACTATGCATTTACGATATCCTAATCATTACTCATATTAGTAATTCACTGCTAGATTGAGAAAAAAAAAAAAAAACACCAAATTTTTAAAAAAGTTGAAATGATTTCAAATTGAGAATTTGAAGAAAAGGATTGCATCAGGAACAACATATCACTTCACACTACCAGACAATAGCAGAAATAGAGTTCCAGCTTATATCTTCTGATGACTAAATACATGAAACTAAATTACAAGCTTTAGACAAAGCTTACCACGGTTTTGAACAGATGAAGGAAGAAGGGAAGCTAGGGTGTGGTTGCTGATCCGCATATAGCTAGCGAAAGAGGCGAACCAGAATAGCATTAGTAGTAATCAATTTTTTTAGAATTAAGTAGCAATTGTATCAAGCCGCATTGGTTGTATCGTGGTCCCATCGGTCACTTCTTTTTCTGCATTCACAAAAGAGATTTTTGAGTCTTTTGGTAGATTATCTAGCAATGACCAGTATGAAGGCTCCCTGCAATGGGGCAAGTGAGAAACCATGTGAATAAAGGAAAAATCTTGAGGAAGGTCATACTACAGTTATGGTCATTGGTTCATATAAGGGGAAAGAAACCTGTAAGAGTTGACCATTTGGACAGACCTGACAAGCTTAAAGGCCCATGTCTCTGAGTCTCCGGATCTCTAGAGTATTGAGGTGGCTGCCAAGTGCTTAATCCACTCAAATAACGATCTTGAGGACCCAATTTCGACCCTATGATCCACAAGCCATCTAGAATCCAAAAAAAATGTTTGAGTGGCACTAGCCACTAGGTTAGGTGTAACATAATCAGCTAGAAGAGATCATATAAGCATACTATTTAACTCCAGTTAACTATATATGCAGATGCGGTTTTACTCTCATACA
Organism: Arabidopsis lyrata subsp. lyrata; assembly: GCF_000004255.2. Taxonomy (NCBI): domain Eukaryota; kingdom Viridiplantae; phylum Streptophyta; class Magnoliopsida; order Brassicales; family Brassicaceae; genus Arabidopsis; species Arabidopsis lyrata. The sequence continues at coordinate 14,306,508 of NW_003302551.1, forward strand.
TGCCAAAAAAAACACACCAAAAAGTGCCCTTGCATCTGCAACAACAGCTAAATCAGAGAGATGTTATACACCACATATATAGTAACTAACGTTCACCCGAGATTTCAAAGTGAGCAGTATATATATCTGCTTTCGTGTGGATATCAATTTGGAACATTAACCGTAAATGGAACTACTAAGCTGTGAACAAACAGTCGAGTGGGTAGACAAACACCAAGAACAACAGAAAGAACGTGACTTTAAATGCGGGAAGGGATTGGTGAAGGTAAGTTTGCAGAAATTCCTCTACTTGACCACCACTTTGGTGTGCCTTGACTTCCCCAGGGACAAAGTCTAGCACCCATAGCTGTCCTGCATCAAAGAGAGAGAACACCAAACCAAGATCGCTATGGTCATCATCATCATCATTCTCAGAGAAAAAAGACACAAATTGGACATCTTAAAACAACAATGAGCTCATTAAAATCATAAGAACTGACAACCAAATAATGAAGAGATCAACATTTCTATCACAAGTGAGGTGGAGAAGCTGATTCACCATAATCACCACGAGCAAGGAATGACCAATAACCATATCCATCCACTTGCGTTCACCAAAATCAACTAAATCCTAAGCGGAATCATGAGGCGGATTCCTCAAATCGACCAGTATCATCTTCCAATCTGTGTACACAAACATGAGATTCATCGGATGAGAGCTGTAGATTCATTCTTCCAGTCCCCCGGAGGATCGGACCTCTTCGTAGGCTAGGGTTTGAAGAGATCTCCATGATAAAGAACAAATTCACCAATGCTTCAATACAAATTGTAACCGGAACCAAATCGAACTAACGTTCATAAAACGCGAGCCGATATCTCAAATGACGAAGATCTAACAGAGAGATCTCGATCTAGATGAGTACAACACCATAATCTCATAACAAACTAAGAAGAAGAAGAAAAGATACAACTAAAAATGATTTCTCTGCAACTGATCTCTCGAGGCTCTCTATATCTTCCTCTTGCTCTCATCTTCCTTCAGCCAATCAAACTCTGCCAACGCATCATTCAAGCTTCCACCAATCATGTTCCTTCATTCTTCCACGTCAGCCACTCTTCTATTTTTCTGTATCAAATCCTTCCCCTTCGAAAAACCTTGAACCTCAAAGTTTTAAAGAGAAAGACTTTGTTGCATAATGACATTAACACATGATTTGTACCGCAGCTTGCCATATTGAACTGAGACCAACAGAAAACATTTGACGTTAATGAACAGAGACTATAATGACCTTTCTGTGATAGCCTCTTCATAGTATTCATGTGACAGCCTCTTCATATGATCCATGATTGCATTGCAGGCCTGAACTCTTTTTAACCCCCAAAAATATTAATCACCCACTTAAAGACCAAGATAGGTTCTGGATGTTTACTCCACCACCAAATCGTTAAGTTTCTCATTTGTTGGAAGAATTGGAATGAGAAGAAACGAGTATGTGACATGGTCTTGCTCTTCCAACAATGCCACACCGCAAAATAGCAAATCATACACAGATTGGAAGAAAACGGTCTCTTTATACCCTCTTCCACAGATTTATACTTGAACCACCACCGCTTGGAAAACTTGATCTTTTTGTTTTTCATTGGAATAACCAAATCGGTCTGCAACAACCGCTCATTCACCATTAAAATCTGTTCATACACAGCTTGTTGTCCATGACCAAGAACACACAAAAACATAATTTTCAAATTCGTCAAAGACAAATTTCAACAATCCATTTTTTCCAAAGCTATGAAAATCAAATAAATAACTTAAGAATGTCGATTTGAGATACCAAGATAGGGATAAAGAAACATAAGATTGGGACCGTAAGTGGGATATATACCATATTTGTTGCCAAATTTGTCATGCAGATCCCAAATTTTCTGAAAACGGCTTCAGGTTTTTCGATCTTCATCTCTCAATTCTCATATCACCAGTTTCTTAAAAAGTTATGAACACAAAAAAATCATTTTTTTTTACTACAATCATATAATTGATGGCAAAAAAACAACTTCAAATAATCAAGGTAGTGGTCTAACGGTTCTCACTTGATGAAAAGTTGTCATATACGTCTAAATCATAGATCAATTCCCTTCAAAACTAAAGATAAATAGGATGCAAATATTACCTGAAGAAAAAATATCAATGGTAGAGAATTTAAGAGATACATAAGAAGTGAGTAAGAGAGCGCCAGAAACAGTATTAGAGATCCTGAAAGCGTGAAAGTATTAATTAAATGAGAGTGACATGGTTTACGTAAACCAGAATCGTTAGATTTCATTGATGTAAACCGAGTCAAAGCCTCTATGTAAAGGAGAGTCTTGGAACATCAACCATCCTGTGTTTTATCTATGGACAACCAAAATAAGTAGGTTTTGTTGTAAACCACATAACGGATGGACTCCATAACCGTGGCCCATGTCCATGTTCTAGAAGGCCCATGTCTAGCTTCTAGAAGACTCGCCCAACCGACCAAGGCCAAAGACGGTTTATGTTAGTCTTAGTGGGCTTTAGTGTTTCCTAGTCCAATTGGGATTTGTCTCCCCTATTGTGTATATATATAAGTTGTAACCTCATTCATTAATCAATAAGAATACACGAGATTCATAACACGTTATCAGCACGACTTGCTCTTAACGATCCCTAACCCTAATTCGAAAAATCCTTCACACAAAACCTAAGTCCGCCTCGCTCATAAGCTTACGATCGGATCAATAGGTGCTCGCGATTCCTCCAAGCTCCCAACGTTCGTGATCAAGTTCGAAAACCGAGGTCTTTAGCTCTCGGTTCATATCCGTACAACCTCATAAGGTGAAAGGTAAAATCCGAAACCCTAAAACCTAAAGTCCAACATCGAACTTGAACCTAAAGAAATCGCAACCCTAAAAATCGGATATTGTTTGAATCAAAGTGTTTGCTATTGCTTGCTTTGCTCGCTTGTTCTTAGGAGAGTTATTGATTCAAAACCTAAATCGTATTGTTGAAAGAAACTTAAATCGAATCCCTATAATTCTAAGTTAATAAATCCGATTGATTGAGGTTGCTTAGGTTGTTTAGATTGATTTTTTCTATGATTGGTTGCATGCATAAATTGTTAGAAATAAAACTCTCATATCGCATGAACCCTAGAAACCAAAACCCTAGAGAAAGCTTAATCCTAAATAAAATAGGAAAACCTAAGTAAAAAGAAAAAACCTATAAAAAAAAAAAATCTAAAATCCTAATCAAAATAGAAATTTCTAAAAAACCCTAAATCCTATTCTAAATAGGAAAATCTTAAATCCTATTGTAAATAGGAAAATCCTTAATTCTATTCAAAATAGAAAATCTATAAACCCTAATTAAAATAGGAAATCATAATCCTAATCAATATAGGAAAACCTAAAACTTAATCGAAATAGGAAATCCCTAAAAGAGGAAATTTAATCCTAAGAGGAAAGTCAAATCCTTAAGTAAATCGATTCATGATTCGGTCTTAAATACCGCATGACATTAACGATTACATGATCTTGACTCAAAACCCTTTTTGCTTGTAGATGTTGAATTACAACTTGTATTTTACTGTCCTAAATATCAGAGGAGATAATTATTTAAAATGGGCAATGAATACTAAGATTATCCTAAACTCAAAAGGACTTGGTGAATGTATCACATAAGGAAATAATGCCAAGTGAGAAAGATAGATACAAGGAAATATTAATTATTAGCCACCATCTTATTGAGAGTCTCAGAATCCAGGAACTATAAGTCTGTGGATGAGTCTATTGCTAGCTGAGCAAAATAATGACTTACTGATGAGATACAGTAAATTAAGACCTCACGGATTAACCCCATTACTTGATGCCAATAAGGCCGCAGAGGATAAGAAAGAATCCAAAGAATCTAACCACGTACAGAGTGATAGACCACACAGCCGTGACCGTGGTGGATGGAAAGGACGTGGTTGTGGCTACTATAACTCATCCGGCCGTGGGAACCACTATAACCGTGGTTGTAGACCCAATTTTGGCCATGGTCGAGGGCGAGGAGGCTGTGGTATTTATAAACCACAACACTCGACCAAATCAGTGTGCCATAGATGTGGAATGGGGAACCATTGGGCTAAGATATGTAGGACTCCCAAACATCGTTGTGACCTCTATTAAGAGAGTGTAAAAAGGAAGAATCCTAAAGCCCATTTGGTCTATAAAGATGGTAAACATGATCAAGATAGTCTAATGGAGTATGAAAATTCTGATTGCCTAAAAGAATCAAGTTGATAAATCTGAATTCGACATCAAAACCTCTATGTTTTCTTTGCCGTTTTATGTGTTCATTAATTGTTATCTCCTTGAATTTATTTGATATTATTTTATGTTTAAAACATGATTCTTGTCCATATTAGAAATGGCTGAGGACAAGAACATATTTGTGGTGGATAGTGGATCAAGCCACACAATTTTGAAAGACAAGAGATATTTCCTAAATCTAACATTGAAAAATGCCAATATTAGCACCATAGCGGGTATAGCTAGTCTTATTGAGGGCCACGGTCAAGCCCATATTCTTTTACCTAAGGGCACGCATCTTGAAATAAGCGATGCCCTATATTCACCCAGCTCGAAGAGGAGCTTATTAAGTTTCAAAGATATAAGATTGAATGGTTTCCATATTGAAACAAAGGGTGAAGGGAACAAAGAATTCCTAAATATAATTGAGATCACCCAAGGACATAAGAAAGTCCTAGAGACTATACCCGCATTATCCACTGGTCTCTACTATGCTAAAATCGATATGATCGAAGCTAATATGGCAATGAACAAAGAGTTCATCGAGAAATTCACTTTATGGCATGACCGGCTTGGCCATCCGGGTCATAGTATGATGTGTAAGCTTATGATAAATTCAAGGGGGCACACCCTAAAAGAGAAAAGAGTTATCCCTAAGAATCTCACGTGTGAAGCATGTTCACAAGGGAAACTCATTATAAGGCCATCACCGGCTAAGGTAAATAAAGAGACCTTAAACTTTCTGGAAAGGATACAAGGGGATATATGTGGACCAATACACCCACCATGTGGGACATTTAGATATTACATGGTCCTCATTGATGCATCGACAAGATGGTCGCATGTTTGTTTATTATCCTCTAGAAACCAAGCGTTTGCTAGGTTGTTGGCCCAGATCATAAGACTGAGAGCCCATTTTCCAGATTTTCCGCTTAAGACTATACGTCTAGATAATGCCGGTGAATTCACGTCCCAAGCGTTTAATGACTACTGTATGTCCATGGGGGTAAGTGTGGAACATCCCGTGGCACATGTACATACACAGAATGGATTAGCGGAATCTTTCATTAAACGAATCCAATTGATAGCTCGACCATTACTCATGAGGTCGGAGCTTCCAGTAGCCGCTTGGGGACACGATGTTTTACATGCATCAGAGCTTATACGCATAAAGCCATCTAGTGAACATAAATATTCACCATCCCAATTACTCATGGGTCATGAGCCAGACATATCCCATCTAAAGATTTTCGGGTGTGCCGTATATGTACCGATTGCTCCACCACATAGAACAAAGATGGGACCTCAAAGGAGGATGGGAATATATGTTGGATTTGATTCTCCCACCATTATTAAGTATCTAGAGCCAACTACGGGTGATCTATTTAAGGCTAGATACGCGGATTGTCATTTTAATGAATTCGAATTTTCTACTTTAGGTGGAGAGACGAACAAGCTGGTCGAAGAAATATCATGGAATCAAACATCCTTAAATTGGCAAGATCCTCGGACTCTGGCATGTGAATCAGAGGTCCATAAGATAATAAATTTGCAAAAGCTAGCTAATGAATTGCCGGATTCCTTTGTTGACCCAAAGAAAGTTACAAAATCGTACATACCAGCTTGTAATGCACCAGTACGTATTGATGTCCAAAAGGGAATCAATGAAGTTGCTACCGAGTCTAACGCACGTAAGAAACGTGGTAGACCAATAGGTTCCAAAGATAAAAATCCTCGAGAATCAAAGAAAGGTGCAATAGGAAACGAGGTTAAGGAAACCATAGACATGGCCGCGGCAGACCCTAAGGAACCGAATAGAGAGATTTGGGACGCCAATCCTCATGGTCCTGAAGGGATAGATAATAATGAGATCTCAATAAATTATATCATGTCTGGAATAAAATGGAACCGCAAAGATATCGACATCGATGAAATGTTTGCATATAAGGTAGCACTTGAAATGAATGAGGATCATGAACCCACGTCTATATTAGAGTGCACTCAAAGATCAGATTGGCTAAAGTGGAAAGAAGCCATAAATGTGGAGTTAAGTTCATTAAAGAAGCCATAGGCCCCATTTTCTGAAATTTTCAGATTTAATCTCAATTTTTAAATTTTATCTATTTATTTTTACAAAAATAGGCCCCAGTTTCTTAAAATTTTAAGATTTGGTCTCAAGTTTTAATTTCTTCTATAAAATCCATCGAAAAAAAAAAAAAATTGTATTGGGCCTTATAATACACAGGGCCGGTACTGGTTGTATGAGATGAGATAGTCCTGTGACAGAGACATATGTTGAGAATTTTGACTATTTGGTGTAGATAGAATGCCCTTTTACAAGGCCGATTTCGGTTTTGAGAACCTCGGTTTGGGTCGCGGATGATTCTATTGACAAGACGCAGGTGAAGGAATTGAACCGTGGTTTACATTACCTCAAGACGATAAGATTGCGTTCGAACATGATGAGGAGTTGCTAGCTTTTGCATCTACCGAAGCGTGTCACGGATCACGGTTATGTACTTATGTTTATGCAATAATAAGTTGGTTAAAGAAAAATAATTATGTAATATTTGAGATGTTGTGTACCGTATTTGTGGGTGATCGCAGTAAGCTTAAATTGATACCACAAGTAATAACTCTCCTGCATTGCGTTTTAAGATGGTTTTGGTTTGAAAATTTTAGTTATTGTCACTCTTGAGGCATTGTTTTCAGCTTGACAACATTCATACGCTTTAGTCATTCATTTTTCGAACAAGATAGTTCAGAGAAATATCAGATCGGAGGTCTAGTTTAAGGGGATTTTAGCGTAAGCAAGCATTTTCTAAAGAATGGGTTGAAACTTCAATGCCCAATTTGTGCAGAGTAACCCACAAACTTGAGAACAATTTTAACAAGAAATTACAGCGTTCAAAAATCAATTGAAAAATTGCTTGAAGCCACAGATCTTACTCTTTTGCTTAGATCTCCAAGAACTTGTTCATATTTGTTCCAAAAACATACTGATTTGCTTGTTTGGATTTTGGTTCATGGAACTGTTTTCTCTGCGCAGCGTCACAGAAGATTACTACAGCATCAACAATCCTTCTGACTTGCTCATTTCGGTTTCGGTTGCGTCGCCTGGTTCGTTGTCGGGAATAATAGTTCTCTAATTTGTCCCTCTGCATTTTCTTCTGATGTTGCCTGCAAGAGTTTTGATTGGCAAGATATGTTAGCACGGTTTCTTAAAATATTATAGATCAGGAACAAGATCTTAAAAGATCGAAGGAAAGAACTGATGTACCCTTGTCGAGAATGCAAACCGCAATGACTCAATCTTTGCTCCTGCGCAAAGCCTGAGGTCAAAACCTAAGGAATCTATCCCAATCAGCTTCACTTCCTGCAACCAAAAAAGGAATTACGGTCTATCATCTACTCATCCACAGCCAAAACCTACAGAAATATCCTGTTGAATTCCAGTTCATAACTAGAGCTTCTAGATTTAAGTTGCAGCTGTTTACCTCTGCTAGAATACCATTATGTCTCCAACACAGAGATTTGAGGGCTTCAGTTAGTTTATCACCAGATTCTTCTAAACGGCTTATGATTTTAGCTGATGCATGAGCAATAGCATCAGGTTGTGCTTTTCTGACATCTTCCACCTCAACTTCAGTCTGTTCCCAAAAGTTAAAAAGATACTAGTAAGGATAAGCTTGCAACAAAAAGAAGATTCTAGATAAGAAGTGAAGCTTGAAAACGAGGTTCATGCGATTTGACAATTCTGAAACAAAACAAGAACAAGCCTAACACAGTTTTCCAGATATGCGACAATAGTTAGATAGAAAAGTTGAAAAGCTTTGTTGCAAACCTGATCCCCTTGTGCTGTAATAAGCTGAATTCTAATCATCTCCAGCTTGTAAAATGCCACCACAGTTCTTTCTTTTTCACCCTGCGACGAATCTATGTCAGATTCTTCATCACCAGCCTTACTAATGTCTGCAAGCTTTTCTTCTAAGTTTTCTGCATCCTTGTTTCTGTTTGTACTTGTAGAATTACTATCAGCAAGTTTCTTTTGGATATCTGAATAATCTTCCACTAAGATATGACTCAGAAGTCCCTGGATAGCAAGGCCAGCAGATGGCTGATCCATCCAATCAACAGGATCATTTGAAGCAACCTAAATTTGACAACAAACAAAATGTCTTAAAAGTTAACCTCAGTCATTCTCTTTTAGCCTCAGGTTTGAAAATGATCTTGAATATCATTTTTCTAAAGAATCACAACACATTTTTTTAATGAATTTAAGGCTAAAAGCCAACCTCAGTCATTCTCTTTGCAAAAAACATGGGATGGCAACTCCTCATTGTTTCCAAATTTGCCCAGTCTCCCAGCGATTCATCGGAATCAGAATCATCATCATCATCATCATCATCATCATCCTCATCATCATCGTCGTCTTCATCTTCATCCTCTAGAACAGCAACCCATTCCTGAAGTCAAGAAAACGGTTGCTAGTGAAGCATGCTAAGACATGGCAAAAGTATTACTCTTATAGAGTTCTTTAGTGACTCAATATAAAAGATGAAATAAAAAAATTTGTTAAACCTCCTCATCTTCGTCTTCTCCTGTATCCTCACTGTCATCCTCTCCACTTTCATCATCTTCAGTTTCAAAGTCACTATCAGAAAGACCCATCAGCTCCATTTCCTTGATCATCTCCATCGTATCAAAACCAACTATAACTTGCTGCAATGCATCCATAACATCTTAGAGGTTAGTACAGAATAAGGTCAAGAAAAAACAACACAGAGCAGTATAGTCAGATATAATCAAGAGAAACATATTGAAGCTAGAAGGCTGCATATTGATGCATGCATGTGCGTTTCAGTTTAAAATAATGGTGAATTAACAAAAAATAAAACGTCAGAAGATAGATGCTTTAGCTACTGTAACAGAAAAAAGAACAGATCTCTCATCCGACAAAGCTTAGATTTGAAACACTTGGAACATTCCCAATTTGGTTATACATATAATGTAAATAGGATATGCATGTCTTGTGAAACATACCACATAATTATTTTCAGAAGTAACGGACTGCATGACATCCTCATCCTCCTTTACTTGAAAGTACAAATCTGCAGGGCATTAGGGTGGTTACATCGTGACGATGTTAAGGTAGATTAAATAATGACAGAAACTAAGGATGATTAAATTTTATCTTACTTCCATTCTGATCTGTTATGTAAGGTATATCTGGCCAGAGAATATTCTCATGAACTCCATCACCAATTGAACCTGTAAGCATCAGGGTTCCTTTATTGTTCACCTGGACAAGACACACTACGGGAAATGTTAGATGCCCAAAAACGGATCATGGACAAAAATGCAGACTTACGTAGACTATGTCAAGAAAAACAATTTCTCTACCTAAGAGGATTCTATAGAGGACTACTGAAAATTGATAGATGAATATTGAAACTACCCATATATAGGAGCTAGCAAAACTACTAAACACTAACATGTGACTGCAACAATGCATGTAACATAAGGTATTGGACCATTGGCACAACAATGCTTTCACCAAAAAAGTAGCTTATGCTGATTGAAAGACGCAATATAACACCTCAATGATGGTTCTAGTAGTTTCTGCAGGTGAAAGCCTGGAATCTTCGGCATTCTGTGGCAAAGAGGCTCTTATTTCTTCTGAAGGATGATACCTTGACTTCCCAGTTTGCTTTCCTGGATCTGAAGCTGAATCTACGTACTCGGCTGTGGCTTGCGTTCGATTCTTCCTCAGGTGTTTTCTAGTTAAATAGTCACTGTTGTACTTCAGAAATCCACTCCTAGAAAAGTGCATATATGAATGTGAGAATTTACATATATGAAGAAAACCAAAATATACAGAATCTGTAATATCCGAGCAAAATTTAAAAAGAATCGATCTTTTACTGGTGGTTCCACGGCTCACTAAAGAAGCATCTAACTTAGTGCTCTATCTCTATATAATCATATAATCAAGAAACATCCACTTCACACTAAATTCAACATTCACAGCTGACAAGAAACATATTGCACTCGTAGTATACACTAAGCACTCAAATACTAGAATCTATCCACCTGACGAAACTAAAACTCTCAACAAGTCAATCTCTAAACTATTTTGCAATTTAATGACGGAACAAAGTCATTCTATCAGTATTCAGTACCCATCAATATGGTTGAGACGTTGAGGCTGAAAAACGCGGCGGGACGCATAATGGAAGCAGTTTCCTCCCTCCTCCGAGCTCGGTGCACTACGATACTCTGCAAATTTAGCATGAGACGAATGAACAAAGACTCAATAAAGAGGGAATTGAAGAACTGAACATAAATTCTGCTATTAATCAATATAACAGAGAGAGAAATAGAGCTTACGGAGTAACGCCGTTGACGAGCAAAATCCGGTGGAGAGACGGATGGCCATAACCGACTCAATCATCGGTAAAACTACTACTATCTCTAACCTCTCGCTCTCTCTATCTCTGAGCTCAGAAGCTGGACAAGGATTTGCAGATTAGGCTATCTATTTGCTGAATTTTCCTTACCATTGATGACGTGTCATATTCTCATTCGTCGAAACCCAACAAGATATTGTCTAAAAAGTGTAACTTTCACTATCATCAAAACGCTGCGTTTTTCGTAATGTTACATTTTTAATTTTGGTTCACCAATAGTCACCACAAGAGCAAACACCAAACCGAAACACATGAAATCTATTAGTGTCCCTGATAATGATCTCTCGAGAAGTTATCTGTGAGATAAGCTTAGCTGCAACATGACAATCTCCACATATCCTAAGATTCTTCGTTATTCTTATCGCATTATTACTATCTTCTTCTTCTGTGTTCATCAGAGCAAACACTATGGCTAATTTCTCACTGTGAACAGCTAAATGCGTCTCTTTATCTTCTTCTTCTACATCGTGAAGTGCTGATTCTGAATCAGGAACATAACCTAACTCTTTCATTTTCTTTACTAAAACATCCAGCTCTCTGTAGATCTCAGCGGATTGCGGGTGTGACCTGTCGCCTACTAAGAATGTATGAATTATTCTGTTCACCTCAACATTGCTTGCTCCGGGATTCTTCTTTAACCCTTTGCTCTTCATTATGTTTCTGATGTTAGTCACTTCTTCCCATCTTCCAGCCTTTGCGTAAATGTTAGAAAGCAATACGTAGTAACCCGATTGCTCTGGTGCTAACTGGAAAAGTTTATCAGCTGCTAGTAGACCGATATCTGTATTGGAATGCACTCTGCAAGCTCCTAATAACGCTCCCCAAACTCTCTCGTTTGGTTCCATTGGCATTTCTTGTATGAATTTGTAGGCTTCTTTCACTTTCCCGGCTCGGCCAAGAAGATCCACCATACAAGCCAAATGCTCTAACCTAGGAGTGATCTTGTAATGATCTGTCATGAGTTTGAAACAACTCCTACCTTCTTCTAGTAATCCTGCGTGGCTACAAGCAGCGAGCGTTGTGACAAACGCAATTGAATCAGGGACGAGACCCGAATCTTGCATTTTCGAAAACAATGCCACTGCGTCACAGCCTCTTCCGCTGAATCCATAAGCTGAAATCATAGCTGTCCAAGACACAACATCACGTGACTTCATGTTCTCAAACACATCTCTCGCTCTGTCTAAACATCCGCATTTCGCATACATATCAATCAGTGCATTCTCTAACAACAGATTCGGTATCAGCTTCTTTCTCTCAATGTATCCATGGATTTTCTTACCAAGAGACAGAGCAGATGTATCTCCACAAGCAGGTAACACACTTGTGATCGAGACTGCATCAGGTTCGAACCCATCAGCCTCCATTCCGGAATACAACTCCACGGCTTCAACAGGCATCGCGTTTTTCATATACACACCGATCATCACATTCCATGAAACCAAACTCTTTTTCCCCATTTTAAAAAACATATCTTTAACATACATAACGTTTTCAGTTGTAGTGTTACTCACTGCTGGTAACAGACTAGCCATGGTGCCAGCATCGTGGCTTATCTTCACAGATTCCATTTCCCTACAAACTTCCAAAGCATCATCAAATCTCTGATTTTGCGCATACCCAGCAACTAACGAGTTCCAAGAGACCACATCTCTCCTAGACATCTCATCAAGTACAAGCCTTGCTTCAGATAAAAATCCACACTTTCCATACATAGAAACTAAACCATTCCCAACAAACAAAGTCGAAGAGAGCCCAACTTTTGTAGCAGACCCATGAATTTTCTTCCCAATGACAATATTCCCAGAGCAAGAACATGCCTTTAGAACACACGGGAAAGTGTAATGATCAGGTTTAACATGACAACTACACATCGTCCCAAACACTTGAATACCTTCACGGTAAAACCCATTATTAACATAGCTTCTGATCATAACATTAATGATAATTACGTTTCTCTCAGGAATTTCGTCGAACACCTTGCGTGCTGTTGCCACATCTTTTAGAGAAGCATAAGCTCTCATAAGTTTAACGCCTAGAGAAGAATTGTAGCGTAGATCTTCTGAAATGATTCTGGAGTGGACTGTTCTAAGCGTTTTGAGATCTGGGTAAGTGTCAAGTACCTGACCAAGCATGAAAGCTGTCTCCTTTGGTGAATTTTTTTGATCAAGTTCCAGTTTGGGTACGGAAGAAGTTACTTTTCGAGTTTGAAATTTTCTGAATTCCGGAAAATGGAGAAGACGGAGATCGACATTGATGCGTTTCATGAGCTTTGAAATCAAACCTCATCACCATCATCAACGGTATATAGCGATCGACCAGCAACGGTAAAAAACTAAAAATGTTTGTGAGTAAGCCGGTTATAGAGGTTCAACCATCATATATAATTAAACCGGATCAGACCGGTCTCATTAATTTTGTCTGTTTTTTTTTTTCTTTTTGCAATTTTGTCGTCTTCTTCAGTGTGTACAATCTGTTTCAACTTTCAACCATCAAGAAAACATGAGTTTGAATCTCCCATTAAATATAGGCTCAATGAGTTCGTTTGCTCACGAAGAAAACCCTAGCTCCCAGACTCCAGTTTTTCCCACGGTTCTGTTCTTCCGTCGCCGTGTAAAAAAATTCTGATCAGGTTTGTCTCTCTGTTTCATCATTTACCTTGTTTTGATCATAATGGGTGCTCTAACATTCTCGTGTTTATTCTCTCTTTTTTGGGTTCTGCGTTTCTCAATTTAGAAAAAAGTGAGCTAGTGTTTGGTTTATAGTGTTTTCTCTAAGCTCTGTTCTTTAAGCTCTCTGTTTTGGTTAAGTTATGGTTGTCAACTTGTGATTGATAATAATCTCTGTAATTTTTCTGTGGGATTATAGGAGATATTTGAAGCATATCTTATAATCTTTCATTTATTAAAAGATTCGTATTATGTTAGTTTACAAACATGAACCACTTATCTTTTTCCTTACCTTGATCATCTTTCTGTTACCAATATCACTAGTCTTTTACTGTTTACAGGGTTTTGAGTAGATTCTGTAATGGCCTTGAGACGCACTTTATCCCTCAGATCCTTGTTCAATGCTCGCTGCTACCAACCATCCTATAGCGGTATCATTCTTCATGATAATGTTCATGAAAAGAAGCCAAATTACGGCTCTCCGCTTCATCAGAGATCCTTTAGCAGCTCCATTCTCTCTCAGCAACTCAGAAGCTCTTCTTCACATTTGTCTCTATGCACTCCTTTTGGTGTCTCTATCCATCATCGCTCTATGTCGACTTCTCATGTTCCAGGCTCAGATGATTCTTGCAATGTAAGTGAAGTTGCAGGAACTCCGATAGATTCGGTGATGGAAAATGTGGCTTCCCAGGATTGGTCATACTCATACAATTTCGACATTGTTAAGGCATTAATTGAAACACTGCACTCTTACACAGGCTTAAACTGGTAAGACAACAATTGATAAGCTCTTTTGCTATGTTTTGATCAACTTGCAAGTTATGGTTACACTTGTCAATCATGTCGTCTTTGGAAGGTTGTATTGGAGAAATACAGTCTAGAATGTTGTCTGACATGTATTCTTCCATATCTAAAATGACCATTCGTTTTTTTAAATCATCTCTGTGTTTTCATATATAATTGTTGGGTGTGATTGCAGGTGGGCTTCCATTGTTCTTGCCACCCTTTTGATTCGAGGAGTTACAATTCCGCTCATGATTGATAACGAAAGATGGAGGTCAAGGATTATGGTATTGAAACATTGAACATAGTGCTTATGTAAAGACAGCTCAGATTTGAAATAAAAAATAACTCTCGAGAGAATTTTCCTTTCTTGATAACTATTGAGTGCTTGGATTCTATTTATAGCTATCAGGCAATGCATGAACCTAACTAAATGTGTGGCTTTTGATGCAAGAGTATTTATGGAAGACAATAATATTATCGCATCTTGCTTGTGCTACATGCATATTTAGCTTACCTTTATCATATCTTATCACCATCCATATCACTATTTGATCTTGTAGATGCTAGGAATACACTCTACAGCATCAATGGAGACTAAGGATCCAGCTGCTCTTGCTGAACATCGGATAGAGTTTGACAAGTTGCTGAAGAAGTAAGAATCTTTTTACTTCTTTTCTACAACCTGTTTATTGATTTCTTTGGGTTATTCTTCTAACTACCGCAACATTACTATTTCGAAAATTGCTGGCAAATTGAAACTTATGTCACTAACTCGACTTCATATCCTTAAAATACAGAAGAAAAAAATGTATCCGCTCTCTCTAGTGGTTCTGTAGCTATTACAGGATTCTAAAAGATTTATCCTTAGAGTAGTTATCAGACTCTGGTTGAGTCTAGGTTATCTTGAGAAGTTTGTTTTGGTCTACCTTAAGTAGAAGAACAAAAGTTGAGTGTTTGAAAAGAAGTTGAGTTTGTATTTAGAAAAAGTCGATGATACCTCTATCATAATCCAGAAAGTCAACCATCTTCATAATCTGTTTAGGCATGTGCTTCTTTTCCTATCTCATCCCCAGTAATTCTTGCTTCCAGATTAGTAACATGACAGAGGAAGTAGCATCCTTCAAAACAGGCGGTGTTCTTTGGTTCACTGATCTTACAACGCATGATACATCATTAATCTTTCCACTTCTAACATGGTTGACTTTCTGGATTATGATAGAGGTATCAATAGCACTGTTTTCGATATAACCAAGTATATCTTATCTTGTGGTTGGTTCTGATAAAATTCTCATCACAGTACGATGCAACGGTAGGCCTTGAAGGCGCAATGATCCCCAAAAAGCTGACCCGGATTATGGTCATACCTATGTTTGTTGTGGCAATAATGGTTTCAAAGGTGAAGTTAGGATTTTCACCAAATGAGGAATATGATAAATCTCATAAAGGATCTTAAAAGTAGTTAATTTTGTGTAAGTTGCATTGCAGGGTGTACATTGCTATTTGATGAGTTGCATGATGTTCTCCATTGCGTATATGCTCGGTGAGTTTTCAAATCTTATGGGATTGGTTAGGTTCGTGGGGGTTACTGTTGATGTTGCTATTTCTTAAATATCTCTCTGTGTGCAGTGATTCGCCGTCCGGCAGTGATGAAGCATTATGGCATTCCAGAGGTTCCTGAATATGTGATGACAATGCTTTTCAAGAGGATTTGGGGAAAATGGCTTTAAGGGACCTGAAGAAGATATCAAAAAGATAGACGACAAATGAGTTATGTCTCTCGAGCAACCAAAAACCCATAGTAGTAGTCGTATTTGATGCTAAGCTTCTCAACGTTACGGTTTTAATAAGAGAATAATTTTGATTTAAGTGTAAAGATGTCAATTACCTCACAAGAAAATCCAACGGTCATAGCGTGATGATGCATCACAAACGATGGCGGGAACGATGACGTGGCATTTTTTTTTTCTTTCTTCCTTGCAAATTTGTCGTCTCCTTCAGTGCAAAAGTCATGAAATTGTACATTTTGTTTTCACCCAGCCAAAAAGTATGAGCTTGAATCTCCCATTGAATGGAGCCTCTGTGAGCCCACAAAAACCCTAACTTTCATTTCTCCCTTCGTTGCCGTTGTAACTTTTCGATCAGAGACTTTTCTCCAAGCTCTCTGTTGTATCTTTAATCAGTGTCTGATCCCAAATCACTAATCTTTTAAGTATTTTACAGGGTTTTTTGAGTGGATTCTGTAATGGCTTTGAGACGTACTTTGTCCCTCAGATCCTTGTTTAGTGCTAGTTGCTACAAACCATCTTGTAGCTCTATCATTTATCGTGAACAGAAGCTAAATTACGACACTTTTCTTCATCAGAGATCTTTTACCAGCTCGATGATTCTCTCTCAGCAGCATCTGATGAGAAGCTCTTCACTTTTGTCTCTATGCACTCCTTTTGGTGTCTCTATCTATCATAGATCTATGTCGACTTCACGTTTTCCAGGCTCAGATTTGAATAAGAATTACTCAGTGCTGCAAGATGTGGCTTCAAATATCACTGTTGTCGATAAAGTTGTCGATGCTGCTCACCAGTTTGTTTTTTTTGGTAAAATGCTCACCAGTTTGTTGACAAGGTGCATTCTTTCACAGAATTTAACTGGTAAAAAGGCTAAATTACTTCTCTTCCTTTGTATCTAAAGCCAAAATGTGTGTGTTTTGTGTGTGTTGGGATCCATTTTCTTGTTACTAGAGATGCTGTTTTTACATGTTGTGTATTGATGTGTGATTGCAGGTGGATTTCCCTTGTTCTTAGCGCCTTATTAGTTATTACTTCCACTAGTGACAAGTCTGCTCAGTTTTATCACCTCCTTGTCCAGGATTATGGTATGGAAAAGGCTTTCACTCTCATTGAACAATAGCTATTTGTTCCTGTTTTATTCACAACCATCGAGTTTTAGCCTATTATAGACATGTGAATGAGGATACTTATTATCAGGAACCTAAAACTATGGATAGCTTGAAAGTGATTCTGTGATTTCTGAGCAAATTTCCTTGTGCAGATCTACTATCTGATCACGAAGACGCTATCGAGACTCGCGAGAGTATGTTTGGATATAAAGGATCAGGTACCACAATTTTGCTGCTCTGGAAATCCTCTGTTTTGCTAGCATGTCTTAACCCAAAACCTTCCTCATTTCTCTACTCCATTTTCTTTTTTTACTCAGGGAGGAGATGTAACTGTTGTTACTACAAGTCATAAAGAATTCGACAATTCGGTGACTGAGTAAGCATCTTTTTACCTCTCTCAAGTGTCTGATAGACTCTACGCTCGTCGTGCCTTTAATACTTATTTATT
The DNA here is from genome assembly GCF_000004255.2 of Arabidopsis lyrata subsp. lyrata. Classification (NCBI taxonomy): domain Eukaryota; kingdom Viridiplantae; phylum Streptophyta; class Magnoliopsida; order Brassicales; family Brassicaceae; genus Arabidopsis; species Arabidopsis lyrata. The sequence goes on from NW_003302551.1 coordinate 14,324,061, forward strand.
AACCAAACCCACCGACTTGCCTCCCTTCGCCAACTGATACTTCTTCTTCTTTCTGCTACAACCTTACAACATTTATGTTTACTGATTTGTATTATGGTACACCTGCATTCAAGTTTGTTTCATTGTATCTTGCTCCCAATATTGGCTTAATTCTGGTATTGCTTGCGGCAATGCAGGTATGGTGGTGAAGATATAATTAACTGTTCTACTTCAGCCTTCTCTTTAGCGAGAAATGTTTTACAGCCTTGGCTCTATCCCTGGCTGGGAATAACAGTAAGTTACATTAATGCTTCATAGTCTGTTAGAGGAATGTGTTTTCTTCATATTTTCAGAATGGTTTCAGGAGAAAATAGCATCCTTCACAGTAGACAGTGCGTTTCTCCCTGATGATCTTGCAAGTCCATATGCACTAAGGATGTTTCCAGTTCTAACAGTATTCTACCACTTGATTGGTCTGGAGGTAATCATTTTTTTCAATCTGACAATTATGTAAACAGAAAGTATATCTATCTTTTTTGTGGTTGTTCTGATCAAATTGTTCAATGTTGAGCATCTCAGTGTTTTGGAATACTAAGCATCGTAGGCTTCACAACCCTTGGAAAGCGAGTCCCTGAGGCCCGGATTTTCGCTCGTTTTCTGGCCATTCCGGTGGTCCTTTTGGGAATGGTTTTGTCTAAGGTGATGTCATATGATTTTTCACCATGACTATGATAAATCTCAGAACACATTTGATAATTCTTATAAGTTGCAGGCGGCACAATGCTATTTCAAGACTTGCTCGATGTTCTCCCCTGCGTCTATGTACTGTGAGTCTCTCAATGAACAGTCATGAGTTTATTATACATGCGCTCTTCCACTATTATTCACCAATGCTAAATTTGTTGCTATCTCTCTCTCTTTCTGTCTTTGTGTATGTAGTGCTTCTATGGTGCCTTCGAGAGCGGAAGCAGTATTTGCTGAATGCAAATGCATCCAATGCGGTTCCAACGGGGTCTCTGTACTTAATAGTTTTTTTCCTTAAAAAGATAGCCTGATGAGATCTTTATGGATATCACGCAATGCGTATAAACATGTTTTTATCTTAACAACATGGTAGATTTCCACTAACATAATGATCACTATAAATGCAAATACAAACCAAATTAGTGCTGAGAAGATCCTAATACACATAGGGTGAGAAAATCAAGCAGCCAGAGAGCTTCAGCCTTCAACTTGACCATCATCATCGACTGGAGTTCTTGTCTCAGACACTTAGTGGCAGCTCTAGTAAGCTTTGGACAGTTCTGGACACCAAATTGTCTCAGGTTTGGAAGAGTAGGAGGGTTCCAAATTGTCTCAATTTTGTGATTATCATGATTGAAAGTCATTTTAGAGTTTTCAGACCTTAAGGATGCTTTTCACACAAATCAATTGTGTTGAAGCTTTGTGCAACAATCGCGAGAGGATGCAAAAAAACAAAAAATTGGGTAAAGATATCATGAGGGATCAAAAACTGTTATAAAATAAAAACTTTCCGATCATTTGTATTCTTAATAATCACGACTCTGAGTATCTGAGGGACAACAGTGCTCATTGGTAGAGCCCCACGGTGTCAAGGATTATGGTATGGAAAAAGGCTTTCACTGTCACTAAACAAAATCTGAACAATAGATATATGTTCCTGTTTTAATCACAACCTATCATGGACATGTAATTGAGGATAGTTGTTATCAGGCGATGCATGAACCTTATCTCTCGGTCGGAATAACAGTAATTATTTACATTAATGTTTCATAGTCTGTTTAGGAAATGTGTATTCTTCATTTCTTTTTAGTATGGCTTCAGGAGAAAGTAGCGTTTGTTCCATGACCATGATTTTACAAGTCCATATGCACTAAGCATGTTTCCAGTTATACCAGTATTCCAACACTTGTTTGGTCTCGAGGTAAAACTTGTTTTTGATCTGACTATGAATAACGTTCTATATGTTGTTCTTGTTGTTCTGATCAAATCCTTTAATGTCGAGTATCATAGTGTGTTGGAATACTAAGCATTGTAGGCTTAACAACCCTTGGAAAGTGATACCCTGAGGCCCGGATTGTAGCCCGTTTTCTGGCCATTACGGTGGTCCTTTTGGGAATTGTTTTGTCTAAGGTGACCTCATATGATTTTTAACCATGACTATGGTAAATCTCACAACACATTTGATGATTCTTATTACCTTTTTTTCTTATAATTTGCATTCAGGCGGCACAGTTCTATTTCAAGACTTGCACGATGTTCTCCCTTGCGGCTATGTACTGTGAGTCTTTCAATGGACAATCTTGGGTTTATTATACCTGTGGTTGATCCAATGTTGTTAACTATATTTTTATGTGTTGTATATACCAAATTTGTGGGTTGCTAAAAGTTTGCTCTCTCTGTCTCTATATGTTGCAGTGCTTCAATGGTGCCGTCGCTTACGGGAGCATTATTTGTTGCATGCAAATGCATCCAGTGCAGTTCCAACGGAGTCTTCTCTTTGCTTGAAGTAGCAAAAAAGTATTTGTACATTCGAGATTCCTAGATATTTGGCTAATGCTCTACAAGAGAGGACATTAAAATGGTCAAAATCGTTTTTGTTTCTTTTTCTTAAACAGTAGCCTGATGAGATCATATGATGTTAGGCCTTTCTATAGGATCATCAAATTGGAAACACTGTATAATAAGATGGGAAAACAAGAGTGAAAAAGCTAAATCCTTCGATCTTACAATCTCTATTATCATCAGTATTAACCTGTTCATATCCTAAATACATTTATTTCCCTAAAAGCTTTTTTCCTTATAGAACCTATAACAGGCTAGAGATTCCAGTGCAGAACCGTCATTGTGAACCGACCGGTCTAAATCATGACACCCACTTTCACAGAAGCTGAGATACAGAATTTACAAGCCAACAACAAGTTCTGTTTTTAGTGAGAAGTATCAATGGAGATTTTCAGAGTCTGGTTTCTTGTAGATAAGCTTGGTATGAAGAATAGTATCCAACATCGAAACAGCTTCAACGATATTCTTGCCTTTGTTCAACATCACACAGCTCGCCCTGCATATTTTCAAAATCCAAAATTAGACAAAGAAACTGTAAGTTTTACCAAAATCATGTTTGGAGCAAAATATTTGACCTTTTGGCATTTGAAGCATCTGTGATCTCAGCTCGAGTTGGAACACCGGATTTCACGAGTGATTCAAGAACCTGAGTTGCCATAATTACCGGTACACGAGCAGCTTTACAGATAGCTATAATCTCTTCCTGTATATTAGCCAATCTCTCCCATCCACACTCCACCGCAAGATCGCCTCGAGCTATCATAACTCCTAAAGGATTCGAACACTTCATTGCTTCTAATAGAATCAAGGACATATTCTTGAATCCACTTTCCGTTTCAATCTTTAAAACAATACCAAGATCATCTAGTTTCCTTTTCTTCAACTCTTGTCGAAGAACAGTAATATCATGGACATCGCGTATAAAAGAAATGCCAACCATGTCCGCATGTGAAGCTACAAATTCAAGATCTTTGATGTCTTTTGATGTTAAGCCTTTAAAACGGATATCGCTCTGCGGTATGTTAATGGACTTCTCTGATCCTAGTTTTGTACCTTTTGGACCAGCATGAGTGATGGAGACAATTACCTCTGAAGGGCTTGATCCTTTTATTACTCCCCATACTTTTCCATCATCAAAACCAATGGTTTCACCAGGCTTGACTGAATCAAACAAATAACCGGAAGGACAAGTTAACCTATGAGCTCCTGGAACAGTTACAGATGGTTCATCGAGCGATCCTTCTCGGGGTATGACAAGTAAATCTCCAACTTTAAGCCTTACAAAAGATTCCTTGGGAGGAACATCTACTACTCGTCCAACCAAACGTCTCCCTTTCTTTCCCTTAGCGCTTAACTCAGTTCCAGACTCTATATAAGCAGTGTCGAAACATTCAGCCACAAACCCGGTACTGGAGAAAACGGGAAACTCTTTTGAGATTTTAAGTCTCCTCTTTCTTCCTCTAGCGTCAAATAGTTTTATAGAATCACCAATTTGGAGACCAGCAAGAAAATTTTGGTCTTGGACCGATATAGTAGCATCGGGAAAAATGTGAGTAGGCGGTTCTGTTCCTGTGAGGCAGAGCCATACCACAGCAGGAGAAACAATATTTCCATAAGCATCTTTTTTTGGTGAAACTTTCATCACACAGGGACCAGGTTTTAAGGTACCAGTTCTGAGTTTTGGTCCCGCTAAATCCATATGAACGCGGCATGGCATCTCTAGCATCTGAGAAGTTCTTCTTACTCTTTTGATGATCTCACCCCAAATGCTTGGATCTCCATGTGCACAGTTTATGCGGATAATGGATGTTCCAGCCTTAAGAATATCGGTTATAAATGTTTCACCCAAAGTTGCTTCTTCACCAACAGTTACCATGATATGAGTACTTCTTCCTTCACGAAGTTTACCAAGTAATGACTCTTTGTATGATAATACCCTCCCTTTATCTTTCTTCTTAGTACTTTTTCCCTTGGGATATGCATTAGTCCAAGACTCCGTCACAGCGTTTTGATCGTTCATCAACAGATTAATAGATGCGTTAAGGCGGGCTAGAACATCGAGATTGTTGTTGTCTAAACTTGACAGACCAAGAGAAGCAAGATGGTTGTTCAGCTGCTCAATGTCCAGGGACCTCAAAGCCATATAATGAACTAAGTTTGTTGCACATTCCAGATATTTACTGCAAGAGACGGTGTTACGAAATTAGGCTATAGCAAATCCGAAGACTTAGTAGTAATGCAAACTATATATAAAATGGTTAACAGACCTGTCACATAAGTGTAGCTGAGAAGAGTTCCACTTCTCTGCTGCTAATAGATGTGACCGAAGAGCATTTAGTTTTTCGATAACACTAGCCACATTATTGTCCCCATTGCTTCCAGAGAGGTGTGCTTCTGACTGGAGATGAGAAACCTCAACTTTAGACTGTGGAAAATCAAAACTCCAGGTACATTCTGTGGAGGTATTATCACCAAAGGTAGCTTCCAATCTGCTGAAACTTTCAGCTTCTCCTTCACCGCGCGCTGAGGCAAAAGCTACGATTCTCGGAATAGGAAGTTTCATCTGATTAAGTGATAATGAAGAACTAGTCTTCCTATGTTGGTTGTTCATGTGAGACCTGCTGGTGAAGCAAAGGATCTTGTCTCTCAGCAAGTGACTTGAATCAATTCCTACCATATCGACTAATTGGATCACCTGAGAAACAAACCGTAAAGAGAAACTGTTATAGAGTTAAGAATCCGGAACCAGAATATTAAAAAAAAAAAAAACACTCTCTATGAGAAGAAACTAACAAGACTTGGTCATCTTCATCTCTATATATATAAATAAAACGTAAAAGCAAACACCGTAGGGAATAAGGAAATAGAAACCCTAAAAAAGTTTTTAAAACAAAAAGGAAATTATCATAATGTCTCAAAGAAATGGAAACTAGAGGAGACAATTTCAATAATGAGCTTGACCAGCTTGATCATAGTGTTACTCACATTGTTGGAATGTGCTGTGCTGAGATTTGTGAAGGAAGTAGCAGAACTTGTATACAAAGCCATGATCTGTTTTCATGATAGTGATCCAAAAAGAGATTGATCAATTTCAATATTTGGTTAAATTCAAAAGCTACAATGTTTAATTGGTTGGAAGATACTAAGGAATAAAAACCTAGGCATAACCACAAAGGCAAGAAACGAAACATGTAACGCAAATTCCAAGTTGGTGAAAGGACCAAAACAAGCCTACCAAAAATCAAAATCCAGGAAACAAAGTAACAAACCATGGATGTGTTCGTTCATTCATATATAATCATATCTAAGCAAATCAATTTCCAACACTACTGGTATTGAGACAATTTCTCGAAGGAAATATCAACCAAAATCCCGATAGGACAAGAAGCATGAATGCATGAGAAATACCTTTGTTATATGGAGAAGTGCTTCGTTCAAATTATCTCTTCGTTCTCGTCCTGAGGAGAAGAAGAAGACAAGACAGATTTTTCAACGAAGAAGAAGAAAGAATGAGGATGATGATGAATTTTATCAAAGGAAAAAAAAAAAAGTGTGGTTAAGGATAAAAAGGGAGTGTGGCGAGCGCGTGTCAGATTCATCATCTTGTGGAATCTAGTTACACGGACGGACGGAGGCTGAAAGGTCCATTAAACAACGACGTCGTTTTCGTTTTTAACCTATTCAGACAAAAGTCCCAAAGATAGAAAAAAAGAGACCGGTCCATTCGGTTTAACCAAACCAATTCCGTCAAAACAGATTGATTTGGTTTAACTATTCAAACAGTAAAACTTGTTTGGTAAATGTTTAAATTATTTTCATGTCTGGGAAAGTAGTACCGAAATTTTTTCTACTTTAATCTTGAATTTCATGTTCAGACAAATTTTAAAGGAAGAAAAGAATGTTCAGATAATTCAAGACCGAAATTGCGCCTATGAGAAAATGGGATTAGGCCGTGCATGGCTTCAAAAGAAGCTTTTTGTTTCCGACGGTAAAAATTATACAATTTTATTCAGACATGTCTAAAACTATATAAATTCTCCACATATATGTTGAAATACACAAACTTACTATAAAGTAAAAAACTATACAATTCTTTTGTTTCCGAGGGTAAAAATTATACACTTCTATTCATAAAACTAGCCTAAAATTAGATAAACTCGTTTATGAATATATGAACCACGTTAACTGACCATTTTAAATTTTCAATATATAACTTTAACCACATCAAGAACAAAAAAAAAAAAGACGTGGAAGCCCCTTTGGCCCATTGGCTGACTAAGCATTAATTAATGCTTCTACACCAAGAGGTCTGGGGTTCGAGTCCTAGATACTGCGATTTATTAACAAATTTGCAGATTAATGGAGGCAAGTGTGCAAGAGATCTCTAGCGATGTACAATTATAGCCGTTCGCCAGGATTCTACGCAGAGAGGGAAGTATCGTCAGGTCGTGGTCATTGAAGGTGTGTCCATCAAGCATGAAGAAGGAAGTGTCGTAGGCGTGGATTTAATAAGGGTCGGAAAGAATTGTTCGTCGTAGAATCGTCTATGTAACAAGTTCTCATAATTTGCAATAAATAATAAATCTATACGGCAAAAAAAAACAAAAAAAAAGGATAAGAACGGCTAAGTTTCCTTAATTCGATTTTGTAAAATTTGACACATTATTATTAAATTACATTTTATTGAAAAATTGATTCAAAATTATTTTGTTGGATGTTTATTACTATAAAGTTTGTGAAAATTATTAGCGGATTTTTAAACTGAAGAATGAACATAAATCTGTACAAAGTTACAAACACTTAAGCATAACATTTGTTCAACACAACACTCTCAATAGGAATCTTATCTGTCGGAAAATCACAATCCATCGTAGTTCCCTTATCCGGCAACAAACTGCACGGCTCCGGTTTAACCCTACTAGTAACTCCGGAGACATCCGTACAGTTCCACTGCAGCTTCTTCGGGTCCGGTGACAAAGCTATAGTCACATTGGACATGCATAAACCTGTAAAAGGGTCGTTCTTGATCCCTTCAAGCTTCGCCGAAATCGTAACGTTTTCTGCCGTCATGTCACGGTAATTGATATTGCTAATCTCCGGCAACGCCTTAGGATCAAATCCGCCTACGGGATGCAATTTATACGAACCGGTCATCCAGAAAACGTATTTCATTGTCTTCATTGTAAATCTCCTAGCGAAAATGTTTTTAACGTAACCGCCACGCCCCACAGCGGTTTTGATTCGGATAGCGGATTGCGTGTTGATTAGAGTCACGTCTTCGATTCTAACATCTTTGATTCCTCCGGACATTTCACTCCCAATGGCAATACCTGCGCTGTCGGGAGAAATGCAAGTGAGACGTCTAATGGATAGCTGTTGTGTTGGCATTCCCGTGGCGATCCCGAATTGGTCGATTCCACTTTTGACGGCAATGCAATCGTCTCCGGAGACTACGGAGCAGTCTTCTATTAGTGTGTTCGTGCAAGAATCTATGGAAGCAACATGAGTGTTAAACCAAGTGTAGACATGTCGTATGACTATCTTAGAGTACAACACTGGATTAATTTGTGTTATTAAGATAGCAATACGATTTTTTTTTGTTAAAAATACATTATGATTAGTTCATTTAGAATCTAGAAAATCGTTATATCATACCGAAATAAATTTATTTCGATTTACTATTAGGATTGGTTAAGTAGCATTAGTTTCTGTGTTTGATTTAGTGGTATGTTTTTTGTCAACTAGAAGCCATATATCATAATGTATAGATAGAAGACATAGCATACCAGGGTTGATTCCATCGGTGTTAGGAGAGTCGATAGGAGCAACGATTTTAATATCTTTAACGATGACATTATTGCAATAAACAGGATGAATGTTCCACATTGGAGAGTCGATCAAATTGATATTCGAGATTTGGACGTTTTCGGAGAAGATGATTTCGATCAACAAAGGTCTTGATATCGACTTGAAACCACCACTTCGATACTTCACCCACCATGATTTCCCTTGTCCATTAATCGTTCCTTTGTTACCTAATCAATAAATTTGATCTTATAAATACATTTTGATTCAATCTCATATCCCATCAAACGATTTTAATGATTTTTGTTGTGCTTACCGGTGATAACAACATCAGTTAGGTTACTTCCGTATATTAAACTAGTAAACCTTGCCTCTCCGTATGACGGCAAAGGCGGAATCATAGGATATTCAGATTCATCCTGTTTGTTCAAACCAAAATAAAACCAAATATGATTTTCAAATTGAATTGTTAATCATTATTATGTACATTTATATATAGTACTATAACTAAAATTTTGAACGTATATATTACCTGAGAAGCAAGAATAGTTGCACCTTGCTGAATAAACAAAGTAAAATGGCTTGTGAGGTTGAAACTTCCGGTGAGCCAATTCCCCGGCGGTACAATGAGTTGGACTCCACCGTCAACCGCCTTTGTAGTAAGCTTGGTTATTGCTTCTCTAAACGCTTTCGTGTTTGAGGTTTTTCCATCTCCAATAGCTCCAAAATCCGTCAAAACCGCTCTGTGTTTTCGACAATTCAACGCCAGATATTCAATCCCCTTATTGCTTTCAATGCTTGTTGATCCCACATTGTTTTGAATGCGGGATTCCATAATCGAAAAACCGGATATTGCTAATAACACAAATATCCAAAAACTTGTCTGAATCATCTGTAAGAAAATATATGAATCTTATTTATTCAAAAATGAGACAAGAACGGTATCACTATTTGGCAGAGAAAAAATAACAACTGAATCATTACCTTAAAATTCGAGAGTTCAAGAGAAAACTCCATTTACAAGACGAAGAATCAAGACAGGTAAAATCTGATCTACATAAACGGTCAATCCCATGAATTTATAGATTGTGTATTGATTTACCAAAATAAGCAAAAGTTAGGAAAAAGTTAACGATGCTACATTTAAACTTTTGATAAACATAGTCTTTTTCTTTTATCGAAAACAGTTCAATTATAGAAATCTTTTCTAATAGAAAAAAAAAAATCAATTCATAGCTTATTAGTTATTAGCTTGTCAAAATCAATCCAAAGAATAGATCAGAACTGAACTAGACCAAATTAGTCCATCACATCATCAATAATTTGGTTAAGTTATTTTTAAGTTAGTTATTGAATAGAAAGCCGAAAGCCTCAGTTGTGTATAAATCTCAAGTTACCAATAATCATTACAAGAACATCTTCCATCTTTAAAATGATGAAAACGACTCAAATCCCTCAACACAATCTCTCTACCAGAGACCGTCGATATGTATTTCATCGCGTTATGGCAATCTCCGCAGACCCGTAAGTTCTTGAACACCCTAACCGGTCTAGATTTCGCCGTGCTTATAAGCCCAAACGCAACTGCAATTTTCTCACTGTGCTGATACAGTAACATCTCCTTCTTTGCCTCATCATCCTCTTCCTCTAGCTTGTGAAGAACAAGATCCGTATCAGGAACATATCCGCAGCGTTTTATTTCTGTAATTAACCAGTCCAATTCATCATATATTTGGTGAGCATTCGGGTGAGATGTATCGCCTACATAGAACTTATGAACCTTATCTCCCACTTCTATCCAACTGCAACCTCCTTCTTTAACCAAGTTTCTCTCTTTCATCTTCCTCCTCATCTCCGTGGATTCTTCCCATTTCCCTACATAGAAATATTCAACAAAGTTTCGCTTTCACACAAGTTTAATCAGTAGAAGAAAGAATTTTTATCGGTTTGTGTTTGAATTATATAGATACCTGCACTAGCGTATATGTTTGAGAGCTGTATATAAGCTGCAGGCTCATTCGGATCAAATTCTAAGATCTTCCTCGCAGCTAACTTTCCGAGTTCTGTGTTACTGTGAACTCTGCAAGCTCCAAGAAACGTACGCCATACTAAAACATCGGCTTGGAAGGGCATTGTGTTAATGAACTCAAATGCATCTGTGAGAAGCCCGGCTCGACATAGAAGATCAACCATACAAGCATAGTGCTCCATCTTAGGTTTGATCTTGTGGTCTTCATACATTGAATTGAAATGTCTCCATCCTTCAGAGACCAAACCAACATGGCTGCATGCTGATAAGATTGCAACATAAGTGACCTCGTTTGGCTTCACCCCTTCTTTCGTCATTTGGTTGAATGTTTCGAGGACCCTTTCAGCGAATCCGTGTTTAGCGAAACCTGTGATCATTGAAGTCCACGAGATAACATTACGATTATCCATTAAACTGAAGACTCGGGAAGCTGTGTCAATGCTTCCGCATTTGGAATACATAGAGATCAAAGCATTGCAGACAGGTTGATTGCACGAGAGCCCTAGTTTAAGCACCTGGGAATGGATTTGCTCGCCTTTTCTTAATGAACCAACATTTGCAACTCCACTCAACAAGCTAGCAAATGTGAAAGCGCTAACACCTAATTCTCTCTCAGCGATCTCACTTAAAAGCTCAAAAGCATGCTCAAAATCCAAGTTCCTGCAGGTTCCATCAAGAAAGGTGTTATAGGAGACCAAGTTTTTCTCAGAAAGTGATTCAAAAGCTGTCCGAGCGTCTTCCATCCTGTCACATTTAACAAACATGCTGATAACCGAGTTTGAAACACTGCTATTCGAAGCAAGTCCTCTTTTGAAAGCATGACCAAGAACCTGTTTACCTACCCGTGGATCCGAAACATTTCCACACGCCTTGAATGCACTCGAAAAGGTGAAATGATTTGGCTCAACATGACCTTGAGTTATCATTTCACTAAAGAGATTAATAGCCTCTGTAGCGAGATTACAGTTTTGCATATAACCAGTGATCAATGCCGTCCACGACATAACACTATGATCCTGCATTCTATCAAACACCTTCCTGCAGTCATCTACCGAACCATCCGCAGAACATTTCGCATACATATCAACTAAACTACACTCAACATCATCCGCAAGCCCTGATCTAATAGCCCAAGAATGCAACTGCCTTCCCAAAGACAAATTCTCCAACTCAGCACAAGCCGAAAACACGGAGCTTAGTGTAAACTTATCCGATTCAAATCCGCTTAAAACCATATCCAAGAAAAACCTAATCGCTTCCCTAGGAAACCCCATTTGCATACACCGAGTAATCATCAAAGTCCAAGTAACAACATTTAGTTCAGACATTTTATCAAACACCTTATACGCATTCTCAAAACTATTCTCGCCTTTCACAAACATGTCAATCAAAGAACAACCCACACAAACATCAGACTCAAAATGCCCAGTCTTCATCAAAAACCCTAAAATCACTCTCCCAACTCCAACAAAATCCGAATTTGAACAAGCTCGTATCACCGCCGTGTAACAATAATCATTAGGCACCAAACCCATTTCCAGAAACTCAACAAAAAGCTTAATCGCATCGAATTCTCTACCGTTGTTACCGAAACAAGCCATCATCGCACTCCACGAAACAACATCTCGCTTACCAAATCTTCCCATAGTCTCAAACACATCTTTAGCTTTCGTCAAATCTCCAGATTTTGAATACAAGCTAATCAACGAATTGTAGAGAACCGAGTCAGGCTCGATTTCAAACTCGATTAATCGAGCGTGAACGAGTTTCCCGAGACGAAAATGGCGTGCTCGGATACAAGATTTGAGGAGTGAAGAGAAAGTGACAGAATCCATGGGACGAATCCCATCACGAGCCATGAGATCAAGAGCTGAAACCGCTCCACGAAGGTCTCCGGCATTGAGATGACGGAGAATCAAACGGTCAGCGACGTTGATCCGATTTGAAATGGACGGTGGAGATTTAATCGGAAGTTTGGCGGGAGATGGAAACGAAAAGCTTATCATCGCCATTGTTTTTACCAATCTAAAACGATCCGTTACTGTACGTATCCAATAAAATGTTTAATTATCGAAACTTTACATTATAGTCCCTTTATTTTAACAGAAATTACAAATTCTCCCCAAAACTATTAATTGATTCAATCAAATACAGATTTTCATAAACCCTAATTTATAGATATCACAAAACCCAGACTTTGGAATCAGTTTCTCTTTTTTTCCCTCTTTCTCTTAGCGATGGAGATTTCTGTAATCGCTTCTTCGTCAATCGATGAAGGAATTGGAAGCTGGGATCTCAAAACCGGGAAAGAGCAGCTTCGTTTCAAGCAGTGTGCTTCTCCGGCGCATGGTCTCACCGCCGTCGGCGAGAAATTTCTCGCCTCCTCTCAGCTCCGTAAAGAATCTACTTCTTCTGGCTCGATTTTTTACTGGTCTTGGACTAAGGTTTCTTCAATCACTCTCATTCCCAAACTTGAAACACTGTTTTTTCTTCTCTTTGGATTGAAAGTTTGAAACTTTGTTTGAATTGTTGTAGCCTCAAGTTGAAGTGAGGAGCTTTCCAGTGGAACCAATAAAGGCTCTTGTAGCAAACAATGAAGGAACTTACTTAGTTGGTGGTGGATCCTCCGGAGATATTTACCTTTGGGAGGTTGCGACTGGGAAGTTGCTTAAGAAGTGGCATGGTCATTATCGTTCTGTGACATGTTTGGTGTTCTCTGGAGATGATTCTTTGTTGATTTCAGGATCTCAAGATGGATCTGTTAGAGTTTGGTCTCTTATAAGGTTAAAACTTTGTGTGTTCTCATGTTTGTTTTTTTTTGCAAGGCATTGTCTTTTATTCTGATTCCTTGCTCTTTGTGGTTAGTTAGGCTATTTGATGATTTCCCGAGGCAGCAAGGGAAAACTCTTTATGAACATAATTTTAATGAGCATACAATGTCTGTGACTGACATTGTTATTGATTATGGAGGCTGCAATGCTATGATAATTTCTGCTTCGGAAGATCGGACTTGCAAGGTACTTATTTGGATCACTAATCTTACACATTTTGTCAAAGAAGTTAAATGCTTAAAGATAAGAAAGTAGACAAACCTATATTGTTGATGAGATTCATTTTTATATAGATGGAAAATCTCGATCTTTGGCGATTATAGAACCCTGATATAGCTTTTTTTATATCATGACCTTGGGCTGGATTTCTAAATCCATAGGTTTGGAGCTTGTCAAGAGGGAAATTGTTGAAAAATATCATTTTTCCTTCAGCCATCAATGCACTCGCATTGGACCCTGGCGGGTATGTGTTCTATGCTGGTGGTAGAGATGGCAAAATTTATATCGGTGCCATCAATGCCACGAGTGAATATGGGACACAAGTTCTAGGTTCAGTATCCGAACAAAGGTACGTCCAGTTCCTTATATTACATTTCTAAATCCTAATATCTATATTTGAACAGTAGCTTGTAGTAATTTTCTTCTTTTTATCAGATCTCTTAACATGTTGCATCTTATTTTTTCGTTATAATGAATTTGCATAATGGACTTAAATTGATAAATTGACAACATTTAGCTTATTTTTAATCTATTTGTCTACTATGGCTGTTTTATGGTCTAATTATCTCAATTGATCAATAATTTTTGTCTGAACAGCAAAGCTGTTACTTGCTTAGCATATTGCACAGAGGGAAACCTTTTAATTTCTGGATCAGAAGAAGGTGTGGTTTGTGTTTGGGATCCCAAATCGCGTCGCCCTGTTCGTACTCTCGGCCGTGGAAAAGGAAAAGGTATGTTTGTTAGCATTTTTTTCTGTCTGAGTTTTACTACTATAAAAGAAATATTCAATGAACCCGTTCTTGCTTTTCAAACTTTTTTTCTTACAGGTCCTCCTGTGAACAATATTCAAATTGTTAGAAAAACGATTGTTGATAATTCCAACAAAACACAATCTTCCTGGAAAAGACGTGGGTCTTTGATGCCACCGCCTTTGGAAAAATATGAAAGATCAGGAGAAGATACTATGGATGGTATCGTTACCGTTGATCCGCCCCCATTTTCTGATGTTCCTGTTTACTCTTCTTTCCTCAGCGCTGACCTTATTGACGAGCAAGTTAGAGAACTTCAGGTTTGTGTTTCCTCTGTTTCTAGAAAAACAGTCTATTTGTGTTTTCTTGGTAAAATGACCCACAATTTTCTCGGTTTGCTATCAGCAACAAGGCTCTGCAGCAACAGAGATCGAAATGGAAAGACTGAAACTTGAATACAAAAGATCTTTACAGATGAATGATCAATGGCAGAAGAATTATGAGAATTTGCTTCAGGTGGTTATGGAAGAAGAACAAATCGGTGGTTCCAATTGAAAGCTTTTATTGTTGTTTCTACACATTTTTGGAATTATATTGAGAGATATATTTTGTCACGAAAGATTATTTTATTAATCCCAAATTTAGCATCAAAGCATTTTGTATAGTAGTCCAGCCATTTGGTAAAGTAGCCAAGCCATTCTATTGCTGAGAAGCCTGAGATAATCCCACAAACCGAGAGACCCTCTTTTCTGGACAGCGGCTTTAATGCTTCGGAGAGATTCCTGCCAATCGTCACAGAGCCGATGAGGATCACTTATCACCGTTGAATCTACGATTAGTGTTATTGTCATCTTATTCATATAACTTTGACAATTTATCGTCAATGCCTAATCAAGTTAAACAAAAATACGGTTAAAATTAATTTAGATTTCAATAGATATGATAATGACATAACAAAAGGAGAAAAATAGAACAATGTAGTTTATGGGGATAACATTAGTAACTTACATGGGGATGACCATAACCACTTGAGGCAAAGTAAGTGATGGGATGTCCATAGAAGCTAACTTGTTCAACGGGACCAACCATGTTCGAAAACGTCATCGTTGTGTTTGACACCATTCTGTTTATTATAGTAGCCGCCAACTGAAAATTAATTACAAAAGTTTGTATCAATAATCATAACCAAAGTAGTGTTAACTATATCAACTAACCCTTTTTCGTGTTGCGTTTAATTTTAATGAAAATGATAATATGTAATTTACCTCTTATTATATATCATAAACTAGATCTTTTTAAAAATTAAGCTTTCTTGTCTATACTAAACATATATATGATGGGTTAGTTCTTATTTAAAATGACCTGAATTCCAAGGAATTTGACAATGATTCTACAGAAAATGTATGTTAGCATTGCCCCGAATGAGTTCTTCTTACGAGTGATGATCTTCTGGGCTCTTTTGAGATGTTCCAATGGGTCATCGCGTAATGCGATAGAAAACGGGAATACTATATACCCGAACCAATTTCCCCACCTACATTTGGACCCGTTCTCCATCATATCGGCTATATCCTGTTTTAAAACGAAAATAAATTTAACATTCACCGATGATTGAGTATATAACTTGTAATCAAATAACTAAGTGATCAGCTTGTATGAATTTACCTGGATTCCAGTTGTGGGTCTTAAGTTTACAAGCAGAGCTGATCTTAGCCTTATTCTTTTAGGCAGATTTTTTCTCTTCCTCTTAGTTTCTCTTTCTCCTATTAGTTTATCATGAGAATATTGAATTGTACACGTTAATAATGTACAATATTTATTAACATATATACAAGAAAATAGGAGAGTAAAAATTTTAATTACCGTATCTTCTCTCAAGGTATTGCGAGAGACTAGCTTGGGTCACTCCAAGTACAACATCGTTGACTGTCTATCAAACCATACTATAAGATACTCATAATTTGGTTTTTTAACACAATTTTTTTGAATTCCGTATACGTATCGTTTATAATAAAAAAGAACAAAATTGTATGTAGATTCTTATAAGGAGAAATCTAACCATGTTCATGGCGTTCTTGATTAGCTTAATATCGTCAAGGCTTACGGTACGATGAACCAAACGCAACCGTTTACTCTTCGTTGACCGGAAATCACCTTTGATGGGCGTCTCGGTGTCCTTAACAAACAATGTCGTAACAATAAACTCCAAAGTATCACAAATCGTGTTTAAACCCAATATAACCGCCGTCCAGAGAACCTTAACCAGCCACAATAACCGGGAATCACTTCTTGAGCCGGTTGTTAACAGGGATGACCCTGATGACGACCGGTACTGGTACGGGAGACTAGGAAGCTCATCCGGATTTGATGTTTTACGCATACAAGCGAGGACAAGAGACATGATTGACATACCATCGCCAACCGAGTGATGGATCTTTAAAACTGCGACGTTTTCAGCGTCTGAGGTTTTCAAGTCGAGTAGGTGAAGCTCCCATAATGGCCTCGAGATGTCCAACGGGATCTTCATGAGGTCAGAAACGTAATCTTCGAGAAACGAGTCTGTGTTCTCTATGTTTTGAAGTTTGATTTCCGGTACAATGACGTGATCCTCGACGACCACGTTTGTCCGAACCCATCTTTGGTTTTGTCCATTCTCATCGGTCACCTTCAAGTAATTATTTTTAAGTAAATGGTAATTGTTAGGAATCTTACGTCATTGTCACATATATATGGTTTCATCAATTTCGAGTAAGATTTTTTAAACACAAATTATTTTAAAATTTTGAAGGTAGTCGACTTACCAATTTACTTGAGAAACGAGGATGCCTGATAAAAGTTTCCTTAAAGCCTCTGATAATCACACATGGATCGAGCTTACTCTTTAAACCAATCACCGATATAATGTTGCAGTTAAACTCCGGCGAGTGAAAAAGACGGGCCGCTGGGCTAAGTGGTTGCTCCTCTTCCTTCTCGTTCTCCGATATGTGTCGTTGCGTCTTAATCTCCATGCTTTTTTGTTCAACGTTTCTTTCTTTCTCTACACTCTGGTTTCCATCTTAAGTCTTTATAGCCTCCATGCTTGTGCGGTGCCATTCCTTACGTGTATAACACGGAATTTTTTTTTTAAAAAGTAATTAATCTTTTAACCAATCAGTGAACCAAAAAACGTTTCCATTAGTAGTTTAACCGTGACACGATACGTTAACGCAATTAGCTTTCCAATCACGCCATGCACAGAAATTTGCATAAGTATTTGTACGTTGATCGAAAAGTCAAATATGAATACATGTGACATGTGTATTTGATCGAGAAGAAACATGTGGTGAATGTTTACACAAGAAACAACAGCTATTTTGTGGTTGTTCTCATCAATTCTTCATGTTTTCGTGTAGTTTTGTTCTGATAATATCTTCAAATTCAAGCATTGCAACTCTACGCTTTGTAGGCTTCGTCATAGATACCCGTATTTGGGACAAATTTTCATGGAGTTGTCATAACTAAATTGTGACCTAAATTGTCATAACTAGCTAAAAGCAATTTTACTACCAATAGAGTTTTCATCTTGGTGCATGAGGCCGCATTGACAAAGTTAAATATTTAACAAGATATTCGTGGTCGTGGACTGATGAAAACACATTCATTTCGTATTTAGTCAAAGATGAGAATGCAAATGGATGATGAAAATGGTGTATTTATATCTGTCAAGGTATCGATCCAATCCAAGTTATACATATTGATAAAATCCTAGAAATATAGATCACAATTTCTGTCTGTTTTCAAGTTTTCAGTTTTTTTTTTTTTTGAATAACTTTTTTCTCTAAATCAAAGCAAAAAAGAAAAGAAAAGAAAAAAAAGAAAAAAAGCTCAATCTACTGAGTAGAACTTCTTTCCTGAACAGCAGCTTTGATGCTTCTTAGAGATTCCTCCCAATCGTCACATAGTTTATGAGGATCACTAATGACCGTTGGATCGACGGTTAAGGAAATCGTCAACTTGTTCATATAACTTTGAAAATGCATCGTCAACGCCTGATGACCAATGAAATCGTCAAGTCTTAGTGATTAACGAGAAAAAAAAGAGAGAAAAAAACTAAAATCTTACATGGGGATGACCATAAACACTTGGGGCCATGTAAGTAACGGTATGTCCATAGAAGCTAATTTCTTCAATAGGACCAACCAAATTTGAAAACGACATCGTTGTATTTGACAATGCTCTGTTTAGTACATAAGCTGCCCGCTGCACTCATTCAAATTTTGTTCAATATTTGGTTTATTGAGTTTTTGTAAGATTAATTGAACCCCTAAGGGTGTGACTATGCTTAAATTTTGAACTAGATATAAATGAGTTTATGTATAAGACTGACCTGAACTCCAAGCGATTTGAGAAGTATTTTCCCAACAACGAACGTAAGAACAGCTTCTAACGAGTTCTTCTTCCTGTCGATGGTCGACTTGGCTCTTCGGAGATGTTCCAATGGATCATCGCATAATGCAATAGAGAACGGAAAGACAATGTAGCCGATCCAATTTCCCCATCTACACTTAGATCCTTTAGCCATCATATCAGCTAGATCCTGTTTTTGATCAAAAACAAAAGAAATTGTCATAATCCATCTATCTATTATTCTTGTATAAGTAAGTGATGTTAATGTGCCTGAATTCCAGTCGTCGGTCTTATGTTTACAAGCAGAGCTCCCCTTAGCCTTATTCCTTTAAGTATATTACTTGAATTCCTCTTAGATTCTTCTTGTTCTCCTGCTTTCTTCTTCTCGTCTAACATTTTTTCATAATAAGTACAAAATTTCATATGTATAGTTTAATGCTCCTTCAAAGAAAAATCATAAATATTTACCGTATCTTCTCTTCAAATACTGCGAGAGACCAGCCTGAGATACTCCAAGTACAACATCGTTGACAGTCTACTAAGAAGAAAATCAGTGAAAGCAAGATTAATGAACTATCATATATGTCACATCTCTCAAATTTTGAAAATAAAGTCGACATGTCATATAAATGCCATTAATATAATTAAAATTGATTACTAACTTAAAATGTATGGAGAATTTTACCATTTTCATGGCTTTCTTGATTAGCTTTATGTCATCAAGACTTACGGTGCGATGAACCATACACATCCGTTTACGCGTGCTTAGCCCGAAATTGCCTTTTATTGGTGTTTCAGTGTCCTTAAGGAACAATGTTGTAGCAATAAACTCCAAAGCATCACAAACCGTATTCAAAACCAACATAGTTGCCGTCCATAAAACCGTAACCAGCCAAAAGAACCGGGAATAATATCTTGAACTGGTTTTTAACGAGGATGATCCAGAAGACGGCCGGTTCTGGTACGGTAGACTCGGGAGCTCATTGGGGTTTGATGTTTTACGGGTACACGCGAGGACTAGAGACATCATAGACATACCGTCACCTAACGAGTGATGGACCCTTAAAACCACGACGTTTTCAGCGTCGGAGGTTTTCAAGTCGAGTAAATGAACTTCCCATAACGGCTTGGAGGTGTCTAACGGGATCGTAGTGAGGTCGGAGACGTAACTCTCAAGAAAAGCGTCTGCGTTTGCGTTCTTTATGATTTTCGTTTCGATTTTGGGAATGATGACGTGATCCTCGACCACCACGTTTGTCCGAACCCATTTTTGTTCCTTTCTATTGTTCACCTTCAATAAATAAATTTATGAGTTTTTATATCAAAACCATCGACAATAATCAACTGGGACTTGACATAATATAGAGAAACATAAAGCCCAACCTATTTATTATCGTTTGTTTTTATATATGAAAGCGTAAAAATATTGACGTGGTATCAAATTTTATGTATTTCTGAACGAAGAGACAAAAAATCTAATCACACACGAACATCCAATAAAAACTACAATAAATCTATCAAATGTGTGACTCACCAATTTACTGGAGAAACGAGGATGTCTAATCAAAGTTTGCTTAATTCCTTCGATAATCACATCTGGTTGGATCTTCTTCTTTAAACCAACCACCGAAATGATGTAGCAGTTAAACTCCGGCGCGTGGAACAGACGCGCCGCCGGGCTAAGTGGTTGCTCCTCCTCTTCTACCTCCTTTTCCACTGTTGTTTCCGCTATGTACCCTCGTCTTCGTCGTATCTTAATCTCCATAGTTTGGATTTCGATCTTCGTTTTCCTTCTCTATTTTTTTCGATCTCGACTCATAATATTTAGACCAAAATTAAAGAAAAAAAACATTTATTATAATCATTTGGAATGTTTAATATTTATTACTCTTTTCTTTCCTTTTCTTTTTTAAAAAAAGATTTCTTACTCTTTTGGCTCCCAAATTTTCCATCTTTTTTGTGTCACACGTCAAACTTTCCATTGTTATATTATTCTTTTCGTTCCACTAAATTCATAATAATATGATTATTGGTAGTATCTTAGAAATATCTCTTAACAATATTTAAGTAATATATTTGTAAAATTGATTGTTAAGAGATAATATTTTTGAGTTAAGATTTTTGTGTGATTAATGGTAGACTCTTAACATGTGGTTCTTAGAAAAAGAAATATTAATATAAAAATAAAACTTATAATTATAGAAAATTTAATAATTGTTGCAAATTAAAAAAATTAAAACATACATGAGATACAATAAATAACATAAAGCACAAATGTTTTAAACTTAATTTATGGAATATTTTGTCCATATATGCTCGACCAAATCATTCTTCAATTGTTGATGCATACCTCGATCACGAACTCGAGCTCTATTGGCCACATATTCGTTCCCGTTGACTGTATAATTCACTGTTGGTGCTCACCTTTTTAAAATGTCATCAAAAACCGGAGAGCGATCTACAATATTGATATCGTTAAAGTGTTCGATTTGGACCAGCAACTTGGAGATCTTATCTTCTAATCTCCTTTTTCTTGATAAAAGATTCATTATACAACAACTAACATATATATGTTTTTCATTAGTGTAACCTAAGGTTTACCCAACACACTTAATCCACTAATGCCTTTGGGCCTAATTTGCTTAGTGGGCCTCGCCCCTTTTTCTTCATAATCACAAACTTCTTCTTCTTCGTCCTCTTCACTTCGACGCTTCTTCTTCTCCATCGCAACACTTCTTCCTTTCTTCCAAACCAAGCTCACAGATCCTTTAATCAAGGTCTGATTCCAACACTCCCTCTCAGACCTTCGATTAATCTCCAAAATTGAATCTAGGGATTCAATGTTTTTCTCCCACAACTCTTTCTGTTGATTCCTCTCACGGCGTTGGCGTAACTCATAGGTAGGCTCACGTTCTCCCTCATTAACCCGTTCTCACCGGATCCCTTTGTATGAATCGGACTCGTTTCCTTTTCTGACATGATTTCTTCATTTTTGGAGTCTCTTTGTTTTTCTCCAACGTCGACACGTATCCACCTCTTAAGTGAATTTTTGTTGCTTAGCTAAAGAACGTTTCTTAACGTTAAAGCGCAAAATTGATTAAATTATATTGCATTAAATATTAAGACAAGCTTAAGATTTCTGCAAGAGCTTGCCGTTAATCATGCTCTAAGAGCACCCCCAATGGTGATAGATCTAATTTGAATTTCTAAAAACTAAAATATTAATATTTTTATGGAATTAAATTATTGAATTAAATTTTAATTTTGAAAATAAGATAAACCACTCATAGAAAGATAAGTACTTTCAAATGTCTCTTATGAGATTCTAAAAATCTTTAAATAAGAAACTATGTCTAGAGTTTTTTACTTCTCTCTCCTACTTTTCTATTTTTTTCAATATTTTTATACTAAGAAATCTATAAAGAGTCTCCCATTGGGGTTGCTCAAGTAGCTTTTGTTATGTTTGGAAAGTTTTAATAGAGGTAAAAAAAAAAAAAAAAAAAAATTAATAGGGGTGAGCGTTCTGGAATCTGGTTCGGTTAGGATTAAGAATTGGGAAAAAAATACCTAGCTACACGAAGTATGTTACAATACATGGCTACACATCCGAAGTTTCAAAATGTATCCCTAACTACACAAACTATATGTATCGCATGCCCACATATACGAACTATATGTAGTCATGTCGCCAACATCACGAACATTTTTTCCGGTACACTTTTCCGGCGTTGACCAGTTTGACCGGCGTTGACCGGCATTGACCAACATAAATATTCAAAAAAAAAAAAATTAGCATTTTTTATAAGATTTTAAAAAAGGGGCATTTTTGAAAAGTGGCATTGAAAAAAGGGCATTTTTGCAAAAGCCCCTTAAAAAATTGCATAGAAAATTGTAAACATCTTATATTTTAAAACAAAAAAAATCCCTAAAACATCCTATATTTTAAAAGAGAGAGAGTAATAGATTTCAATCAATAAGAGTCGATTGAGTTTTTTTTTTAAGTTAATTAATATTTGTAAGGGAACTTCTCCTTTGTTAATGATTCTTCATAATATAATTTGATAGGGTCTTGTTGTACGTTTATTCCCCATATCAATACAATTACAATTGTACATATTGGTACGTGGTATAAAAACCCTTTAATGTATTTGTATAGTTTCTTAATCTTTTTCAATAAATAATAGAAAACAAAAAGATTTAAAATCAATCTAATGAGCGGGAGCCTCTTTCTTGAACAGCAGCTTTAATGCTTTGTAAAGATTTCTCCCAATCGTCAAGTAGTCGATGAGGATCACTTATGACCGTTGGATCGACAGTCAAAGAAATCGTCATCTGGTTCATGTAACTCTGGAAATGCATCGTCAATGCCTAATCAAAGACCAACGAGATCGTCAAAACTTATGCACTTATTCAAGAAAAAGAGTTGATAATATATTTGTTAAAAAACTTACATGAGGATGGCCATACACACTTGGGGCCATGTAAGTGATGGGATGTCCATAGAAGCTAATTTCTTCAATAGGACCAATTAAATTTGAAAACGACATCGTTGTGTTTGACAATGCTCTATTTATTATCTTAGCTGCTACCTGTATACATTTTATAATTTATAAGACTGGACAGTATAAAGACAAACAAAAAATAATGGTATGTTAGGTTTTGGTTTGATGCCATCAAATAAATCATTCAAACTAACCTCAACTCCAAACGTTTTGAGAATGAATTGACCGGCTACGAACGTTAAGGCAGCTTCTAACGAATTTTTCTTGCGATCAATGATCCTTTTGGCTCTTTGGAGATGTTCTAATGGATCATCGCGTAATCCGATAGAAAACGGAAAGACTATGTAGCCGATCCAATTTCCCCATCTACACTTAGATCCTTTAGCCATCATATCAGCTAGATCCTGTTTCAACCAAGTTTTGAAATTTTATACCAATAAATATTTTATATGAGAATTGTCAAAACAAAAACGAAGTGAGGGTAAATGAAATTACCTGAATTCCAGTGTTTGGTCTTAAGTTAACAAGTAGAGCTGATCTTAGCCTTATTGCTTTAGGCATATCAGTGGAATTCTTTTTAGATTCTTTATCTTCTCCTACTTTCTTCTTCCTCTCTCCTATTAGTCACAAGATTATTGAATTTCACTTGTTTAAAACATGAGAACATGTATATGTCAGAAAGCACGAAAATATTTACTTAGTTACCATATCTTCTCTCCAAGTATTGCGAGAGGCCAGCCTGACTTACTCCAAGTACTACATCGTTCACAGTCTACTAAACCAAAAAAATATCTTAACTTAAATCAACCGTTGATAATAAACACAAAATAGTGCTATAAGCCTATAAATCCACATAATCAGATCGAAATACTATACAAGAGACATGACTTACTAAATCTAATAAAATAGAAAGAAAAAAACTTTACCATCTTCATGGCAGTCTTGATTAGCTTTATGTCGTCTAAGCTTACGGTTCGGTGGACCAAGCACATCCGTTTACTCTTACTTAACCGGAAATCGCCTTTTATCGGTGTTTCAGTGTCCTTAAGGAACATTGTTGTAGCAATAAACTCCAAAGCATCACAAACCGTATTCAAAACCAAAATAATCGCCGACCATATAACCATAACTAACCACAAGAACCTGGAATCACCTCTTGAACCGGTCATTAACCGGGAAGATCTAGACGAAGACCGGTTCTGGTTTGGTAGACTTGGGAGCTCGTCCGGGTTTGACGTTTTACGCATACATGCGAGGACAAGGGCCATGAGAGACATACCGTCTCCTAAAGAGTGATGAAACTTCAAAACGGCAACGTTTTCTGCGTCGGAGGTTTTCAAATCTAGTAAGTGAAGCTGCCATAATGGCTTCGAGATGTCTAAAGAGACCGTCGTGAGGTTGGAGACGTAGCTCTCAAGAAACACGTCTGCGTTTGCGTTTCCGTTCTCTATGTTTTGCGTTTGGATGTCGGGTACTATGACGTGATCGTTAACGACCACGTTTGTCCGAACCCAACTTTGAGTTTGTCTTTTCTTGTTCCCATTGCTCACCTTCAAGTAATTTTTAATTCAAATAAATGTTAAAATTAATAGTAAAAGCTCAAAAGTAATATACATATGCTGGTTAAAAGAGAAAAATAATCAAGTAGAAAAAAATACAGAGAAAAATAATTAATTATTAGCATTAAAGAAAAACCAAAAACTATTCAAACTGCGTAGGCAAAAACATTTGTATCTACAATCCTTTGATTATCGTAAAAGCTAATATATTGCAATATAATTTTAAGTGATAAAAATATTTTTTGAAAAAGTAATAATTTTAGGAAATATACTTAAAATTGTATCATTTGGATTTGGGTGGAATAATTTGTACTAATATTCTATTAGATTTTATATAACAAACAAAGAAAATTATCCTCCATTTTTGTAATGAAATCCAAAATTATTATACATTTCCTTGACCAAAAATATCTGACTGATCTTTGGATTTCTTTCTTCTTACTATTTCTAATTCTAAAATGTTTTTTTTTAAAAAAAATTTTGCAAACGGTTACCATTTTAAGCCTGAGGATACAAAAGTAAGTATATGTTTCATATTTTATGTTTGAGTTTGGTAGTTAAAATATATTGTTTATATTTGATTAAACATGATTCTACACAATATAATTTAATAATTGTAGAAAACGAAGCTAAAAACGACATGTTAACTTCTGAAAATGAAAAGCCGGCGAAAAAAAGCTTTTCAAAGTGAAAATAAAAACAAATATACACACAGTGGCTTTTGCTCAACTATTGTGATAATATTGTAGACAAAATTAGAAAAAGAACCGCCCTAAAGATTATTGGTCAAAGAAACACAATCCGGTTCTCGACGATCACGCAACAACACCCAGAAAAGTCAATGAAACCATAAATCCATCAAAGAGTTGAAAACATTAATCTATGTTATATACATACGACTATACGAGTTGATATATTTTATCATTCATATAACTATATAATATTTATCTATGTTTTATACGTATGTACGAGTTAATTTGGACTCACCAATTTACTGGAGAAACGAGGATGTCTGATCAAAGATTGCTTTAATCCTTCGATGATCACATCTGGCTCGATCTTCTTCTTGACTCCAATCACCGAGATGACGTAGCAGTTAAACTCCGGCGAGTGAAATACACGCGCCGCCGGACTAAGCGGTTGCTCTTCTTCATCTTCTTCCTCTCCGTCTTTCCTCACGGTTGTTTCTGATGTATCTCGTCGTGTCTTAATCTCCATGGTTTGCTGCTCAATCGTTCTTTTGCTCTTTCTCTCGCTCTCTCTAGACTTTTAAGATTCCCTCTCTTAATAATAATATAGCCTCCAATTGTTGTATGCCACTTTTTCCTTTATATAACTTTTTGAGTTTTAATTAAATCTAACCGAAAAATTAGTAACTCGGACCCACAATCTTTACATACGCAATAATGGACAAAATGTTATTAGTAATATAAAAGTTTGATGGTAATAATTATATCATATGACAAAATATTTACAATTCTATTGTTTACTTCAAAAATATGAAATAGAATGTGTTTATAGTGTGTAATTGATCAGGATTTCAATATTTTTACAAATCTGGTATTTTTTGTTATGTTTTGAGAATTCTATTAAAATTCATATATTTAGAGTTTAAAACTAAATATTATAATATATATTTAAAATCATAAATTAGTATAGCGTTTTGGTTTACTCCTACTCACAAAAGAGAATTGAGATTAACTTAATGATTCATCGATATGTAAACCCAACATATTTTTAAAAAATACGAAGATTTAAAAAAAAATGAAATATATTAGTATTTATTTTCTTACTCAAAAACATACTTCAATTCATAGGAATACTAAGAACCATACAATGATTTTGCCCTTTCCAACAATATTTTTAACAATGAGGGAATACTATAATCCAAACTAGCTAAATAGGGAGTACAAGAGGTTTGAAACTGTAACAATCAAATCAGCACATTCATTTCCTTGTCTTCCATAACACCAAAAAATATGGTTTTAAGTGTCCGTTTCAAAAATCTATGATCTAATTACTTATATAACTTTTCATTTGCGTCCACGCAATCTCAAAAATAATCTTTGAAATCTCTAAATAATTTGGTACGTAAAGTTCATGCCGAACTATATCACATCACATATGTAAACATCATTTCTCATTAATGGTTTTTTTTGAGTTTTAATTACAAGTTGTTGACAAAAAAAAAAATATAAAATTTTTTGAAATATTAGACACAAGAAAATTGCTAGTTAAACTTATGTAGAACAAAATAAGGTGCTGAAAATAAAATTTTATATTTTCCATTATTAATAATTTTTCCAAAAAAACGAATTAAATTTTATTTGAATCCTAAATCTACTATCCAAAATCCGAGAAAAAAAAAAATCAAATCGGACGGAATATACAACCGCCAGGTCTAAAACTAAAACTAATTGTCTTATATATTTTCAAAAAATGGACTAGATGACAAAAGAGAGCTTGTTAACAACTACTATTAAATAAAGAAGGCGAAGAATACACATTCATTTCAATATCTTATTTTAATATCTAATTTAAATAAACAAAGACGACGACACATTCATATCAATATATCTAATTATGGTTTATTGGTCAATTTGTGGTTCTTGTTGGCTGACAGTTATACATTTAGTAAATTATGAATTACTCCCATGATGGAGTCTAGTTTAAAATTCTTATTACAACTTGTTTACGATAATAATATGACCGTTACACATAAAGAAAAAAAAAACCCACAAAATTGACAGCGTCCATAATATCCTGTTTTCGATTTTTAACAGATAAATATGAATTTATTCAAGTGACCAAAACATAGACACGCATATATATATATGGGGGCAATCGTCTGAACATATATTAATAACAATAACAATAAGAAGATAATTCATGGTCTAACACGGCACGATGCTAGTGACGTGACGACGACAAATCAATATTAGCATTCGCCAAATAAACCAGTTCATCGTCTACCCACCATATACCGCCTTTATATGTCACAACCATATAACTTTGGTTTACATTTTTACATATAAAGCTTTATTTATGTTATAATACTAATTTCTTAAATTATGGTTTAATAATTTCTGGGTTTCTCGGTTTTATCTACTGATTAAGTTTTATTAGTGGTACTATTTACTAGCAAGTAGCAAAGCTGATCTAGATTTCACTGTTATGTTTTTGATGAGATATTGTCATCTCTGATTTTCAGAGAAGCTTGATGGGTTTGTGCTCTGTCCCTATATATGATAGACTCTTTATTCTAGCGTTTTAGTGGATTTCTTCTCGTTTTTATGCTTTGGCCCAATCCACTTTTAAACAGTCATGAATATTTTCATGGACAGTTTTTGTTTTCACTAAATTGTGGATTGAGTCCATTATCACATTGGTAGGATCCATAACTAGTCGCCTACATTTTCTTATCCAATAAAATCTTCATAAGTGTTATAGAACTTGTTGTTCTTATTGATTAATGAATGAGGTTTCAATACATATTTATACATGACAAGGGGAGACAAATCTCCATTGGGCTAGTAAACCCTAAAGCCCAAAAGCCCACTAAGTATAACATAGACCGTCATAAGGAGAATCCTCTAGAACATGGACATGGGCCTTCTAGAATATAGATTAGGCCCACGGTTATGGAGTCCATCCGACCATGCGGTCTACAACACTCCCCCTTGGATGACATAACCGTGTAGATGCCAAAGGATCTCAGTAATACGCTCGGGGATGCTGCCTCATTAAAACCTTACCAGGAAAACCCATTGGGACAAAACCATGGTTAAGGAAAAAGAGTACAGCACGTATTACTCCCCCTGTTTTGGTCATCCCTGCAAGTCCTTAAGTCTCCGCATTCCAATTTGATGCGTGAGCTTCCTCAATGTCGATGTTGGTAACGCCTTGGTGAAGAGATCGACTGAGTTGTCGCTGGATCGAACTTGTACCACTCGAACTTCTCCATCCCTTTGCAAGTCATGCGTGAAGAAGAACTTGGTTAGAATGTGCTTCGTCCGATCTCCCTTGATGTAGCCGTCCTTGAGCTGAGCGATACAGGCTGTGTTGTCTCCTCATATGATGGTCTTTGATGTTGTAGTAGCTGCGCCTTGAAGAAGGCTGCCTACGTACCCTTGGAAGGGATCAAGCCACACGTAGTTCCTATTTATTGACCATGCCATAATCTGATTTTACCTGCATTAGCAAAACAAACTAAATCAAAGCAAACTAGACCTTCTTTGGTTAGATCAGTATAGAATAAAACCCAAATAAACAAACATAGGAAGAATAGAATTTAAAATTTAACCAAACCTTCCTTCAAACCTTTCTAGTGCCTTTGGGTTGATCATGAACTAAATTTAGACAAAGGAGGTTGACGGCAAAACATATGTCTGGTCTAGTGTGGCTAGCCAAGTACATTAACGCTCCTATGGCACTGAGGTATGGCACTTCAGGACCTAGAGCTTCTTCCTCGTCCTTCTTTGGACCGAATGGATCACTATCCAATCCAAGGCTTCTCACCACCATTGGGCTGCTCAATGGGTGGGCCTGGTCCATATTGAATCTCTTGAGTACTTTTTCAGTATATGCCTTTTGATGCACAAGGATTCCATTATTCACGTACTCAAGTTGCAATCCCAAACAAAATTTTGTCTTGCCTAGGTCTTTCATCTCGAATTCTTTCTTTAGATATTTGACTGTTTGGGCGATTTCCCCAGAGGTTCCAAGGATGTTTAAATCATCCACATATACTGCTATTATCACAAACCCTTTGTTTGCAAATTTCTTTATGAAGATACATGGACTGATGGGATCATTCTTATAACCTTCTCTGACTAGGTACTCGCTTAATCTATTGTACCACATGCGTCCACTTTGTTTCAGTCCATAAAGTGATTTGTTCAGCCTTATGCAGTATTGGTCTCGAGACCCTTTCTTATCTTTATCTTTGAGCTCAATACCCTCTGGTAATCTCATATATATCATCCAGTGGACTTATATAAATATGCAGGCATTACATCCATTAGCCGCAAATCAAGTCTTTTTCTTTATATAGCCAGACTTAGCAAAATTTAAATGTCTTAGCATCCACCACAGGGGAGTATGTTTCTTCATAATCTATCCCCGGTCTTTGTGAGAATCCTTGTGCTACAAGCCGTGCCTTATATCTCACGATTTCATTATTCTCATTTCTCTTCTTCACAAAGACCCATTTGTGTCCTACTGGTTTTTACATCGAATGGTGTCCTTAAGGTCGGACCAAACTCATTCCTTTTCTTAATGATTCTTAGCTCCACGTTTTATGGTCTTGTACCATTTAATCAATCAAGTCTTTGAGTGCACTCTAGTATAGACGTGGGCTCCTGATCCTCATTTATATTCATAAATTCAAGTGCTACCTTGCATGCAAAATCATCTTATGTCGACATTTCTTATATGTTCCATTATGTTCCAGACATGATATAATCGATTTGAGATTTATTATGGTCAGGACCTTTAATACTTTGCAGCTTGGCGTCCCAAGCTACATTATATGGTACCTGTACCTTAGAGCCGGCCGGCCTTATCTCCATGTCTGGGATGGTTTCCTTAGTAACCTCGGATTTCTATTGCACCTTTCTTTGATTTTCGAGGATTTTTATCTTTGGAACCTATTGGTCTACCACGTTTCTTTTGTGTGTTAGACTCGGTAGCAATTTCATTGATTCCCTTTTGGATATCAATACGTACTGGTGCATTACAAGCTGGTATGTACGTTTTTGTAACTTTCTTTGGGTCAGCAAAGGAATCTGGCAATTGATTAGCTAGCTTTTCAAATGTATAATCTTATGGACCTCTGATTCTCATGCCAGAGTCCGAGGATCTTGCCAATTTAAGGATGTTTGATTCCATTATATTTCTTTTATTGCTTTACCCAGCTTGTTCGTCTCTCCACCTATAGTAGGAAATTCGGATTCATTCAAATGACAATCCGCGTATCTAGCCTTAAATAGATCACCCGTAGTTGGCTCTAGATACTTAATAATGGTGGGAGAATCAAATCCAACATATATTCCCATCCTCCTTTGAGGTCCCATCTTTGTTCTATGTGGTGGAGCAATCGGTACATATACGGCACACCCGAAAGTCTTTAGATGGGATATGTCTGGCTCATGACCCATGAGTAATTGGGATGGTGAATATTTATGTTCACTAGATGGCCTTATGCGTATAAGCTCTGATGCATGTAAAACAGTGTGTCCCCAAGCGGCTACTGGAAGCTTCGACCTCATGAGTAATGGTCGAACGATCAATTGAATTCGTTTAATGAAGGATTCCGCTAATCCATTCTGTGTATGTACATGTGCTACGTGATGTTCCACACTTACCCCCATGGACATACAGTAGTCATTAAACGCTTGGGACGTGAATTCACCGGCATTGTCTAGACGTATAGTCTTAAGCGGAAAATCTGGAAAGTGGGCTCGCAGTCTTATTATCTGGGCCAATAACCTAGCAAACACTTGGTTTCTAGTAGATAGGAGACAAACATGCGACCATCTTGTCGATGCATCAATGAGGACCATACATATATCTCCTTGTATCCTTTCCAGAAATTTTAAGGTCTCTTTATTTACCTTAGCCGGTGATGGCCTTATAATGAGTTTCCCTTGTGAACATGCTTCACACGTGAGATTCTTAGGGATAACTCTTTTCTCTTTTAGGGTGTGCCCCTTTGAATTTATCATAAGCTTACGCATCATACTATGACCCGGATGGCCAAGCCGGTCATGCCATAAAGTGAATTTCTCGATGAACTCTTTGTTCATTGCCATATTAGCTTCGATCATATCGATTTTAACATAGTAGAGACCAGTGGATAATGCGGGTATAGTCTCTAGGACTTTCTTATGTCCTTGGGTGATCTCTTTGTTCCCTTCACCCTTTGTTTCAATATGGAAACCATTCAATCTTATATCTTTGAAACTTAACAAGCTCCTCTTCGAGCTGGGTGAATATAGGGCATCGCTTATTTCAAGATGTGTGCCCTTTGATAAAAGGATATGGGCTTGACCATGGCCCTCAATAAGACTAGCTATACCCGCTATGGTGCTAATATTGGCATTTTTCAATGTTAGATTTATAAAGTATCTTTTGTCTTTTAAAATTGTGTGGCTCGATCCACTATCCACCACAAGTATATTCTTGTCATCGGCCATTGACAAGAAATATGTCTTAGATAATAAAGTAAACGATTATATTAAAGGCAAATTAAACTTTAAATTTAAATCCAAGAAATAATAGAATTCAAAGACATAGAATAGAATTCAAAAACATAGAGCATGGAAACATAAAGTAAATTAAAGCATAAAGCAAATTAAAACACAAGATGTCGAATTTAATTTTCCTCTCTTAAGCAATCCGAAGTCTCATATTCCAATTGGTCATCGTTCTCATGGTCAAAATCTCCATCACCATCGAGATGAGCCAAATTGGCTTCGGAATTCTTCTTTATCATTTCTTGATAAGCATCGATTAGATGTTTAGATGTCCTGCACGTCTTAGCCCAATGATTGTCCATTCCGCATCTATGGCAAACGGACTTGGCCTTGTGTTGCGGTTTGAAGATCCCGCGGCCACGACCTCGACCATTGTTCCCACGGCCTCTACCACCATGGTGGTTTCCTCGGCCATAGCTGCTACGACCACCACCACGTCCTCTACCACGGCCACGACCATGATACCCTCTATGGACGTAGTTGGTTTCTTTGGTCTCTCGAGGTTCTTTGGCTATTTCGGCCTTATGGGCTTCCGGCAACGGTGTGGATCCTGGAGGTCTCATTGAGCTATTCATTAGTAATAGCTCATTATTCTTTTCAGCAAGGAGTAAGCAGGAGATCAAACTTGCATATGTTTTGAATTTCATTCCACGGTATTGTTGCTGAAGTACCACATTATTAGGGTGGAATGTTGAGTATGTTTTCTCAAGCAAGGTATCATCAGTCACCTTTTCACCACATAGCCTCAGGATTGAGACAATCTTAAAAAGCTCGGAGTTATACTCCTCCACGGATTTGAAATCCTGGATCCTGAGGTTTTTCCAATCATATTGGGCTTTCGGTAAGAGTACCGTCTTTTGGTGATCGTATCGATTCTTCAACTCGACCCAAAGGTCGAGAGGATCCTCAATAGTAAGGTACTGATTCTTAAGGCTCTCTGCTAGATGATGGCGTATAAACGCAATCGCCTTAAACTTCGACCTCTTCTCACACTCGTTGTTTTCCATAATGCACTCGGCGAGATCTTTGGATTCAAGGGCTATCTTAATGTCCAATGCCCATTGTAAGTAATTGTCGCCGGAAACATTGAGTGCAGAAAACTTGAGGTTCTTTGTTTTCGACATCTATAAGCAAAAGGGGAATTTGAGTTAATATCATGTAATCGTTATTGTCATGCGGTTTTAAAACCGAACTATGAATCGATTACTTAAGGATTTGACTTCCCTTTTAGGATTTTCTAAAGATTTCCTAATTAGGGTTTAGGGTTTTAAGGTTTCCTATTTTATTTGAGATTTTAGGGTTTTAGAATTTCCTATTTTATTTAAGATTTTAGGGTTGTTAAGATATTCTATTTTAACTAGGATTTTAGGGTTTTAAGATTTCCTATTATATTTAGGAATTTAGGATTCCATATTTTATTTAATATTTTAATATTTCATATTATCCCTAAGATTTAGGGTTTTAAGATTTTCTTAAGATTTAGGGTTTTAAAGATTTCCTATTATTTAGGGTTTCCTATATTATTTAGGATTTTAGGTTTTAGGGTTTTGAGATTTCTTTTAGGATTATCTTTTCTAAGTTTTCTAGGGTTCATGCAATTTTAGTTTTAGGGTGTTAAGCATGTAATCAATCAAAGGAGCAAACAATCTAACGACCTAAACAATTTCAATCAAGCCGATTTAAACTTATGGAATTTTTGGATTAGATTCGTTTTAGTTTTAGGTTTTTTAGACCTTTAAAGTTTCGGTTATTAGCTTTATGTATTTTCGATTTGCGATTTTTAGGTTTAGATAATTAAAACTTCTCTAGCAACTTAGGCGAGTTTGGTTTAAGCGATAATCAACTTTTTCTAGCAACCTTAACGATTCAAACAATCGGGCAAACAAGCAATCGGATCAAGCAAGCAATCGAATCATACAAGCAAAGCAATCACTTAATCAATCATCATTCGTTTTAGGGTTTCTCTTTGCTTAACTTTCAAGTTCAATTGTTGGTTCTTTAGCTTTAGGGTTTTGATGTTACCTTTCACCTTATGGGGTTGTATGGACTAGAACCGGGAGCTAAAGACCTCGGTAACTCACGCTGCTGCAACGAACCGCAAACAGTACTACGATGAACAGTACCGCAATGAACAGTGTCGCGATGAACAGTGTCGCGATGAACAGTGTCGCGATGAACAGTGCCGGTGATGAACAGTGTCGGCGATGAACAGTGTCGGCGATGAACTGTGCCGCGATGAATAGTGTCGGCGATGAACAGTACGGCGATGAACAGTATCGCGATGAACAGTGTCGGCGATGAACAGTAAGGCGATGAACAGTACGGCAATTTTTAGGGTTAGGGTTTTAGGGTTTTCGTTAAGAGCAAGTCGTGCTGATAACGTGTTATAGAACTTGTTGTTCTTATTGATTAATGAATGAGGTTTCAATACATATTTAAACATGACAAAGGGAGACAAATCCCCATTGGGCTAGTAAACCCTAAAGCCCAAAAGCCCACTAAGTATAACATAGACCGTCATAAGGAGAATCCTCTAGAACATGGACATGGGCCTTCTAGAATATGGATTAGGTCCACGGTTATGGAGTCCATCCGTCCATGCGGTCTACAACAATAAGTATCTTATCATCTAATAATAATTCGGATTTTAATATTGTGCACTTCATCTTAATTAGTATATCAAAAATAATATATGTATCATATCAAATTTATATCTTACTAAGTATTTAAAATAACTAAAAATTTAACAAAACACATTTAGTAAAATAAGAAATGATTAGTCCAAAATTTAATTTGGAAAACCAAATTTATTTTAATATATACATAAATAAAATTTATAAAACAAAACATAAAAAATATATACTAACACTCTCACCAAGTAATCTAAAATTCATTCTTTATGCTCATTGCTTTTTTAAACAAAGTTTTTTTGTGTGTTTTCACTTACGAATAAAATTACAATACATTCATAAATACAATTTTTTATCCAATTGAAATCTAATTGACCAATAAAACACCTAAATTAGCACATAATTTGTTTCTCGGTTTTCCTTATTTTTCTTTTTAGTTAAGAAAAAGAAAAGTTTAAAAAAAATTATACGTACATATGTAAATAATTAGTATATGTAAAAATCTGATCGATAAATTTGACATGTGTCGCAATCATATGAGTTACTAACTTACAAACCAAACTTTATATAATAACATAAAGAATATTTTGTTATACTTTTCTATAATTCTGATTAACAAAAAAAAAAATTCTGTTTTAATCTTAAAGGTAAAATGTGTCACAATTTTGTTTGATGGCTCCTATTTTAGTATCGATTTGATACTGTTTTTGGTGAAAGAATCACTAAGTTACTGAGTCAAATCATTGTGCAAAGTACTATTTTTGTTTGTGTGTTACAAGTTGTTCTGTTTTTCATATAGTCCACAACCAAATCACATGGAATGTCTTTCCATCATCATTAATTATTATCATCAATATTTTCGCCATCACTATTATCATATTTTTTGTTAAATAATGTCTTTGCATTATACGTTTCCTTCCTCGTTAATATTATTTAACCAAGAAAAAAAAGAAAAAAGGCCACATAAATTAGTATCATATAACAAGACATAATTTAAGGATTAGAACGAACCCTATATGTAGTATTGCTGGATATTATTTATGCTGCATCCCGTTGATTTGTGTATATATGCATGCATAAAGCTATGGTAAAAGTTCATTGACCTCAATGAAAGTTTGATTTATTCGATTTTTCAATTATATTCGATTCTGTGAATGATTCACAACTCTATGTTTAAAGCATCTACTTTATGTTTTATTAAAAGATGACCAATACTACTTTTCGTTTGCTTAACCCCGAATCATAAGTTGTAAAAGTTCTCTAAGAATAAACAAAATAAAATAAAAAACAACAACTACTGCATTCAACGTTTTATCCAAAAAGAAGTCCTACATTCATCTCTACGAATACCATGCACTAACAACAAAAAAAATAAAATAATAATAAATAAATAAATGTAACATGCTAATGTCATATAATACTAGCTAGATCGCTAAATGGAAAAATGTATTTTTTTTTTATATATCCGATCGGCTGATCCGGTCAGTCTCGGTAGGAACGCACCGGAGTGCTACAGAGTGGACTCACTACCACCCCGAAGGATGGGCTACCACACTGCCTGAACCGAGTTTGGAATGCTTTCCGACTAATGCCCGAGAGTAGCTGGATCGCCTGTTACCAGACTACCAGGTAAACTGTCTGGGCCGAAGCCCAAGCCCAGACTTCCCAACAAAGTGTTGATAACAGCGAGGGAGGAAGATCGAACCCGGGTTCGGGGATTTCACCCTCAACTCCGGACTCGCCCTACCACTCGCCCACCACCTTGCGGGCGGAAAAATGTATTTAAAAAAGCAAGTTTAGATAAATATAAAGAATAATTGTGATATGGAAGGATTTTTAACTAATCACTAGTATAGTGTAGCATGTCCATGTCAACATATAATACTAGATCAAATACTTAATGGAAAAATCGTAGTCGATAAAAAGCAAGTTTAGATCAAGATGAAGTCATGGATATGGGAGGATATTGAACTAATCAATATAATATAATTAATCTTTAAAAAGAGTATGAAATTAGGTCGCGATAATGTGAGGAGCCAAAAAACACAAACACTTTGGTGATGGGTTTCGATTGATGACAAAGCATCAACTTCTTATGTACTAAAATTTCATCTACAGCATTTTTGAATAAGCACAGAAACTGTGTCATATATGGATATATAATGTGATATTGATCAATTTTAGATATAGATTTTAATTAAGAGATTTTACTATATTTTTCAATAAGTATAATCGATCGTGTTTATTTCTTATTACGTGTAGACTATAATTTCACTGTGGAACAAATAAATTAGTCAGGCTAGCTAGACTGATTTGAAACCTGTAATGCATATGATGATTTCTATAGAAAGAAGAATTTTTAAAAGTTTTGGCTTATTCTAGAAGACATTTATTTTGTTCAATGGTTGCTTCAAATGTAAATATATATAAGATCATTTTGGTAGGTCTTTACTCTATAGTAATCTACAAGCATAATTTTCTCTTATGGGCTATTAACAAACTGGCCCTTTTGGCACTCATGTATAATGCTTCCAACGAGTTTTTAATTTTCACATTATTAGACACGGTCATGCTTCTATAAATCTATTTTGACATTAGTTTTTAACCTCATTGTTATCATTGTTTACAAACGAGGTTAAAAACAAAACACATGGACATTGTTGGATAATAATATTTCTTCTACATATTGATCTCGCTTTGATCTTTGCCAATAGGTCAACACATTTGTTACTCTCGATAATCACTCCGCTCAACTAGCTCTTGTGGTTTTAATGTAATGGTGAAGCTTTAAGGTTTTCTATATATAGCTTCAAATAGAACATACTAGAACCCCAAAGATTAGTTCACTATATGTCTATATTCAACCTGCATCAACTCCATTTGAAAGTCTGTATATAATCCATCCGAAACAATCATGCATATCTTGCGCTGTCCATATCCAAAATTATGTGAAGCGTCATAATTACACTTCATCCACCCTTCTGTCGGCATCCTCCATGGCACTGACCTGGAGCTTAATAAACACATTTTGGTTTGTATTAAATATTTATGAAAATCCATAGTCACACGAATATAGAGAGGTAGAAATTAGAGAGATCTTATGAATCTTTTTATTTAAGCAACAGAAGTTTATCTATGTTACCTTTTATCATTTCTTTCGGAACAACCTTTTCCAATAGCATTTAATTTATTCAGAGCGTTCCTAAGAATTTTGTTTGATAAATATGTTCATGAAGTTTCTGCTACATTGAGAAAATTTATAGCAAAATGAATGTTATACGTACGTACATGTTTAACTCATAATGAGACCTTTTTTTTTCTGGATCTCGTAGTATATAACCAGAAAGCATTAATGTGGAAGGATCTATTACTGTAGCATATGATGAATTAAATCGATGTATATAAATTTTTTTTCACAACTTACAAACAATTTTCACATGGATTTTTAAAGAAGCTGGTATAAATAAAAACGATTGTAGTTTAGTTTTGGAGTATTCGAATAAAATTCAGATTTTGAACTCATAAGAAACTTACTCCTTAAGTTAGCAACTTTTTAAATTAAAAGAGAAAAGAGATACAGAACTTTCCAAACATTATTGAACATGTTCTGATACTTCACTAACCATATTGAAACACATGGCATAATCACTTTAATTATACAACACACACAACTTATCTATATATGTTACATATTTTTAATTTTTTTTGAACGTCTAATATATATATACACACACACATGGCATACACATTTTATATTCTCATTCCACGATAAAATTATAAAGAAAACGGAATTCAATCTGATTGAATCACTGTTCTAAAAATCCCCGCCTACCCCCGATTACTCTCCGCTTAATCGCTAAGCCCACCCTATCCGCTTCGATTAATGACTAATACCCTAAAAAATCAGTAACCCGATTATTCTCCGCCTAATCCGATTACTTCTCGCCTAATCCGATTATTTTCCACCGAATCTTATATACTCCGATTATTTTTTAGATTGCAAGTATAAAAAAAACCTTTTATTTTTGTTATTCAATCATTTGAATGGGGAGTTTGTGATGTTTTACAATAACTTGTGTTCAAATTTTAATAAAAATCATAAATTTGTAATAAAAATCATAAATTTTTACAATATTGGATTAATATATTTTAAAAATATTAAAATAACCCTAAAACTAATCCCCGATTAATCCCCGATTTTAATCCGATTTTCCGATTAATCGCTAGGCCCATGCCGAGCGCCCGACTATCGCTTAGCGATTTTTCAAACAAGGGATTGAATACATAATTACATAATCGAATTTGTATGTCTTACACACGATATATATATAATAATCTCAAATTAATGGTTTAAGTCCGGATTCCGTGCATGTAATTGGTATATGTATACTATTATCACGAAATTATTTTAGAAATCAAACGATCATACTGATTTATCACCCATGGAAATGTAGGTAAATCTATTAGAATAATTTAACTAGATTTAATTTAAATCCCGCGATTTAAAATTATTCCACATTTTGAAGGAAAAAAAAACAACGTGAGATGTCTATGTAATCAGAAACAATAGGGGTCTTTTCTAGTCGCATTCTGGCATTAGTTGAGTCGATATTTTTTCTTTGTTAGGCTGATGTTGGAAAAACAGATAGATTTATTTTTAAAAAAATACAATGTATGATTTAATTAAATGCTATGAACTGTTTAAGTGTTTCTAACTACTCTCTCCGTTTCAAAATATAAGGCGTTTTAGCTAAAAGCACGCCGATTGAGAAGATCTACTTTGTAAAAGTTCAGCCAATCATAAAAGAGACTGCATAATAAAAATAATCATAAAATATTAAAGTAATATATAATTTGCATGGAAATTTAAAAACGACTTATATTTTGAAACAAAAAAGTTTCTCCAAAACGCCTTATATTTTGAAACGAAGGGAATATTACGGAATAGTCTTAAAAGAATAATAATAATGCGACTAGTTTATATAGAGTCTCACTATCATTTCATCAATTTTAATCTTTGGTTGGTAAGTGCCAGCTCATGGTTTTTAATAGCCACATTGCACACATATAAATTATACAATAAATTAAATCAGTTTCAAGATTTTTACGTAAATGTTTTAAATATGACAAAATTTTACTACATGTTTTCGAATCGAAATAATCTAGCGTAGAATTCATAACTACCACCAACATTGTTTTGATACCGTAAATGTTTGCTTTTAATAAACTGTCGAAATAGAACGGCGCAATTAGTTGTATGTAGAGTAACTTAATATAGTCTTACTCATCTCTAAAACAATGTGAAAAGACTTTTTTTTTTCCATGTCGATGAATAACAAACAAATACGATAGATTTTTTTTAGATTAAACTTTTTGAAATCATAATACGTGTATTTTTTAGGGAATTTTCTCTTCTTTTTTCTAATTCATGTGGACGAATAACAAAAGCTCACCATCAAACGAAGAATAAAATAACACAAACAATTAGAACTAGAACAAAAGAAAATGATAAAGCAATTTTATTCTCATGTTAAAATGACATAATTCAATGACGCGTGTCCCACCAATAATCACCACTCACTCTCCATATATACTTCACATACAATCTTTCACGCATATATATACCACCACAGTCACACACATTGTTTTATAAATGTAAATCAAAAGAGAACTAAACCAAGAAACAAAAATGGGATACGAAAGGCTCGGACCATCTGGAGCAACTGGTTCGGTCCCAACCTCCACTACTACAGCTCCGATCCTAAACCAAGTCTCCACGTCATCACAACCGAATAACAACAACCGGAGAAGCAAGAAGAAGCTTGTAGTGTCATCAATCGTCTTAGCCATCTCACTTATCCTCGCCGCCGCGATCTTCGCCGGAGTCAGATCACGTCTCAAGTTAAACCAATCTGTTCCAGGCCTAGCTCGTAAACCAAGCCAAGCAATCTCTAAAGCTTGTGGGTTAACTCGTTTCCCCGAGTTATGCGTTGACTCACTCATGGACTTTCCCGGCTCACTCGCCGCTTCCTCCTCCAAAGATCTGATCCACGTGACGGTGAACATGACGCTCCACCACTTCAGCCGCGCTCTCTACTCCTCTGCTTCCCTCTCCTTCGTCGACATGCCGCCACGTGCTCGCTCAGCTTACGACTCTTGCGTCGAGCTACTTGATGACTCCGTCGACGCGCTCTCACGCGCTCTCTCCTCTGTCGTATCGTCCTCGGCCAAGCCACAAGACGTTACCACGTGGCTTAGCGCGGCTTTAACGAACCATGACACGTGCACTGAAGGATTCGACGGCGTCGACGACGGTGGAGTGAAGGATCATATGACAGCGGCGATAAAGAATCTTTCTGAGCTTGTTAGTAACTGTCTGGCTATATTCTCGGCGAGCCACGACGGTGACGATTTCGCCGGAGTTCCGATACAGAACAGGAGACTGTTGGGAGTGGAGGAACGAGAAGATAAATTCCCGAGATGGATGAGGCCAAGAGAACGCGAGATATTGGAAATGCCGGTATCTCAGATACAAGCTGATATTATCGTCTCGAAAGACGGCAACGGCACGTGCAAAACTATATCGGAAGCTATCAAGAAAGCTCCTCAGAACAGTACTCGCCGGATAATTATCTACGTCAAGGCCGGAAGGTAAAATTACTGTTTCACCCTTCGCATTAATCGATGTTTTTAACTGTTATGTCCGTGAATGACGAAAGTGAAAAACTAAAAACCAGTACGGAGGTCTAATAATTGCGTATCTCTGACTGTGTCTGTAATCTCTGTGTTTTTTTATTTTTGGAAAGGTATGAAGAGAACAACCTCAAGGTCGGTAGGAAAAAAATAAATTTGATGTTCGTTGGAGATGGGAAGGGTAAAACTGTCATTTCCGGAGGGAGAAGTATATTTGACAACATCACTACTTTCCACACGGCGTCATTTGGTGAGTTTTTTTTATCCCTCGCTCTTCCTTTTTACTATTACCCTTTTCACTTTTTGAACTCTTTTGAAATAATACAACAATAATGATAAATAGTTAAAAGCAAAACACGTTGAACCAATATTTTTTAATGCAATTAAAATGTACAAGAATTATAAATTGATACACTAATCTTTTCGGTGGTGGAAAATCAGAATATGTTTTTAGTTCCATAATAGAAAAGTTAAAAGATCTTTTTGTGTTAATTAAAATCTTAAAAAGGAGCTTCGAGGGTCAACATTTATGATATAATAAATGTTGTTTTTTTCCGTGGATTTAATATATACTTTTTGTTGTACATATTTTTTACTGAAAAAAGGTATTAATATAAATAAGTTAAGACGGAAAAATATATATACTTTGAGGAGAATTATTGGAATCAGATACGTGAAGGGGGCCATGAGCTAGGCTGTCTATAGATTTCGGATTGAAAGGGTTTAAAAAAAAGTGTCCAATAGATTCTCTTAAATTCAGAAATTTTTACGAATATTAGTTGTCTTTCACCACCACTTGTGTGTATGTGTTTTTTTTTTTTTTTTGTAAAAGACTTAACACCACTTGTATTTATTCTTCATATGGATTATGGACCCATTAAAGAAAGCTATATTTAAGTAAACCTTCTAAATAGTAGTAGTATGTACTCGAACCAGTAAACAAAGTCAATATTATGGACCACTAAATTTGTAAATAGTGATATTTGATTTTTTTTTTCTTTTGTGTTTTGGTATTTTCTCAAACTTTTTTTGCTAAGGCACTCAGTAGTCGTTTTTGAATTATCTGTTTCTTGTCTGAATTATGAATTATCATATGTGCAACAGAATCTTTGTTTAATCACTTTTTTTTTTTCAAACAAACAAGTTTTAATGCAAATGTCATTCACTCGTTTTTATCTGCCACTTCCGCTCAAGAACCTTCTTATGGCAGACTTAGCTTTAATTTACTTTTGACCAACTTTTTCTCGCGCATGCTGAGTTAAGAGACCTAAGTTGTAGTTCTTACGTAAGTTTACGTGTTTCTTGTGTTTTAGAGATGACCATGATCTTTTCTTCTAACATTGATCTTTTCTTTTAACAACATTGAATTTTTTTTTTTTTTCAGTTTTCATATAAAAGTATCATAAAAATCTAAACAAATTTACTGGTTTGCTAAGTTTTACCGATTTATAACCAACTTTTTCGTATATTTTTTTTTTCAGTTTTGATCTTCAACTCAGTTTTGTAGAAACTTAAATTTGATCTAATCTTAGAATGCTTTTTCGATAACTATATAGTACATCAACTTTATTTATTGGAATATTGACTTTTCCATAGGATTACGATTGAATTCGGTTAGGTAACACACTTACACTGAATTGGACATCCTATGTGATGCTGCCGCTTATCCAACCAAACTCACATGCATGTTGTTGTGATTTTTAATGTTCATTAAATGCACACAACTCAAATCAAATCAAAATTATAAAACATTCTTTTGATCAAACAACGTTTATATACTTCTTTACCTTCATCTAATATTCATTCCTAAATACTCAGATCCACTTACGTACTACAACAGTAAATGCATGCGCCACATATGTATAAACAAATATACGTAGAGACACGCACACATGAGAATGCATACACATATAGAAGAATATGAACGTATCGTAAGGTTCGAAGTAGGCCGCGCAATTACTGACCACACATATTTGTATATATATAAACATGCATGATGGGAGACAGAGAAGAGTAGCATTTATTTACATATATAGTTGGAGGTGGGTCATGGCTCATTATTTGTTTGAACGCGTTAGAGACCACTGACTACTCACTAGTTGCATACAAAATTTGTAGGTAACGACATTTCTCAAATGCTAGTTTCTACTTTGACTATATATAAATTTAGTAGTGAACTAGTTTTGTCTGACTGCATTTTGCGTCTTTATTTAGACCTTAAACATGTATTGATAACAATTAACTTTATCTGCCTTTAATTAACAAAAAAAAAAAAAACTTTATCTGCCTTTTTGTGTGAGAAAAAAAAACAACAGAATAAATATATTTTCTACCTGCAAAAATCTTAAAAATAACATGTCAAAATAAATTAATACCGTAAACGGTACCTGTTGGTGTCGATCATAATTTTAATATTTTGTTACTGCCGCCAGCTCAAGATTAATGTATTGCTGCATTGATGGTGAATTTAAAATTTTGCTTTATCTTGATTTTTTATTTATTTAAAGAGTTAGTAAACACAAAACATAATTGTATTTTTCTTTCTTTAATTTTTCCAGCTGCGACCGGAGCTGGATTTATTGCAAGGGACATCACATTCGAGAATTGGGCCGGTCCAGCGAAGCACCAAGCGGTGGCTCTCCGCATTGGAGCTGACCATGCAGTGATCTACCGATGCAATATAATCGGTTACCAAGACACACTTTACGTCCATTCAAACCGTCAATTCTTTCGTGAATGCGATATCTACGGTACAGTCGATTTTATCTTTGGTAATGCAGCCGTCGTACTACAAAACTGTAGCATCTACGCACGAAAGCCCATGGATTTTCAGAAAAATACAATCACGGCTCAAAACAGAAAAGATCCGAATCAAAACACGGGAATATCGATACATGCGTCTAGGGTTCTTGCAGCATCCGATCTCCAAGCGACAAACGGTAGTACCCAGACGTATCTAGGCCGACCTTGGAAGCTATTCTCTAGGACGGTGTATATGATGTCGTATATCGGTGGTCATGTACACACGAGAGGTTGGCTCGAGTGGAACACAACATTTGCTTTAGATACGTTATATTACGGAGAGTATTTGAACAGTGGACCCGGGTCAGGTCTCGGGCAACGTGTGACCTGGCCGGGGTATCGGGTCATCAATTCGACGGCCGAGGCGAACAGGTTCACGGTGGCGGAATTTATATACGGTTCGTCGTGGTTGCCTTCGACCGGAGTTTCGTTCTTGGCCGGATTAAGCATATAGGTAGAGGGAAAAATGAAATGCTTATGTTTCCGATGAATTGTTTCATTCTTACGGTCCTTATATTAATGGACATATCATTAATCCTATATATATGAGTATATTTTAACTTTTATTTGTACTATCTCCAGAGGTAATATTCAATAAGATTGACACTCTAAGATAGTTTTCCACGATACAGTATACATCATAAAAATTTAAACTACTTCGGTTTTACATAAAATTTTGAAAAAGAATATAGGCTTTGCTTGGTAATTCTTTAACGTATACGTCATACTTTAATACTTTTTTGTGTGTCAAAACAAGGGCTAAAAGTCCAGACTCAAGCGACATTATTGTGTTTAACCGACTAAATGTTTCGAAAACTATGAATTTTTATTGTATTCACACATTTTAATATTGCAACAAAATAAAATTC
Source organism: Arabidopsis lyrata subsp. lyrata (assembly GCF_000004255.2). Classification (NCBI taxonomy): domain Eukaryota; kingdom Viridiplantae; phylum Streptophyta; class Magnoliopsida; order Brassicales; family Brassicaceae; genus Arabidopsis; species Arabidopsis lyrata. The sequence continues at coordinate 14,368,956 of NW_003302551.1, forward strand.
AAACATTGAAAAAAAACATGAATTGGATGTGTCGGTGCCGAGTGGTGAGAGCCTGAGATAGGAAGTCATGTGATTGAAGTCAATAGGTCACGGCCCACGACCGACACCGACTGTGGGATCCACGATTTTTGGGAACTTATGTTCCAGTCATGTTCGACGTCTTAACAATAATAATACCAAACATCATTTTCGTCACTTTCCAATTAAGATGTTTTCTTACCTTATACATTATCATTCATTAAAATTTAAAACTTAAAACTGACGAAAATTTTACATGAGAAAATGTTACCTTATAACTCTACTTTCTTTTACATAATTTGGTCCCTCATGTAATTATATCAAACAAGCTGCTTAGCGACTTCTCAAATCATTTGTTGAGCTATTCAATATTATAAGTTTTTCTATCACGTTCATTATAATCTCACTCACATAGATTAAGAAAATCTAAACATTTGAAAATATATGAGAAATTTGATTAAAAACTAATTAATTAATAAATAGAAATTCAAAATAATTAATTTTTACATATTATCTAATTTGATTTTCTATTATTTTTTTGTTTCTTTTACACGGGTTAAATAATTTAAGTTATAATATGTGGATCCTAATCTAGTGATTTATAAATAATAGTTGAAATTCTATGTTATTCGTTTAGTGATTTATTCTAAAATTTCAAATCCGTAGGTAAAACATGTTATTTCAAAATCAATAAGAATTTCCAAATTCCCTATGGATTTACAAATCCATAACTAAAATAAAACCTCCTTAGTATAAATAATCTTTTCCAACGAACTAATCAATTTGAGTTTTTACTCTCAAACCCGCTAGACCACTAACTACACATTAGTTGATAATATAGTTTGGTACGTCAAATTTAGGTTTTGAATGGCTTTTTAGACCAAATGAAAACCAGGTGTTATTGGATTGGATTGGTCATTTGCTATATACTTATTAAAGGGCCGAGTTAAAAAGCCCATTTAAAGGAAGACTTCTTTTGCTTGTGAATGTGTTGTTGGGATTAGATTCGTTTTTGACCATCGGTCTCATTCATTTCGACTTCGCTTTTCGTCCTCTTTCTTCTCCAGATCATGTATGTCTCTCGAGTGTCGCTGCTAATGCATTAGTTTTGAATTCCAATTTGGGTTATGACACAAGTGATTCCATCATTTCCTAGCTTTAGCTGGATTCTTGTTTGGAGCAAAAAATCGGAAGGTTTCTTAGCGAATTGTTACCTCTATTAATTTCAATGGAACAGAAATTGTAAGTATCTTTGGTTCCTTTATGTTTTTCCTTAGCTATTATAAAGATCCAACCCTAACTCTTTGAACCCTAAAAAATCTTCTTTTTTTTTCCTTTGATTTTTGACAGCAAAACCGATGCTATGAATGAGGACAGAATCAGTGAGTTGCCTGATGCTTTGCTTCTGCAGATATTGTCTTCACTTCCGACAGAAAACGCCATAGCCACTAGTGTTTTGTCTAAACGTTGGAGATCTCTTTGGACCATGTTGCCAAAACTCAAGTTTGATTGCGATTTTAATCCTGTGCTTGATGATTATAACATAGATCCCCATATGTTTTCAGAGAATGTTTACAGGACCTTGACTTTACATAAAGCTCCGGTTCTAGAGAGTTTGCATTTGTCATTTGAAGGTAGAACTGATTGTTTGGATGTTGGAATATGGATCGCAACCGCATTTGCTCGCCGTGTGCGTAAATTGGTATTGGATAGTTTCTATCAAGAGGATCAGACTGTCACGCTTCCGAGTGTTTTGTTTAGCTATAATGATACACTTGAGATCTTGAAACTCAAGTGTGCTATTGATTTAGACTTTCCTTCTCGGGTTTGTTTGAAGTCTCTTAGAAAGCTGTACCTTTACCAAGTACACTTCAAAGACGAAGAATCTGTTTGCAACCTTTTATGTGGCTGCCCTAGTCTTCAAGATTTGGTCGTGCATAGATATAGCAATGCCGATGTGGCGACTTTCACTATTGCGGCGCCATCATTACAGAGATTGACCATAGAAGATCTTCGCCAAGAAGGAGGTTATGGAAATGGAGGCTATGTGATAAATGCCCCTGCTTTGAAATACTTGAACATCAACGGGTTTATTGATATTGAGTCTTGTCTGATTGACAAGGCACTAGAGCTAGTGGAGGCAAAAATCAGTAACGTTTCTGATATAGCTAATGAGAACATTCTGGAGTCTCTAACTTCAGCCAAACGTCTTATTTTACACTTATCACCCCTTGAGGTAAGCTTAAGACTGAACATTTTCGCCTGGTTATTTTCTCTGCTTTTTTGTGTATTAAATGTATGTAACAATGTAACACTGTTTTGTGTAAATGTACTCAGATTAAAGTTCCTACTGGTAAAATCTTCGATCAGCTAGTTTGTCTAGAGCTACTTACACACGAAAGAGAGTGGTGGAATCTGCTCTCGATCATGCTCGATAGTTCTCCTAAACTACAAACCCTCAAGCTCACAGATGTAAGCAATTATTTTGCTACTCAACTACCTTTTTTGTTTGTTTCTACAACTCCACTTTCAGGTAATTTGTTGATCTAGATGACATAAACTGCATTGTTCCCAGTTCTATCTGCGTGACAACAAAAAAAATCCGGACGAACGAAAATGGAATCCACCTAAATGTGCACCGGAATGTTTGTTGTTCCATCTTGAGACATTCGTGTGGATAGGATATGAATGGCAACGAGGAGATGAGAAAGAAGTGGCCACATACATCCTAGAAAACGCAAGACGGTTGAAGAAAGTAACTTTCTCCACAAAACGCATGGAGGGGGAAAAGCTCGAAAGGTTGGAAAAGAGACGTGAGATGCTCAACGAGTTGGCTAGTGTGCTCTGGGATTCATATTCATGTCACCTTGTGTTCGAATCTACTTAATATCTTAGACTTTTATTCTGTTGTTTTGGCCATTGGGAAATGTATAATTGACTGCTCTACCTATATGTCGGATGCTAATGTTTGGTGACCTTTGAGGAAGAGATTCAGAAGATTATTACTTTATATAGTTTAAAGAGTAGATTCGTTGCCATTGGAAGATCTAGTTTTTGAATATCTTGCACCAACTAGAAGAGTTTCTCTCAAAGCTAAAACTGCTTCAAGAGATTTGTTGGCTCAATCTTATGAGGCTATAGTTTATCTCCTTTGGTTGCAAAGAAGGTTAATACAAAAATATTAAACTAATGTTGTTTTAGTTAAGACAATAATATAATATTTCATAAAAACTGAGATTATAAAAATTCAAAATTTAATTTTGTTATTTCTTGTCAACATTTTGGTATTTTCATAAAATCAATTATAATTATAATTTTCTTCCCTTAGATAGAAACTTCATATCTTCAATATGGACGAACAGAAATGGAATCCACCAAAATGTGTTCCGAAATGCTTGTTGTTCCATCTTGAGACATTTGTGCATGTGGAGAGGATACGAATGTCAACGAGGAGGGAGAAAGAGGTGGCCACATACATCCTAGAAAATGCAAGACGGTTGAAGAAAGCAACCTTCTGCACAAAACCCATCGAGACAGAAAAGCTTGAAAAGTTGGAAGAGAGAAATGGGAAGCTCAACAAGTAGGACGACACTCTCTACATTTTCTTGGACAAATACTGAAATGCCAATACCGGTTTATCTGTGGAAGCGCTTTACTAAACCGGAAAATTGTGGATTTTCATTTTTCTTTTTATATATTAATACATTACAAAATATAGAAAAAATTATATTTTTTATTTTATTTTGTTGTTATGGACAGTGGTTCGCAATAGCAGCTTAGGACTCACATATGCAGCAACAATTACACTGTCTATATTCAGATAACATTTATGTTATCAACGAAAGTTTCCGTTGGAGAATATATCTTGTCTATGCTTTTTTTTTTGGTCATATCTTGTCTATGCTTTATTTTACATATTATTTCATTTCATTTATGTAAGGATTAGAACTGTATATACATATGTGGTCAAGAATAATGTTGGTTACCCTAACTTGACTCTTATCATGAAAGGTATGGGAGGACAACTCATCATGTTGTGATAGCTATGGTTCTTTTCAGAATCAGAGAGGATTGTGATCTTGCTGGAATTTTTTTAGCCGTCGTGTATATGTTGTTTTAAGAAAAGCCAAAAGGCTTTAAGATCCTATCTCTTATTATCATCAGCATAGTCTTAGCTGCCCTCAAGATTTTTTTAGTTGGTGGTGAAAGTTTTGGATGCCCTAGTGATAGGCTCCCACGTCTAAGGTTGGGGGTCGGCCATCATACAACCGAAAAGAGTTAGTAATTTAGTATTAGGTTATGTTAGAATTAGGATTAGGGTTACAGTTAGAGGTAAGCGTTAGAGTTCTCTCAAAAAAAGAAAAACATTAAACAAAAAATGGTTGTAACTTATTAACTCATCAGAACAACAAAACGGAAATGGTCAGCTCTACATAGCTACAAAAGCTTTAGATACCATGCGGTAAGATATTTCTACCTACAGATATATATTGGCTAACTTGATTTGGAGTCAATAATTCATAGCTTGCTTTTCAAATATATGTCGGGTCATCTTGTCTCCGATTCAGTAAATCCTTTGTTCACACGATTCAATACCGTGTAATTTTGTACTAATTTTGTAAAAGTTGAATACCCAAACAAAAAAATACATGAATCTAAATCCCAGACCTATTTCCTTACCCGTTGGATTAAATATACAATCACAAACTGGTAAATTATTTCAAAAGAAACAGTTATGAGATGAAAAATTGCTAGCAGATGTGGGACAAGACGGGTTTTCCGTCCCACAATCAATATGCATACTTTCTCTTATTTCACGCATGAGTACGGGTTATAAGTGTACGAACGAGATTGGAATTACGAGTAATAGATAGATATCAAAAATGTTGAGCTACATTCAATTCTTAAACTTTCAATAATTTGGATACAAATTAATTTTTGAACGGTAAAGGTTTGTTTCCGGACTGAACTTTTGGGATATTAGGGTATTTTATTAAAATATAGTAGTAAATATTTTAGAAAAATAAAGAAAATATGGATATTTCTAATAATTTTTGTAAATATCCAAACGAAAAATTACAGGATATACGAATATTCTATCTGAATTTTAAACTTATTTCTTTATTCATTGGACTAAATATACAACCACTAACGGATAAATTATTTAGAATAAAACGGTTTATAAATTTAAAAAATTGCTAATAGATATAGGACGAGACAGGTTTTCCACCCCCACAATCGAAAGATTATCATCTCATGCGGACATGGCTGTTTTTGCGGATACACGGTCACTTGGTTCATCACATGCGATCGAGATGGACTCGTGCTGCAATAGACTTCGACTCTCTACCATTCCATTATTAGGTAATTTTATTTCTACAACGTTCAACGTTAAGAATAAATTGATTGTTATTCACATGAGATCACAATATTGAAAACTGAAAAGATTAAACTCTCGTGAACTTTCTCGATCAGTTGTAATATTTTCTAAAAATATATGATTGTCTTTTCAAATTCCTTATAAAGAACAACACAATTTCTAAAAGATAAATGAACATATATGTAAACATTGCATCATCACTATTAGTGATTTCATAACCAAATTGATGAAAGTGATCTGTCGATCCAAATTTGTTGAGTCACAAGTTTATTATAGCATTTTATTACTTAATTTTATTAGTTTGACAGTTACACATATCATATAGCCATCATACTCTCAGATCTTTGCTTCATCATCATAGTTCTTAGTTCATATCCGGTGGCGGTGGCCGCGTAGCACGACCTCAACCGTTTACACGCGGTGGCGGTGGCCGCATAGGACGACCCCAACCGTTTACATCCGGTGGCGGTGGCCGCGTAGGACGATCCCAACCGTTTACATCCGTTGGCGGTGGCAGTATAGGACGACCCCAACCGTTTACATCTGATGGCGGTGGCTGTACAGAACGACCCCAACCGTTTACATCCGATGGCGGTGGCTGTACAGAACGACCCCAACCGTTTACATCCGATGGTAGTGGCTGTACAGAACGACCCCAACCGTTTACATCCGATGGCGGTGGCTGTACAAAACGACCCCAACCGTTTACATCTGATGGCGGTGGCTGTACAGAAGGACCCCAACCGTTTACATCTGATGGCGGTGGCTGTACAGAAGGACCCCAACCGTTTACATCCGATGGCGGTGGCTGTACAGAACGACCCCAACCGTTTACATCCGATGGTAGTGGCTGTACAGAACGACCCCAACCGTTTACATCCGATGGCGGTGGCTGTACAGAACGACCCCAACCGTTTACATCCGATGGCGGTGGCTGTACAGAAGGACCCCAACCGTTTACATCCGATGGCGGTGGCTGTACAGAACGACCCCAACCGTTTACATCCGGTGGCGGTGGCCGTGTAGGACGACCCCAACCGTTTACTCTCTGATCGTGGCTTGGGTTTGGGCCTGTTTCCGGACTATCCATCATTTTCGGAATACTCTCTTCAACCTACATTACATTTTTGGTTTGGTAAAAAATTTCACAATAATTATCATATGCACATCTATTTGTAAGTGACTGAAAATATTGATTACTAATCAGAGAGAAAATAAATAATATATGAATATTATGCATTTTGGTTAATGATATTGCTTACCATATTTACTGAATATTGGTCGGTGTGAGGAGCTCCATCTCCATGGCTCTCTCCAAAGCCTAAAAAAGAAAAGGTGAATTCAATAAACAACCATATTATTAGATTATAATAAGTGTGAAATCGGTAATAATCAGACTAGATCTTGATACTAAAAATGTAAAACTATTTAATTAGATATTTAAAACATTCTCAAATTACTTGAAGAACACAAGGGGAGAAGGAGCAAGAACGACATGAGAACCACCAGCTTCATCTTTGAAAGCATTTTTTTAAGACAAGATATATGTTTTGGTTTTGTTGTTTGGAAGAGTAACCCATGCTTCTCTATATATATAGCATACACAGGTTCGTAGTTACCCACTGGTGGAAAAATGTTTTGGCAAATAGATAGATAGGTCTGAATAACTATGCAATACACATTTACTAAAGCTTATTTTGGGTTGGATTTGGACGAAGGTTGCTAAAACTTTCCGTTTTAGGTTTAAAAAAGTTGATGAGATCTACTTTTTCAAACCAAATTAACTTCTTTTTACGTTATACATTATCATTCATTTTTACTTAATTATATTGCTAAAACATTTACATTAGCAATTGAAGACATAATAATTAGAATAGCTATCACTATACGTAGTGGTTTATTTGCTTCACGTCAGCAACTTGAAGCTTCTAAGGTAATAATAACAAAAACCCAAGTTATTATACCCATCTACCATAGGTCCACAACTAATTAATTATACAGAGATAGTAGTACTTTTCACGAAAAAAACGAATACCCTATCTATCAATCATACTTATTTTGTGAAATAAAGAATCCAAGAAACAAGAACACAATGATTGAATAATTCATCTTAGAGTAATTGGAATCAAAATGTAAGTTTCTTCAATGCTGATTTCAGATATTTTTGAGTTCGAGATATTCCATCTCTGTCAGGGGCGGATCCAGAACATATTTTAACCCGGGGCACAATATTTTTTACATCATAGTATAATTTTTTTTTTTTCAAATTTATTTTACTTTCTTCTATATTTTGAAATATTTTCATTACTATCTCATATGTTATTATGACAATATTATGTTTTAACAAAATAAACTAAGCAATCGTTTAAAATTTGTTTAGCCCAATGACACCTCATATTATATCTCATAACTACCGTTCTCACTTATTAGCAACTAAGCATTTATGTGGGCTGAGTACATATTTTCTTTTTTAATTGGTTAATATGGTATTTTTAATATTGTTTTCTTTGTATTGTTAACGTGGACTATTGTAGTGTATAACAAAATTACTTGAAAAAATAAAAGAGTATAGGGCACTTGCCCACCCCACGTATGCCGTGGATCCGCCACTGATCTCTGTTACTAAAAGATACTATAACCTAAGTATATTCTTTCAATTGGTAAAAGTAAAATTAACCCTTTTTTTACCTATCAAGAGAAATCTTTCCTTTCAAAAGATCCATGCTATGAATCAAAACATTCTACAAACACTAATAATCGTCAAACCATAGTTACACGTTGAGATTCCGACGCGGATCTTACGTGCTCAACTGTGTTATTTTCTCCACTTCCTAATCAAACGATGATCCACTTCAAATAAAAATTAATAATACTCTCTCCGTTTTATAATATCAAATGTTTTGGAGAAATTTTTTGTTACAAATATAAGATTTTTTCAAATTTTAATGCAAATTATAGATAAATTTAATATTTTATGATTGTTTATATTTTACAGTCTCTTTTATAGTTGATTGAACATTTTAAAAAAATATATTTTTTAATCTACGTGTTTTTGGCTAAAATAACTTTTATTTTAAAATGGTGGAAATAGTAAAACTAGGCCGCACACTCAAGGAAAAATGTTGTAATCGGCAAGCTCTTGCTTCTTCTATGCAGCAAATATGCTGCGTTTACCAAGTTGCTCCGAAAGTTCAAAAAAATTTGGAAAAAAAATATTATGAGATCATCGTTTCGTTTTTCTACCAAATTACATGATAAAAACAACAATGGATCACTCCAAAAAAATCGAGCTAAAGGCCCAAAAGGGCCCATATATGAATGGCCACACCAAAACATACTTATCCTAAACTTCATCATCATCATCATCTCCAAACCCCTAAGCTCCTAAAACCCTAACAAGAACCCTTACCTCTCTCATTTCCTCTCAAAGGAATCATTTTTCCACTGAGAAAATCTCAAACATTTCCACCATGTCGATCTCTAAAGCCGCCTTTTTCAACCACCTTCAAACACTAGCAAGATCCTACCGCCACCGTGTTCCGCCGCAGCCATTTCTCGCCGTCCGATACATGTCATTCGCGACTCAGGAAGAAGCCGCTGCTGAACGTCGCCGTCGTAAGCGTCGCCTTCGTATGGAGCCACCGGTTAATTCATTCAACAGATCTCAGCAACAACAGAATCAGCAATCTCAAATCCATAGACCAATTCAGAACCCTAATATCCCCAAGTTGCCTGAATCTGTGGCTTCCCTCGTTGGGAAACGTCTCGATCTCCATAATCATATCCTGAAATTGATCCGAGAGAATGATTTGGAAGAAGCTGCTTTGTACACTCGTCACTCTGTGTATTCGAATTGCCGGCCGACGATTTTCACGGTGAACGCTGTTTTAGCGGCGCAGCTTCGACAAGCCAAGTATGGAGCGCTTCTGCAATTGCATGGATTCATTAACCAAGCTGGTATTGCTCCAAATATCATCACCTACAATTTGATATTCCAGGCTTATCTTGATGTTAGGAAACCCGAAATTGCGTTGGAGCATTACAAGTTGTTTATAGATAATGCGCCGTTGAATCCTTCTCTTGCTACTTATAGGATTTTAGTTAAAGGTTTAGTTAGTAATGATAATCTTGAGAAAGCAATGGAGATTAAGGAGGATATGGGTGTTAGAGGTTTGGTGGTGGATCCTGTTGTTTATAGCTATCTAATGATGGGGTGTGTGAAGAATTCTGATGCCGATGGTGTGTTAAAGCTTTATGAGGAGTTGAAGGAAAAGCTTGGTGGGTTTGTTGATGATGGTGTGGTTTATGGGCAATTGATGAAGGGGTATTTCATGAAGGAGATGGAGAAAGAGGCTATGGAGTGTTATGAAGAAGCTATTGGAGAGAATTCAAAGGTTAGGATGAGCGCTATGGCTTATAATTATGTGCTGGAGGCTTTGAGTGAGAATGGGAAGTTCGATGAGGCTTTGAAGTTGTTTGATGCGGTGAAAAAGGAACATAATCCACCGAGGCGTTTGGCTGTAAATTTGGGAACTTTTAATGTGGTGGTTGATGGGTATTGTGCAGAAGGAAGGTATGAGGAAGCTATGGAGGTTTTCAGGCAAATGGGTGATTACAGGTGTAGTCCTGATACTTTATCTTTCAACAATCTGATGAATCAGCTGTGCGACAATGGATTGTTGGCTGAGGCTGAGAAGCTTTACGGTGAAATGGAAGAGAAAAAGGTGAAGCCTGATGAGTACACATATGGGTTGTTAATGGATACTTGTTTCAAGGAAGGTAAGATAGATGAAGGAGCTGCGTATTACAAAACAATGGTTGAGTCTAATCTAAGACCAAACTTGGCGGTGTATAACCGATTGCAAGATCAGTTAATTAAAGCTGGGAAACTGGACGATGCTAAATCCTTCTTCGATATGATGGTGAGCAAACTCAAGATGGACGATGAGGCTTACAAATTCATCATGAGGGCGTTAAGTGAAGCTGGTAGACTCGACGAGATGCTCAAGATTGTGGATGAGATGCTGGATGATGACACGGTCAGAGTGAGTGAGGAACTGCAAGAGTTTGTGAAAGAAGAACTGAGGAAAGGAGGAAGAGAGGGAGATCTGGAGAAGCTAATGGAAGAGAAAGAGAGATTGAAAGCAGAGGCAAAGGCGAAAGAGTTAGCAGAAGCAGAGGAGAAGAAGAAGAGTCAAAGTATTAACATAGCTTCATTAATTACTCCAAAAGCAGTGGAAGAAAAGAAAGAAACCGCAAAACTGCTTTGGGAAAACGAAGCTGGTAGTGTTGAAGAAGCCGATGTGGTGGAGATGGCTCAAGGAGTAGAAGCTGGTGGATCCAACGGTCAGCATCCGCCGTCCTGCTGATCGTATTTTTTACTTGAATTTATTAGACTCTCTAGTTATCTTCCTATATTATTCAACTTTTATGTAATTAGGGATTTGGTTGGGACAATAAGCTATGATTAATCTTTTGCTATAATGCAGGTTTGGCAAAATCTGTTTTCCATGTTTGCTTTTGGTTTCTTTCAATATAACATGCTCTACTCGATGGTCTGTGTAAACTTTTCTTTATCACACAATCTGGTGCATATATATGCAACAAGGAATTGTAATCTTATAACAATTTGGGACAAAGATTTGAAGTGATAGCGAGATATTTATTGAGGGAAGATTGAATTCCAATTACAGGAAGGAATAGAAAGTTATCATCTGATTAAGAAAGTCTAGAAGATTATGTACACAGTAAACTGGTCAAGTCAAAACCAAAACAGATAAAAGACTAGAAACACAGAACCAAAACTAACCGATCTAAACCAAGCCGGTCTACTACCCTTCAAGGAAATTTATTTAAATCTAGTATCATCTGATTAGATGCATTCATGGAAGCAATCTATCAAAAACTATGCTGGAAACAAGTTCTTATAGTCATAATAGGATTCCTTTAGAAGCAAGGGTCACTGTAACTCCGAGCTCCGTGCTTCTTTGCTTGCTCTCTTTTCATCTGGGTGTGTTCATTGGCTGGGGCACCACCAAGTACCAACACATAAACAGATCAATGTTAGCCATAGAAAACTTTCAGATAGAGGTATTTGAAGCTTTGAATTAAAACTGAAACAAAGATCTGATCATATAGACGATTTCATGATTTGCTTCAACGGACATATCAAACTTTGGGCTCGGTTGAAGCATCTATACTATGATAGAAGAGAAGAGTCAGAAGAGACATGGGAACTAGTTTTACTACCTGATTAGTGTATGAACTCTGAGCCAAGCATCGAACAAACTCTTCTTTCTTCTTGCCAAAGTTGAAGACAGCATGCTCACGAAGCACTTGCTCTCGCTTTATGTCCTCCAGCGTTTTCTCCTTCTTCCATTTCAGCTCTTTCATTTTCCTCTCCGCTTCACTATAGTTGTCCATCGTTCGTGAAGCAGTTGGCTTTGCAAATCTCACATTCACCTCATCACTGAAAATCACATTGGTTTCAGTTAAGGACAGCGGAAAACAGCAGGAAGGAAAGAGAATCCAAAGAGGGAAATAAGTTCACGGGTTACAAAATTGTGAGAATCTTACCGGTTTCCAAGATTGAAGATCCCCTGTGTCCTGATGATTCCTCCATCCAAAGATACTGCACCATCACTTATGCATGGGAGGGCACTAATCATATCGGCCCTTGTTTTGTAAACTTGAAGGCGAGAGAATAGACTGTAGAATAAGGTCTCACGAAGACCATGTCCATATGATGTGACACAGAGCAAGTAAGCTGGATCGATTTGTATCATATTCACTGCAAATCCAAGAAACCCGGGAGGACACTCACCATTAGGCAATTTTGGTTTCAGAAGATCAAGCCTTCTTTGCAGATCATCAGCTATGTGCTGACCAACATACGGCCTAAAAGTCATCAAATGAGGTAATTAGAAAAGGATAGCAGATGGAAGTGTATCTGACCAAATTTGTAATCCATCTAAGAGATTCAAACAAAAATTAGCACCTCAGGTTTTCAAGGCAGATGGCATCAAAATTGCTTCCAATGGTTCTGCCAATCGAAGCGCCAAGCCCATGAAGGCCAGCATTTCTATCAATGTTGCCTTGGTTATCATAAGCCTCTAAAGCCGTAACACTTTCATAATTCCTGCATACAACTGCCAACATGGAGCGAGTCCCCAAATAATTCGCCAAAATCCTGCATTTTTAAAGTACCACGAGAGAAACAAGTCAGTTTCAGATTACAAAAACCATTGCAAGAAAGGTTTTGTAATATAATCTCTGACACTGAGAATTTGAAAGTAATCTGAAAAAGGGACAGTGAGAAATGGAACTAACTGGCTGAGATTTTCATCATTGACCTTCCCAAGTTTCGCTACAACACCAACAACACCTTTTGTCAACATCAACTGAGAAGCCTGCGCGCCATGAAAAGTCTCAACCAGACCTAAAACTCCAGCAGCTGAGTTTTCATGGCGAAGGATCTGTTCATTAATATCTTCACCCTGAAGATTGTTATCACAATTTTCACTTCTAGGAGTAGGAGACGAATGAAGCTTGCTCATATGAACTACAAAAGAAAACGAAACAAACACATTGTAATTCACAACAAAACATCAATCCAAATAAACATAAAGTACCGAAATGTAACTATATGATCTCGAACCTTGCAAGTCGACGATTGCTTCATCCAATTTGTTTTTCTGTGACTTGAGAAACTTGAGATTATCCTCATGCTGTTTGAGTTTGTTACCCATAGCTTCAAGATCAGATTGAAGCCTCTTGGAATTGAACATAGCAAACTCAGCTTGAGCAATGCCTCCTCCTACTCCTCCATTCTGAGTTACATCTCTTGGAACTGGTGAAGATTGACCCAAATTCATCATCGTTGTTGGATCTTGAACATTCAACGGAGTGGCCTGAAACGAAATCTACAAAATTGGACTCAAAATCCACTCCTTTATAAACCCTAACCCTCAAATTCGTAAAAATCTGAAACATAAACCCTCCAATGTGGTCGCATGCAATAAAAAAGAAACAAAATTTCGAGAGTAGATACATGAATAAACAAGAAAGTACAATTCTTTGCTTCAGATTCACAGAAAGTTTCAGAGAGATTTGATCTCGCGTAAGAGAGATTATAGACTTAAAGTCCAAATTTTTCCGAGTAATCTGGTTTCATTTGCAATTTTCAGGGTAATTGAGCTGAGATTCTTCAACTAACCTGTTGACCAGTCGGATACATTGCTCCTCAGCTTCAATGTTATCACCGGAGAATCTCTCTCTGCTTCTTCTCCGGTCTCTCTGAGTCTTGAGGGTTTAATTTTGTCTTCAGTGTTCTTCTGGAGAAAAACAGCTAATTGTTGTGACGTAATTAAATTGAATAAAAATATAATTGAATAATACAAGGAAAATATTTTTTGCCAAATATGTAAGAAATTTTTTATTTTTTTTTTGAACAAATGTAAGCAATTTTTATTTTGTTATCTTTTTGGTAAGAATATTTTTCCTTTTTTTTTTTTTTTTTTTTTTTTTGACATCAAATATTTTTCCTTTTATTATTATTTTTCTGGTGTGTGTATTTTAATTTAAGGCCCAATAAGCTTTGGAGGTGATGCGAATCTCAAATTGTCAATATCCAATCAAGTGCCAGTGGGCTTTGTGCTTCATACCTCCTTGTGACTTTCTCGCTTTGTATTTGAGTTTGATACCGAAACATGTCAAACCATATTTAACTGGTTCTGTGTCATGTTTTAGGTTCGTTAGGGAAACGGGGCTCTGTGTATCGATACTGTCGAACGCCGTGCGGTTTTCCACTAAAAAAAAGGCACAAGTTTTTCCTAAAATTTTTATCATTTATAACATATTTAAAAGGAATGTTGAATTTAAGCTTTGAGTACATTAGAAAAAGGAAAAACAAAAAAAGAATAATTTTCAGCTTTGTTTGTTTATTAGTGTAGATCTCATATCTCTACAATTATCTTAATCTACTACTGATCTATAACGCTAGTTGATGCATGAAAAGAGATTAAGCTACTCGTGTGGATGTATGAGACTCTCAATGAGTAGTGAAATCGAAAGGTGGTCCAATTTGGAGGTGGTGTGTAGGTCTTGGGTCCTCATTAAGAAGTTAGGTCGCCGTTATTAAAACAACTGCACATTCTCATTTTTCTTTTTGTTTTTTTCTGTCTTTTAATTTACATCTTAAATACTGTATAAGACAAATAAATCGGCGTAATTTGATATTTTAATATCAAAATTTTGCAGCTCTTGAGTAATTTCTGTAGTTATAGCCATAACGAATCAAACATCTAATTTTCGTTCATTTTTTAAACTGTTTCGGATAAATATAAGTTTGAAACTCATGTCCTATCACCAATGTTAATCATATAAATCATAACATTATGTATAAATGCATATTATGTGTATGAGACCAATATTTCCTTTTTAAGCTCGATATAAAAAACTGATAAATTTCATGAATATATATTTTATAAAAATATTCCAGCATATTTAAGTTAATATCATATCTAGATACAAAAAATTTTCTCACCATCATTCAAATTCGAAATATTATTCAAAACTGAATTTGAACAAACTAATTTGTAAATAATTAAACTTATCATATAGAATATATTTTTTTAATATATAAATTCCGGAGGAAGTATGTACTGGCTTCAACTTGACACTACAAGAAAACAAGGCTCTTTCCGACGGATTTTCTGACAGCAAAAAAATGGTCGGAAATTTTTGACGGTTTACCGATACTATTCTGTCGGCTTTCCGACGATAGTCCTCCCGTCGCAAATCCGTCGCAAATTTCCGACGGATTTTTTGTGGTCGAAAATTCGTCAGTGATTTCCGACGATATTCCGATCAAATTAAATTTGGCGATGTATTTCCGACGGTTTTCCAACCAAAATATATTCGTTATGATCCGTCGGAAATCCGTCGGGAGGCGAGGTTATTTTCCGACGGATTTCCGATCATAATAATATAATCCGTTGGAAATCCGTCGGGATGCTAAAGCTATTTTTCGGTGGAAATTATGATCAAAATATACCCGTAAATATAGATCAAAATAAGCGGATCTCCGTTTTATAGCCATTCGAAAATTTTAAAATTCTTCGGTATCCTGACGGGTTTCCGACGGCTTGTCGTCGGAAATCCGTCGACAAGCCGTCGGAAACCGTCAGGAACGTTGATAATTCTCACCTATATATATTCTTCTATCCTCATTCACAAATATCAGAGAGAAGCTCAAAACACAGGAACCAAAATCGCCCAAACAAGAAATATAACCAGAGAGAAATGTCTTCTTCGAATCCGTTTAATTATTTTCGTTCATGGATGGACCAGCCCATGCGTGATCCCGTGACGGAGTTACTTACGCCAGAGTATGCACAAGGTCTTAAACAATTCATGGCATTTGCAGCAAACCAACCGGTAACCATCGAATCAAAACATATGTATTGTCCATGTTGTACATGTCGAAATTTCAGAGTTATTCATGTATCTCAAGTTTGGATGCACTTATATGGGGAAGGGTTTATGCCGGGGTACAAAGTTTGGTTTATGCATGGAGAGAATGAGTCAATGGTGAATTATGGTAGTTGTAGCGAACATTATCCTGCTGATAGGTTAGAAGAACCAACTGCGGAAGTAGATGCAAATGTAGGTACCGTTCAAATGGTGAATGATGCTTTTCGTGAAAATGTACACTCGTTTGATGGGGATAGTGATAGAGTCGAGGAACCTAATTTAGAAGCACGAAAGTTTTTTGTATGTTAGATGCAGCTAAGAATCCGTTATATAGAGGATGTAAAAAGGGTCATTCACCTTTATCTGCTGCAACCAAGTTGATGGGTATCAAAACGGATTATAATTTGTCCGAGGATTGTATGGATGCGATAACTGATTTTGTCAAAGATTTACTACCGGAAGATAATGTTGCACCGGGTACGTACTACGAGGTACAAAAATTGGTAGCTGGTCTTGGTTTACCGTATTAGGTGATAGATGTGTGCATTGACAATTGTATGTTGTTCTGGAGAGGAGATTCAGACCTCTTGACATGTAAGTTTTGTCGCAAACCTCGGTATCGGGAAACAGGTGGAAGAGTCCCAATTCCATATAAACGGATGTGGTATTTACCATTGTCAGAGAGGTTGAAGAGGTTATATCAATCTAAGCGCACAGCAGGGCCAATGAGATGGCATGCAGAGCACACAACAGATGGAGAAATTACGCATCCCTCAGATGCAGAAGCATGGAAACATTTTCAAACAATGCATCCTAGTTTTGCTAATGAGCGAAGGAACGTATACCTTGGATTATGTACAGATGGATTCAATCCATTTGGGAAGCATGGGAGGCAATATTCATTGTGGCCTGTTATCGTAACACCTTACAACTTGCCGCCTTCATTATGCATGAAACGAGAGTTTCTGTTTTTGACTATCCTCGTTCCTGGCCCAGATCATCCTAGAAGATCACTTGATGTGTTTTTACAGCCGCTTATATACGAGTTACAAATGTTATGGGAGCATGGTGTTGAAGCGTTTGATGTTTCATGCGAGCAGAATTTTGTCATGCGTGCGGCACTTATGTGGACCATAAGCAATTTTCCTGCATATGGTATGCTATCTGGATGAACAACGCATGGAAGGTTATCGTGTCCGTATTGTCAAGATAACACTGATGCGTTCCAATTGAAGCACGGACGGAAAACGTGTTGGTTTGATTGTCATAGGAGATTTTTACCGAGTAACCATCCGTATCGTCGAAGCTCCACTTTGTTTACGAAGGATAAAAAATTTGTTGATGGGCCACCTCCTGAGTTAGATGGCACTTATTTGCTAACTCAATTACGAGATTTTGGTGCGGCTACGTCAGTGGAGGTTGGTGGTAATGGGCATGATCTTGTTGATGGTTATGGAGTGAATCACAATTGGCATAAGAAGAGCATTTTCTGGGTATTACCATATTGGAAAGATCTTTTGTTGAGACATAATCTAGATGTTATGCACATTGAGAAGAACATGCATGACAACTTGATGAATACCGTCTTAAATGTGCAAGGTAAGACGAAAGATAATTTGAAGTCTAGATTAGACTTGCCAGACATTTGTTCCAGGAAGAAGCTTCATATTATGCAGAATGGAAAAGGACCAATTCCTGCGTTCCGGTTAGATGCATCTTCAAAGGAAGAATTCTTCGATTGGATAATGCATAGTGTTAAATTTCCAGACGGATATGCATCAAACCTTCGTAATTGTGTTGATCAAAGAGAAGAGAAGTTTTCAGAGATGAAGAGTCATGATTGTCATGTTATTATGCAGCGCCTTCTTCGCAGGTCCGAGGATCGATCGAATAATCAGGCGCACTCGACAACCCCATCACCATCGACCGTTCTCGAGTCGCAGCAGTCCACGGCTCGTCCACCAATGACGGTTGAGGAGCTAGTCCAACAACCAGGGCGGACACTTCTTCGACGACTCCATCCAAAAAGGCTCGAAAAAGGGAGCACATGGTAAGTAAATTTTGTTTTCCTGTTTTAATATATACATATTTTAAAGTAGAAATAATATTACTTCTCCCTATTTGTAGGTTTGGTTATACCAAAAATGGCATATCCAAATCCATTTTACGGATGTTGCACGGGATGCTCAAACATCCGTATCCGACTTACAGTGATATGCCTAGCGACGATCGAGAGCTTTGGTTCAGGACTTTCGCAGTAATGCATTTATTATTACGTACCTTTATTTTGTATTTTTTTTTATACTACTAACATAATTCTTTTGGTTTGTAGCATGAATTCGGTTGGGATACTGTCCACACACCCCTTGTCCGTGTCGCGTTTACAAAGTATGCTTCATCAAAATATTCTGACCACATGAATGCATGGAAAGAAAAGTGGGCGGAAGGCAAGGAGTGTCCAAAAGGCTTGAACCCAGACGTATGGCCTGGCTTCAAACAGTATTGGGGGTTGCCGGATACTGCTCGTACCGCGGAAACCAACTCAAAAAACCGGAAGAGCCAACGAGGTGGCAAAGGTATGGCGGTGCACAATGCGGGTTCGACGAGCTTCTTAAGTCGTATAGACGAATTGGTAAGTCTTTTACTTTTATTTGATTTCATGTTTTCTTTACAATTTAACTTTTTTTTTTATATATAGACGGAGAAAAACGGAGGTGTGGAACCTGATTTTGTAGAAGTCATTGAGGATACACACACCAACAAGAAAACAGGAAAAATTCAAGATGGTTACATCGCAGGCCTCGTTGAGACGTTGAAGAAAAGGAAGACGGAGTGCCTCACGCAGCTTTCTCAAAATGATGATGGTTCCTCATCATCCAACGTCTTTGTCCGAGAAAAGATCAACCGCATGGTTCTTGAGGTAAGCTTTGTTTTATAACTTAACATTTTTTTATACATTTTAAAGTTTACTAACAATTGTTATATACAAATTCAGGAAATTCCGTTAAAGCGGGGTCGTGTGGTGGGCTTATGTAGCCTAAACCAAAACAACGGATGTTCTTATTCCGGTCCTTCACAGAATTCCAAGATCTTTGCAGAGCTTGAAGAAAAAGACAAGGAGATCTTAGCATTGAAAGAGCAAAACAAGAAGATTCTTGACTTCATGCGTTCAAAATTTTCCGATTTTCCCGATGATCTATAAATGCTTTTGTTTTAGTTTAATTTTGTTGTATTGGTAAACAATCTTCTTTTCTTTTGTTGGATAATATATGCATTTTTCAAATATTTATTTAGTAAAAAATTTCATATATTTATTTAGTAAAAAATTTCATATATTTATTTAGTAAAATTTTCAATAAATAGTTTTTTTAAAAAAATTTAAAAATAAAAAATTATTTAATTAGTGATTAAATATGATCCGTCGGAAATCCGTCGGCTACTTAAACATCGTCGGAAATCCGTCAGTAAAATACCGTCAGGAATCCATCGGGAATCACTCCGTCAGTAAACCGTCGAACGTTGATACCAACCGATTACCGACAAAGTACCGATGAAATAACGGACAACAGTTTTGGTTAGGAAACCGTCGGAAAGCATCACCGACGGGTTTTCGACGGTCGGTTCCGACGATTTTCCAACCGTTTACCCAAACGTAGCTATTGTCCGAAAACCGTCGGGAACGAGTCGGAAAAGCTATCGTCGGAAAAACGTCGACAATTTGAAACGAATTTCCGACGCCTTTTAAATTTCCGACAAGATCGAACCGACCAATCGAGTTAGTCGAAAATCCGTCGGAAACAGCCATTTCCGACGCCATGCCGACGATTTCTTCCGTTGGAAATAGGCTCTGTTCTTGTAGTGTGAATTTCCTCCGAATCCGATTACTACATATTCGAAATATACATCTTCTTATCGGAATTATGTAAACATAATAGGTCCACAAGTCCACAAAATTTAAGAAAAAGTCAAATAATATTTTATATAGTATACAACAAATATGTAAATACAGAATTCGATCATTACAAATGTCAGAAGACTTTATAACAAATGGAAATAAAGGCGATTGGCGTTAAAATAAGAAAAGACAAAAGTAGAAACCTCGTGAACTTCGTAAAAACACTTAACGGCGTTTAACCGAACCCCACGTGACTCCGTTAATGATTTCATTTTATCGGTGGTGAAATGAGTGAGACATCCTCTCCTTCTCTAACTTAAGTCTCTCTGTGACTTCTCTCTCTCACACCTCTTCTTCTTATCTCTCTCATTCTCTAGACTTCAAAAATCGCTTCTAATGGCTTGATCACATTGCACAAACATGTAAGTTCCTCAATTCACATATATGTCGTCTAACTTTTATGCATGCTGTGGTATACTGGTATATGACAATGTTATGTACATTTTGGTTTTGGCTACTTCTTGGAATTGGTCGGTTTTGCTATTGCAGTATTTACAGCTTTTTTTTGGAAATCTTTAAACATAATAGAGCTTATGATCAAAGAATTTTGCCGGAAATATGGGGAAGAAAGGGAGTGGTGGATGGTTCTCGACGGTGAAGAGGAAAGTCTTCAAATCCTCTCCTAAAGACTCAAAGGTTCTAATCACACCTTTAATTCCTTTTATTTTATTTTTTCAACCACCATTAAACGATATACATATTAAAGAAAATTAGGACATTAAGTGGGCTATTTAGAAGTATATATGAGGATCTTCATCAAAACCATTCTAGCTTAAAGAAAGAAATAACTAATTGTAATCAAAGTACAAATATACATAACGTTTTAAGTAATTTTAGCACTGCTAACAAAACATAACTTTAATATTAAGATATAAACTAATACGACCGCATAACTACTTTTTCATAAGTAAGCAATTTGGTTTTGATGTCTTTTTCTTCTTGATTGAAAGCAATTTCTATATTAATTACATAAATAACTTCTTGTTGCAATGAACACTACTTTCTTAATATTGTACCTATTTTTTGAGGATTCATAAGCTGTATTTATGTAATATTATATAGCTTAAAAGGGGGGAAAATAATAATACGATCTTTCATCTTATAAATGTATGACAAGTTGAGTTACAAAAAGTAAATGTTTAGACCGTATATTTATTAATTAAAAGCCGAAAAAGATTGGTCCCCTTGTGAAAGAGATAGACCAAGAAGGCTCCTTATAAGAGCATTTAAATATGATTTTTGTGACACCTAAAAAAATCTTTTTTTCCTTCTCCCAATTTTCATGTGCATTGCTTTGTTCCCTCGCCATCACTCCACCCCATTTATTTCCCCACCTATAGATATAGTATACTTTTATGTCATGAACTTGTATCTATAGAAGTATAGATAGTCTCATATCTTCACATTACTATAGTATAGGTTCTCTTTTTACCACTATCCAAAGTTTAGCCCCACAATCTTTATCATTCTTACTTTATATATTGGATCTCAACTCCTCCTCAAACTTACTGTCGGCTTATTAATTAAAACTCTGATCGCGATAACTAATTATGCATTTACTTTGGTGACAAAAAAATTAAAAGAAAACAACAAAAAATGTATTTAACAGAAGTTGATTTCGTGTTTTGAGTTTCGACGAACATGTCAATATATCAGTAGACGTAGTTGAATTTTTATCGAATTACTATCGTGGTTATTATAAGATAAAAAATACCTATGCACAAAAACCAAATTAAATAGTAGTAGACAAGAAATTATAGTAAAAATCTGAATACTTTGGACGTAGAATATAAAAGTATAAAACTAAAATTAGACTAGTAATCATAAGCCAATCACAAGCTTATTAAGATGTAAATAGTTCAAATGATATGTCACACTAAATTTACTTACATGCAGAGAGAGAACAACATTGGTAGTAATAACGCCGACATATGGCAGCAGCAACACGATACGCAAGAAGTCGTGTCGTTTGAAAATTTTCCGGCGGAAAGTTCACCGGAGATCTCTCATGACGTTGAGAGCACAGCTTCTACTCCAGCAACCAATGTTGGAGACAGAAAACACGCCATGGCTGTGGCTATAGCCACTGCAGCTGCTGCAGAAGCCGCGGTTGCAGCCGCACACGCCGCGGCTAAAGTCGTTCGGCTTGCCGGCTACAACCGCCAGACGGAGGAAGATAGCGCCGCCGTGCTCATCCAATCGCACTATCGGGGTTATTTGGTAAATTATCAATCCTAATTTTATTATCAAATAAATTCCAACTCTCATAACACACTTGAATAATTTACCATTTTACCATAAACTTTTAGCAGTTCTCTTATTCCACAAAAATTGAAATGCATTTGGTTTAGAATCCGGTATAACTAAATTCATTTCAGTATTATTACTAAACTGGTTTTAATGGAATTTTGTGTTTAGTACAACACAATTTATTGGCTAACATTTTCTTTCATTTTAAACTTTTTGTAGTTGTAATTTGTAGACTAATGCCAAACCAGAAATCTTAAGAAAAACATTCTTCGTTACCAAAATTATGACCGGTTTGTGGTCTTTTTTCTAGGCGAGGCGAGCACTTCGTGCCTTAAAAGGACTAGTTAGGCTACAAGCATTGGTCCGTGGCAACCACGTTCGAAAACAGGCACAAATGACTATGAAATGCATGCAAGCTTTGGTTCGTGTCCAAGGCCGAGTCAGAGCGAGAAGACTCCAAGTGGCTCATGACCGGTTTAAGAAACAGTTTGAGGAAGAAGAGAAGCGGTCCGGGATGGAAAAACCGAACAAGGGTACGTATTGAAATGATTTCAGTACAAACTAAATCACTCAATTTGTATATACATATATAATTAGTGGTGAACATAATATTTGTATGGTTAAGTAGTGTTTGCGAATCTCAAAACCGAACGAGAGAAACCGAAGAAATTACATGAAGTGAATCGAACCAGCCAGTACCAAACTCCGGGAAAGGTAATGAGGAAAAATCTTACGTACTATTTTGCTAATGTTTCAATATGTTTCTTTAAGTAATTACACTATTGGAATCTTCTTAGCTAATGTATTTTGAATATCAGGAAAAAGAGAGGAGTGAAGGAATGATGAAAAGAGAGAGGGCTCTTGCTTATGCATACACTTACCAGGTTGGTCGCCACTCTGTTTCTGTTAAAGAAAAATTCCCTCTTAATTGTCTTAAAATATACTATGCATTATAGGTCCTTTCTTAAACATTTTTCATAATGATTTCGGTTTTCATATTGAAGCGCCAAATGCAACACACAAATGGTGAAGAAGGGATTGGGCTTTCTTCTAATGGGCCTGATAGAAACCAGTGGGCTTGGAATTGGCTTGACCATTGGATGTCTTCTCAGCCATACACAGGCCGTCAAACCGGCCCGGCTCCCGGTCCCGGACAGTACAATCCTCCTCCGTATCCGCCTTTTCCGACAGCCGCAGCAACCACAACATCTGATGATGTATCGGAGAAGACGGTGGAAATGGACGTGACCACTCCCACTAGCCTCAAGGCCAATATAATCGGGCTTATTGATCGAGAGTATATAGACTTAGGATCATATAGACAAGGCCATAAGCAACGGAAAAGCCCAACCCATATACCAAGCTATATGGCTCCAACCGCATCTGCTAAGGCTAAAGTTCGAGACCAAGGCACAACCGTCAAGCTACAAGGAACTTCTTTTATGCCGTATTGGAACTCCTCAACCAAAAACGGGTCTGTTAATGGATCAGGTTGTGATTCATCAAGTTCAGGTGGAGCAATAACAACCGGTTATCCCGGTCCTAGGAGTCCTAACCCAAAATCGGATATCCGACGTAAACCGGTTAGTCCTAGTCAAAGTCCTACCGGGTTTGGGAAGAGAGGCTGGAGGCATGATCATTAGAAGAAATCATCTTAAATCTTGAATAAAAACTTACATGTGTGCGCTTGGTTGGTTAATTATCGTGTTCGAAATATATTTTCGTTGTTACATAATTCTATATGACATTAATAATAACATGTCATCTCAAGTTTTTAATGTCACGGTCTAATTTAAAAGAAAAATCCGAATTCTACTTTGATTTCCTTAAATGAGGTCATATCGACTTGGTCTGGTTAAACCGATATACCAGGAGTATATTACCTCCAAAATAAGCTCAACGACGAGCATAAACAACTTGGAAGGAGGCCGATCGAGGAGTTAGTTTGGTAAAAAGTCAATTTCATAATCCATAAAAGAAAACTTTGATGTCCCGTTTCACATGATTAACTCAAAGAATGCTCACATCTCTGGATACCTTGTAAACTACTTGATAGATCTCCCATGGAACAAAATATTTTTTTCATATACTATGAATAGTGACAACAAGTGTAGTTGTGGAATGGAAGAGTCCGTGAGTATGGGAACTAGGGAGTCCCATCTTGACCTGAATCTGTTGCCAAGGAGACCACGAGATAGTGATGACCAGACTTGAGAGGAGTATGACCAGGAAAAAAATAGATGGTCCCATGTCTCTACTTGTTCACTGCAAAATACACAATTACTACTCGCTCCTACATTCCACTTTACCAATCTATCTCACGTAGCTAGGCGATTATGAATAGTAATTCTGAAAGAGAACTTAGATGTGAAGTTAGGGAACCATACATCATTGTACCAATCAAAAATTAGATTTACTTGCCGAATCAAATGCCAAGGGTCTTGGCGTCTTGCGAAGAAAACTTACAAGTAAATGAGTCATTTTTCCTTCTCCAAAGAAGTCGATCCTTGCCGGTTGGTAACTTGTTTCTTCTCCATGGAAAAAGGAAAAAGGTATGTAAATTACTACTACTGGAACTAGGCACGTCTCAATCTATGAGAGGGTCATAGGTAAAACCAATAAAAAGTTAAAAAGTTTTTTACTAATTTTTTTTCAATCTAAAAATTAGACCTTTATAATTTAATAGAAATTTTGAATTTTTTTGGACCCATAGCAAATGTGTTATGTTGCCTACTTTTAGAATCGGGTGTGTCTCTGGGCAAGGCCAAGAGTTCAAATCACAATATATACACGATATTATATAGTCTGTTAAAGTCAAGCCTTATATTGCAGCCTTTGCATGTGGAGAATAGATTTACAAAAAACTTGAAAATTTATTGGCAATTTTTCCTTTCTTTAGAAGTTCTTAAAAGTTAGTATTATTAAATGGTAGTATTTTTGAAAAATAATATTTTTTAAATGTTGCAAACATGCAAGAATTTGAAAAAAATCCGATTGCTAACCTAAAAAAAACGAATTAAATATGGGACTCTCAACTTTTGTATTAAATGACTAAACTAAAAATGATGCAAAAGAAAGAAAATGAATCGCATGTTTAATTTGTTGCACCAAAAAGTTATTTTGGTGATAGGAAATAAGTATAACCGATGATATAAATTTGCACAAAATGATGACCGCTCGACCATAGTAACCACTCAGACTGTGTGATTGATAATGAGAATGACAAACATGATTTATAATCATGGAATTATAGTTTTTATTATTTATAAAAGTAATAAAGAATTACATGGCTGTCTAAAGACGTGCGTCCCTTAATCATTGCATGTTTTTCACTTTTTATCTCAAAAGTTATTTTGTTAAAAATGTTTTGACATGTTTCTTTTGGGGTCAAAATCAAATGCATATAGCAAAATTGTTTTGAAAAAAAAAAAAAAAAAAGAATTAGAGGAAACAAAAAAGAGAGAGCGTTTCGTTTTTCTCCGGAAATGATGTGACAAAAGTGGGTTAAGTCTGAGGTTTCTTCGACTTGTCTCTCTATACCAACAACACTCAACGAGTACGAGACCATCATCAGTTCATCACTCACTTCCTTCCTTCAAATCTCATCTAAATCAATAGACACATTTCTCTCTTTGGCTCTCTATCCAAATTCGAACTGTTGTTACTCTCTTCAAATCTTCATTTTTCTCAGACGAATTGAATCTCTCCTTGCAGCAGAAACACCCAATAAAGGAACAACAGAGAAGTTTTGATTGAATAATAACACTTCCACAGGTTTTCTTCCACTCTCATTATCTGAAATTTCACTTGAAAGGTCGAAACTTTTTTTGTCTACTGGGTTCTCATTATCTTCTATATAACTCATCAATTTGTTTAGGATTTAGCTTTGTGGTTTTGAATTGGGTTTTGCTACTTCTCCTCTCTCGATATTGCAAGTTAAAAGCTTTATTTTTTTTAGTGTTCTTGAGGGTTTTAGGGTACAATTTGTTTTCCTCAGGACTGGGTTTTGCTTGCTTGTTTTATATGTGTTTTAATGAGCTTGTGATTTTCAAGTGTTCTTGGAAAATCTAGAATGAAACAGCTTTGAAGAAGACTTGAGGTTTATCTTCATTCTTATTTGGTGATTTCTTATTTTCCCACAGTGACAAGGATATAGAATCCGCTTCCTTTCTGTCGAAAAGATAGAAGATTACAGTGGCTACACTACAATGCCTGCGTCACATGATGCATCGAATTACGATGAGGTTTCTATGCAACAAAGCATGCTCTTTTCTGATGGTCTTCAGGTATATTCTGATAATTGGTTTAAGTCTCCATCCGAATTAGAAGGAGGATGCTATCAAGCACAAACACATTCTTTCTATGTGTGAAACCAATACAACAGTGAAATGCTAATTAATGGTCTCTGTGATTGAACTTCCAAGTATTGTTACAATGTTGAATCATATCTCGTTTTTCAGAATCTTTGAAGGTTCATTTGGCAATTAAATGTAAGGCTTTCTGCTCTTTTTTTCTCAGGACTTGAAGAATTTGCGTGCGCAGTTGTATTCGGCAGCTGAGTATTTCGAACTATCTTACACTACCGACGATAAAAAGCAGATGTGAGTTAGTATTCAGCAGCACTTCAGATTCTTTGAAATTGTTCTTGGTTTTTCTCAATAGTTGTTTCTCATGTTGAATGCAGAGTTGTAGAGACACTGAAAGACTACGCTGTGAAGGCTTTGGTGAATACAGTTGACCATTTAGGCTCTGTTACATATAAAGTGAACGATTTTATTGATGATAAAGTCGATGAAGTATCAGAGACCGAACTACGAGTATCTTGCATCGAACAGGTATATCCTAAAACTTGTATGTATCCGTAAAGATTCCTACTTTAGGCTCTTTATCAGATAGATTTTTCTTATTCGAGTTACTAAGTTTTAAATTTTTGTGTTTATGTTGGAAAAATAACAATGGGATGGTGGTTAGAGGCTAAGGATGTGCCAAGAGTATATGGATCATGAAGGGCGTTCACAGCAGTCACTTGTGATCGACACTCCAAAGTTCCATAAACGATACATCTTACCCGGTAATTCTCTCTTTCTCTCTCGCACTCGGGTTACAAATTTTCGAGACTCACGGGCAAAAGATGCATTCTGTATCAGCTGGTGAAATTATGACTGCTACCAATCTTGAAAAGCTTAAATACTTTGGAAGCAGTTTAGAGGATGCAGATGATTGGAACCAATTCCGAAATGGTAATTTGGTATTTTCTATGCTTCTCTGTCGTACACAATCCAAGATTCAAGATTTCTTACTAATTGGTTGGTTTCTCTTTCACTCTTTTAAAGCTGTTCGTGCTACAATCCGGGAAACACCTCCACCACCTGTTAGGTAAAATCTCCAAACGCTTGCTCAAGAAATGACACAAAACCGACATCACAAACACCAAAAAGCAATGAGACCGGATGATTTTTTTAATTGTGTTCCAATCAAATTGTCTTTGCAGAAAATCAACATCTCAGACTCCATCTCCACGGCAACCACCTCAACGATCAGCAACCTTTTCGTTTACCTCCACCATTCCGAAGAAAGAACAAGGTAAAAACCGCTATGGCTTGGTACTTTTTCGCTGAATTACAATCTAAAACACCCGATCTTTTATTCATGTTTTCGTGTGATACAATCAGATAAGAGATCAGTTTCACCGCATCGGTTTCCACTACTAAGATCAGGATCAGTCGCTACCCGGAAGTCAGCATCAATCAGCCGACCAACGACACCAAGCAAGAGCAGATCTATAACTCCTATACGGGTATAAAAAGCTTCCTTTCGAACAAAACTCTACCAAAAAAATGTCTGTCTCATCAATTTACCTCGTCTTGATTCTCCTTTTGCATTTTCCAGTATCCATCAGAACCAAGAAGATCAGCTTCGGTCCGAGTCGCATTCGAGAAAGAAAACCAGAAAGAAACAGAGCAGCAACAACCGAGCAAGAGCAAACGATTGCTTAAGGCTTTGCTTAGTCGACGCAAAACCAAGAAAGACGACACTCTCTACACTTTCTTGGACGAATACTGAAAATGCCAATACCGGTTTATCTGTGGAAGCGCGTTACTAAACCGGAAAATTGTGGATTTCCTATTTTTTCTTTTCTCTTTCTATATTATTAATATATTTTATAATATAAAGAAAAATATATATATTTATACTTTGTTGTTAAGAGTATGTAAACCGAAATACTATTAATAGTAAATGGAATTCCTACAATTTTTTCTTTGCTAAATAGTGAATTTTTACAATTTAAAAAATTCAAAACAAAAGCGAGTATAGAAATGAAATTTTAGTTATTTCCGGTCAGTTGGCTTCCCAGTTTGGGCATAAAATTGGGTTTTTAGTTTCATCTTCCCTCCCAAAACTAAACCGGTAAATAGTAGAACCCAAACAAGATATCCTAAACCGTACTGTGATGTTCAAACCGGAACCACCAAAGTGTTCCTGAACTCATAAGGCCTGGGCAAAATAACCGGAACCGAATACCCGAACCGAAAAACCCGAAAAAATATCCGAACCGAACCCGAACCGATTTTTAAAAATATCCGAATGGATCCTAGACCTCATACCCGAAAAAAACCCGAACCGAACCCGAACCGAATCCAATATCCGTGGGTACCCGAATACAAATATACACCTAAAAATATTAGTTATATTTATACTTATAATATCCGAAATACCTAAAATTACAATCATAAATCCGAATATACTAGGTATTTTTGAGTAATTCGGATACATTTGGATATATTTGGTTAAAAAGTAACTAATGATGTAGTTTTCTTTTGGGTAATTTTAGTATTTTTAGATATTTTTGGTTATATTTGGGGAAAGAGTAACCAATGTATTTTTGAGAAATCGGGTATTTCGGTTAGATTTGGGTATATACGAGTAAAAAACCCGAACCCAAAAATATTTCGGGTATTTTGATTTTTTATTAAAATACCCGAACCGACTCGAACCCGAACCGAATCCGAACCGAATTTTTAGAATATTCGAATGGGTCTCGACTCCCTACCCGAATAGACCCGATACCCGAAAAAAAAAGAACCGAACCCGAACGGCTACCCGAATGCCCAGGCCTACTGGTTATGCATAATGTGATCCATTCAAAACCCGGTCCCGGTTATCTTAAGGAGGGATTCACAAGACACGAGCTTATGTTGAAAACCAAAATTCTCCTTTATTCTTTGTATTCGACTTTTGTCACATCACACGATCATAAACTATACCAAAACATCGAATTTTTACCCATACAATTACAAAAATCATAATCATGATACGTGTTGTTGTGAGATATAAAATTATCTTATACCTCGATCTTCTCGGTATGATTTATAAGTTCATAGGCTCGATCATTAGCTAAGAATAAATAGATTTTTATTCTTATTTTACCAAAAGGATATACATTAGACATACACATAATAGGAAATTTCACATATACATTTACATACAACCAGTAGCAAATGCTACGTTGCATGTCCATTGACACCCATCGGGAAATGCCTTGTTTTGCGGATACACGACATACATGACGGGTTCTTGGTGCATCACATGCCAGATGGACTCCTGCTGCAATAAACTTCGACTTTGTACCATTCCATTGTAGGGAAATGTTATAATATTCAGAAAAACTTACAGTAAAGATCTTTTTTTTTTTTAAAGTATATATATGGAAGAAATGCATCTATTGTATAATTAATTAAAGAATTAGTAAATTTTTGTAAAAACTATTGAATTTTGAACATATATAGGTAATTTACATACTATACAATAGTTGAATGTCATTACTAATATTAATATAAATCTAAGTACTAATTTTATTATTAACTATACCATAATATTGTATATGTTATTACATAGATAAAATATACAATTGGTAAAGTAGTGGATGCCTTTTTCTCTTTTGGTTCCATATGGTAGATCATTTATGTACAACATAAAAATAATCACTAAATATTAAAGGATACTTTCACTTTGGATGAAAACAAGTTATGAAGTTCTTTTAAACACTTTGGATCTTATATCTAATTATTATGCATAGGTTTTCAACGGTGGATCAAACGTTTCAACTTTTCATTAATGGTGCATCAGTTTTACTGGTGTAAATGTAGGAAATTCAGAGTAATGTTTATACGTTTCAGTAGTGTGTCATAAAAATCAATTAGAATCTGGTATTTTTAATTAGATATTAATTGTGTAGAAAAATTGAGTAGAAGAGTCAACCAAACGTTTCAAGAGTGATTATAATATGAATTAGTAAATTTTTTCTTTCTTTCAGTTCCATACATATTAGACTTCTCGGTTTCGGTTATCTCAAGGACGAATTCACATGAGATCATATTAATTGAAAACTGAAAAGACTGAACTCGGGAACTTTCTCGATGAGCTATAATCTTGTCATATCATTTCCTTTTCAAATTCCATAAAAAAAGAGAACAACAATCACTAAAAGATTATTGAACATATCGGTAGGCATTGCATCATCAATAGTTTCTCTTAGTGTTTTCAAAACCAAATTGAAAGTAATATGCGTAATTTTCCCGATCAAGTGATCTGTAGATCAAATTTATTGAATCACAAGTTTATTACTCTCTCCGTTCTTTTATAAGTGATGTTTTAAGATAATGCACATAGATTAAGAAATCATTTAATTTTTGTTTATTTTTAAACTAAAACATCATTTATTATCTAATCAACCAATAAAAAAACAATCTACAGAATATAAATCGTCAAAACCAATAAAAACGTAATTAATTTTGCATTAAAAATTGAAAACATCATATATATAAGAACAAAATTAGAACCTTAAAACATCACTTATAAAATAACGGAGTAAGTATTGATAAATAGGAAAAAAATCAAT
Organism: Arabidopsis lyrata subsp. lyrata; assembly: GCF_000004255.2. NCBI lineage: Eukaryota > Viridiplantae > Streptophyta > Magnoliopsida > Brassicales > Brassicaceae > Arabidopsis > Arabidopsis lyrata. Next base: position 14,399,931 of record NW_003302551.1, read on the forward strand.
GATTCAAACAATTGACCAATTCTTTGACCAAATTTATTGAACATTTTAATTATTTAATTGATTACTTTGATAGTACATATCATAGAATCATCATATTTCAGTTTTTTTTTTTTTTTTTTGCTTCACAGAATACTAGTTCTTCTCGCGAGCATGATTTACATTATTAGATATTTTTGCTTCATCCTGATTCTTAGTTCATCTTCGGTGATGGTGGTAGCGGCGGCGGCGGTGGCGGAGGAAAACCATAACCGGGTTTTGTTGGATCGTGTTTTGGGTCTGGGCCTGGTTCCGGATAATCCATGATCGTCGGAATACTCTCGTCAACCTATATTATTACATATTAACAATTACTTTTTGGTTTGGTAAAATTACACAATAGTTATCATATGCTGATTTTTTTCCTTTCAAATGACTGAAAATATTATTGACTAAATTTATTATTAGTCAATAAATATGAAAGAAACTAAAGATCTATGTATACAAGGATTTTATTAATGAGATTGCTTACCTTGTTTAAGGAATATTGGTCGGAGTGAGCAACTCCATGGCCCTCTCTTAACCCTAAAAAAAAAGAAAAATTGAATTCAATGAAAACCATATTAGATTATAAGTGTGAAATCCTTAACAATCAGACTAGAGAGATCTTGGATGTTAAAAATGTAAAACTATTTACAGAACCTGTTTGAATATATTTCACACCTTTAATCATGTAACTGTAACCATTCCTTTACTTAATTAGATGTTTTAAAATATGATCTATATACAAATATACAAATTGATTTACCCGAAGAAAACAATGGAAGCAGAAGCAAGAACGACATGAGAACCACCAGCTTCATCTTTGAAAGCATTTTTCTTTTGTTTTAGTTTTGTTGTTTGGAACTAACTCACGCTTCTATATATATGCGTTCATGTATTTGCATGTGTTGGCAAATTGATGATACAATTTACCATTATGTATTTGCCCATAGGTTTATAATAACTACGTATTTACTACAATTCAAACTAAATCTTTTGGTGACAGATTTTATTTTCAGACAAGTAACATATTTTTAATTCATCAAATTATTAATTAGTTTCCCAAAAAAATCAGATCATATTTAGAGAAGCATAATCAGAAAATATTAATTAAATAATGAGGAAATTAGGAAACTATATTATGATTAAAAAGAAAAATAATTATGAATAATGATTATGATTTTTTTAATTAATGATTAAATTCATTGAAAAACAGTTATTTGGGTAAGTACATGAAAATTAAACCTTTACTTGGACGTTTGATTACAATTTTTTTTTAATTGATCTTTTCAAAGTTATACAAAATGATGTGTAGGATATTCATGGTATGAGAGTGATTTAGCATCATCCGGTTAATCCGACTTAAATCTCAAAATAAACCGAGATCAACCTCGTAGTAAAGCCCAACCAACTTGAAAATAGAAGAATTAGAGCCGACCTAACTGGACAGATTGAACCAAATCTACTTCGAATATTAACATTAAGAAGAAAAAGGAAGATCTCTTTCGAGAAATAAGGGAAAAGAACATATTGGATGACCTAGGAGGGAGAAGTATAAATAACAAACTCGGCTGACGAGCAAGCTATCCACACTTCGCGCCTCAAGAACCTCAATTCGTAAGGAAAATCCTAACTTGTTATCAAAACTCTTTATAATTTCACTGACTTTATACTTGAGATTAATAAAGAAAATGATTTTCTTAAATTTTGTCTTTAAATTTTAACCTCCGGTTTATCTGTGCGGAATCCATTCGCACATTTATGTTCATCTTGCTTCGTTTTTATAACCGGAAAATAAGAAAACCAGATTGGACAATCCTAATTGAGGTCAGGTTTGAACCGGTTCAGTTGCTCACGTTACCTTGGTTTAATAAAACCGTAATGAGCTTTTTTTAATCAAAGCAACTAGTTTATTCTATCTAATAGAAAAGCAATTAACAAAGCAAATGTGACACATGACATGGTGTAACTATAACTTGTGATATTGTAAATTTGTAATATATAACTATAACTGTTTCTATCTTATATAAGCATGAAAATACAACACATGTAAATAACTTTTAAGATCAATTTAAATTGATCAAAACAATGTTTTCAATACTATCTAGATTCGCCACTTGAAAAAAGAAATTGATGAACAAACAAATATGAATATATTGACATTAGAAAAATAACTAGTTGTCGAATTCCTATCTTTCAAACATTATATAATTTTCTTATTGCGATCAATTCCTTAGAAAAGTAAAAGAACAATAACCACATATTACTAGACGTTGCATATCAATATATTCTTAGCGTTTTCAAAATCATATTTAAAAGTAAAATTCTGTTATTTTATCGAATCATGGGACTAGTAGTTAGAATTTATTGATGATTATAAGGATGGATTGAACCAATATTACATATATTTCTTCTCCAGTATATTATAAAACGTTGCATCATCAATATATATTACACATTTTGTTCTCCATTATGGGTTCTTCTTCTTCATCCTAAGATGCGGAGGATGTGGTCCATGTGGACGTCCAGGATAACGTCGTCCAGGTTCGTTGGGACCAGGTTCTGGATAGTCCATCAGATTCTCAATACTCTCTTTAACCTGTATTACATATTTGTTTTCCCAACCAACAATTACTATAATTTAATTCAAATCATGAAATTGTATTATTAGTCAGTAGAATATGAAAATTTAACGTGTTTTATTTTATTGCTTACCTTGCCTGAGGAATATTGATCGATATGAGTAACACCAAGGTCCTCCTTCAACCCTAAGAAAACAATTAGAGGATAACAAAAAATTATGCAATATATAAATATGTATGTATAATTTAACTAATAAACGGTGTATACTAATATATGTATTGCGATAAAATATATTCTTAAACGTTGACAAGACAAAATATATTAATAAACTTTATGTGTGAATTCCTGAAGAATCACACTATGTCTTGGGTACCACTACTTATATAGATCCTTTTTGACAATCAAATATGTTCTAATTAAAATATCGATTTTATTTATTTAACATGAGATTACCTGAAGAACACAATGAAAACATGAGCAAGAACGAGAAGAAAACTACCAACTTCATCTTTGTGGATAGGAGAATCGGGTTTGATAAAATGGAATTCGTGTTAAACTTTTTTTTAAAACACGTAAGGAAATTGGTCATACGATGAAAGAAACAAGTGAAATAGATTGTTTGTTTGTTTATAATTTTGGAGGAATGAATATAATATCAAAATGATGAATAAAAGTTTTCTAAGGGTCTTTGACAAAGAAAAGATGTCCTCTCATGGTGACATTGATCTCCAATTTATAGACTGATCCTCCCTTAATGGACCAATAATATACAATGTGTGATGTGTCAACGTGTGATACCAATTTTACTAAAATGTTAAACACACGTACGTAACGTTTGATTGATTAAAAGAAATATCTCTTAATCTTTTTGATATAGAAATAATGGATTCTGTAGTTGTAAGTAGTTAAGGAACATATAATTTACATAAATGTATCATTTAGAACAGTTGAATTTCATTATTTTTATTTATTAATTTAAAATGTGTCACTAATATGCAGTAATTTACATTATTTGATAAGCTCACACATCTTACAAGCTTAAAAAATAAATTGTAACACTTAATTTGGTAAAATATTAAGGCAATGTCATTGCTTTAAATCGAATGCCACATATAATTTAAAATGAGAAATTATGTCGATTGGAAAAAAATGAAAACCCAAAACGTTGACTAGAATCCTATATATTTAAAACAAAATATTATTTTCAATCTATTAAACAAAAAAGTCATAAAAAATCAAAACATAAAATCGAATCCCTAATATCCTTTTGAAGAACAAAAGTTTACTTTAAATCAGTAAACCTCGAAAGAGATCCATCGATCGAACTCTATTTCTTAAAGCTTTCTTGTCCTCGATCAAACAAGATTCATTAGTAAATTCCAACGTTTTTGAAATCCCCTCCCATAATTATTAAGTAATCTTTTTTTGGTGAGAATAATTATTAAGTAATCTTCATATGATCCTTCTTTAACAAAAAATAAATCCACGTGTGCAGAAGAGTTTACATATATATATATATATATATATATATATATATATATATATATATATATATATATATATATATATATATATATTAGTTGAATTTATGATATGGCTGAATTAAAATGGATGTTTTATGTACTGAGAAAAAGTTGTTTTTGTTTCCTTATATCATGAACCAATTACAAAATACACGTGTCAAGTAAAGTTTGATTGATTAAATAAAAAGTAACTAAAATTTTCAAAATTATCAAATGAAAATATTTTAAAAATTTTGATATAGAAGAAATACATTGATTGTATTTAAGTAGTTAATAAATATTATTATTAATCTAAATCGTATGACTAATTTTATTATTAATATAACATAATATACACTGTATATTATTTGATAAGTATGTTAGTGAGTTGTGCTAATATTATTTCTCTTCTTGGCATCCAAATGTGTGAACTCCATTATTTAAACATGTAACTAAAAAGACACACAAAACATACCAAAATACACACAAAAACACTATATGACTTCTAAAACGAAAGAAGACTCACTTTGACACTACATGCAACAAAACAAAATGTAAATACCAATAAAACATGATAAAATGGATATTAACAACCTTGACAAAGCAGTAAATATGGAGTATATCAACTCCCTGGATTTGACATTTGCTTGTCCTCAAGCAAACAATTAAAAGAAAAACCAAAAGAAAAGGTTTGAAGGTGGGAACTCATATTCAAAAGAAAGCACATAAACATTTCAATCTACTGTCCTTAGATAAAAGTAGGATAATGCATGAATCACCCATACTCTAACGAACTTCTCTATACTATACTAATCTCTACTCGAATCTTTTACTTAGTCTAATTCTCAGCATCTTCAAGCATTCATATCATCCAACTCTTTTACATTCATTAAGCTTTTAGAAATGTGGCTCTCACATTGCTTCTCAGAAGTTAATTGATAAATATAACATTTAATTTGGTAAAATAGTAAGGAAATGTTTTTACTATAAATCGAAGCCCCTAGTAATAATTAAAAATAAATAAAAAGCTTTTCAATCTATGAAGAAATCAAAATAAAAACATTAGATTGAATCCCTTCAACACACATTTGTTTTTTTTTGGTGTGCAAATTCACATATTTGTTGTTACATAATTCATAGAAGAAAGTTATTAGTCAAGAAGATCAAAGGTGGTTGTAAAAGTTTTGTTATCATTCTCATTATGGTTTCTCTCTTCGATCTCTACCAATGTCAAAACGATCGTGATCATCCGAAGGAAATAGAAAGATGCTTCAGAAAATTTCTGGGAAAACCATGGACGCTCGAGTATTTCTGCTATATCGAAGATCCTTCTAATTGCTTTCCTTTCATTTATCTCGAAGATTGCCTCAAAACATGTCCGCCTATAGGAAAAGGTGAAGCACCGTCTCCTCCGCTTGGTACAACATTGCCTCCCCTATAAATGCTCACTGGTTGATGATGTTCTTTTGATATCACTAGATTAAGTTTCTAGTATCAGATGCTAACTTTCCATGGCATAACATCAAATTTATGAAACAAAACTTGTAGTTTACTGCTTTGTGTTAATGTCGATGTCATCACCCAAATTCACACCGTTATATATTGCATATTCTTAACAAATTAAAAGTATAAAAAAACATCCCAATTCGGTTCTTCGTCTGGTTATAAGGAATAAAACTGTATGTATATAAACTTTTAAAAATACTGTCAAATTTCTAATATGTATATAAATATACATTTGAGAAAGAAATTCACAACCTTTAAACAAAAATTCTGTAAAATAATAAGACTGGATGTGCGTAAAAGGTAAATATAGAGTTACATACCCTATCAAACAATCAGCATCACTAACCATACATGTAAAAGCTAAGAGCAAACCATTACCTTTCTTTCTTTCTGATTGTTTCTTTTTATATTTCTAAACAAAAAAAAAAAAAAAGTGAAAGTCACCAAAAATGAAATTAGGAATTACGAGCATAGGAGTGGAACACAATCAGAGGGTAAGAGGATCAACTTCCGAGTTTCGTTCCTTCATCGGACTCCATTCTTCTGCCTCTGCAATAAACAGAGAGTGCTAAATAAGACATTACCATTTGCCACAAACAAACAATGGTTTCTATTTTGCTACACTCTCTAAATATAATCGCCGTAATTTAAGAGAAAAGAAAAGGAACATACTTGGCTTTTCGGAGATGACCATAAGCCGTCGTTGTAATATGGAGGCTACAAAGAGGAAGATTGAGCACATACCAAACATGATTGTGATCGGAAATGCGTCCACCTGCAGAATCAGAAAACAAAAGAAAAAACAAAATTTTCAGTTTTTTAGCTTTTTTTTTCTTTTTCTGTTATGTAAAGAGGACGAAGACATGACTTTTTTCTTACGTTGTACAAGACGATGCAGACAAAGATGTTGAGCGGCACACGGAAGAAATTCATTATGGTGCTTCGTGCTTCTTCAGGGATATACTGTGATCTCATCTTCATTATCGAAGGCCAAAATATTCCTACACAAGCCTCGAAAACACAGAAACCAAGTAGCTGAATGGAGCTAGTTAACGACAAGCCTTCGTCTTTCACCTTTGATGGCGTCACCAAGACCTGTGCCACATGTTATTATGGGGTTAATGTGCGTATAGAAGATTGTACAAACTTAAGTGTACCAATGAAGTTTCAGACTCTTGAGACATACGCTTGTTGTAATGGGAAGAAGAAGTGAAGCAGCAGAGACTAGAAAGACAATTTGCATGTAGTTTTCGACTCTGAGAGATGAGCGAGACATGAGACGAGCTGCAAGGGAGCTTCCCAACATCGAGGCTAACATGAAGGTTGCAAAGACGAAGCCATGTGGAATTTCTTCATCGTTTGGGCTAAGAGCTGGTGTCCAGAGGAAAACAAAGGTGTACATTGAGGCTTCAAATAGAGACTGAATAGCGCCAAGCAATGCAATCTTTTCATCTGAGAAATCATCATAGATTGTGTTAGAGAAATGAGGAAACATAGCTTGCAAATAAATGCAGGATAGGATGAATGGAGACAGAGTATATTGAGAAGCCTTTAAAGCAACAGTTTTAACGCTAAACTTTGAACCTGCCTGAAGCAATTGCTATGGCAGCAACTTTGAACTGAGTCAGCAAGTCTTTGCTGTCAGATGGATCTCCAAAATTCTCAGACCATGTTGCCAATATGATGGCCATTCCAATTGCAAGAAAGCACGCAGCGGCGTCAAAGGGAGCAACAGGGCCAAAGGAAAAAGTGTCAACAAGAAGATTGCCGAACAATCCCGAGAGAATAGCCACCAGTCCGTTCCCAAGGAAAACAGCCTTAGAGAATGTAAGTGACAGCCACTGTTGCTCGAAGTTCCTCTGCATAGTTGTTCAGAACAGAGAAAAATTCACATCAGGCTATAGCTAAAAGAAATCACTAAAAGGTTATAAGTCTTTACTTTCTTCGTTATCCAACTTTGTGTACAGATTGCACTTTGAAGTCCATTAATGATAGTTTATAGATACTACAGAACTTTATAGTCATCAAGAACTAATTATCTTAATTGTGTAATTCATCACGCTAGTTGAGAAACAGACATAGTTGGGAGGGTTACAATGTTTCTATCAAATAACTATTAAGTATTTAGGGAATTTCCGTAGGAATAAACTAAAAAAAGGGTTTGAATACCTAGACTGAGTAATATGGATATGATTCATATGTATAAGAAAATAAGAGTAATAAAGCTAAGGTTGACCTTGTTGTGCTCTGCAATTAGCCAAGATTCGAATGCCGAAAACAAGAGAGATGTAGCAATACCACCTAAGATACGGCCAACCATCAAAACTTTGTACTGTGGAGAGTGCTTTGTGATGCAACTTAGTATGTAAACTATGCAGTATGTAACACATGCCCTCTTTCGACCCCTGAATCCAACACACACAAAGATATTAGTTACCTAAACATAGTTCTCCACCAATAACACGGACTTAAACAAAAGAGAGAAAGCATTCTCACTGTTTGTCAGCCAGAGATCCAACAATGGTTCCAAACAACATTGATGAACCAAAACCAGCAATGAAAAGCTGACCAATATCTCCTTTCCCAAAACCATAAGTGCTGTAAAGGTAATACACATAAGGACCCTGAAGCCAGTCCCCAGCTGCAACAACATAATCATCGATAAACACAAGTGTATCAGCATGAATTGATTCATCAATGCATTGAACATACTATTATCATTAATTGCACCATTATTCGTAATAACAGTATCATCTTGTTCATTTGATAATGAATCAGGTAATAGTCACTCGATCTAAACATTCCATCAAAATCATCCAAATCTTTGATCAACGACACATTTGATCAAACCTAGTTATGACACATGAAAACAAATCTGCCAGAATTTACATAAGGATTATCGTCAATCACTGATACCAGATTTGGAAAGGGCAAAGCAAACCATCGTATTCAAATGATAATTCCAGATTTGATATGAGCTACAACAACAAATCCAATCAGTGGATGAAGAAAATTGTAAGCATAAATTGTATCTACTTCTGGATTCGATCTAGCACATAAGTGGATGACGCTAAAACAAAAAGAAGAAGTGGAGAAATGAACTCAGAATCACTTAGATCAGATCGATGACAGGTAACATCAATCAAATTGCAGGTGCCGATCAATCAATCACAGAGCTGATTCCGATATAAGAGTGCGAAATTAGCAGCAATTTTGGAATTGAAAGCGATAATGGCGGAGAGAGGTACCCATCATAATAGAGAAAACGAGGAGATAATTGTTCTTGAAAGAATTGAAGGAAGACGAAGTGTTGATCCGATCCTTGTTTCTCTTACTCAGCTCCAACGCCGCCACTACGGCAGCCATGACTCCAAATACCAAGTAGTAGAAAACCTCCATTGTTGCTTCTCTCACTCTCTCAGAGCCACCGAGAAGAAGAAGAAGGAAATGTCTCGGAGTGGTATGCGCAATTGTACCAAACCAATTACTGTGGAAATTATCCTCTACAACGCGGTTATCGTACACGTAAGCATGAGTCGGTGAGTTTCACTAGGACTCGACAAAATAACCGAACAACAAGAATCGAACCGGAACCGAAGCAAAAAGAACCGAACTGAAACCGAACCGAAATTTTAAAATACTCAAATAGATCTTAAATTTTAGAACCGAACGAACCGGAACCGGAACCGAACCGAATCGAAATATTTCGGGTACCCGAAAATACCCGAAATATGAGTTTATATCTAAAAATATTAGTTATTTTTAGATCGAATAACCAAAAATATCCGAAATAGCAACAAATATTTGGAAAATATATTAAAAATACTTAAAATATCCAAAAAATACTCAAAAATATCCGAAAATACCCAAAAATATCCAAAATATCTAAAAATATCTGAAAGAAAATATCCTAATGGATCCTAAACTTCAGAACCGAAAGAACCGGAACCGGAACCGAACCGAAATTGTTTGGTTCCTATATAGATCCTAAACTTTAGAACCGAAAGAACCGGAACCGGAACCGAACTGAAATTGTTTGGTTCCTATATGGATCCTAAACTCTATAACCGAAAGAACCGAAATCGAACTAGAACTGAACGGGTACCCGAACGCTCATGCCTATTTATTAATATTTACTTTTTAAATATAATTACATCAATAAAAAATTGTAGCTAAAATAAGATCACATTATTTATGAAGCACATTCACATGGATTTTGATTCACAAATTTATTTTTAAAGGAAACTTTTCAATATATAAAGTAGTAATTAAAATCTGAATACAATGTAACTATATTGTCAAAACACTTATGTACTCTGTTTCTTTTATCTAATTTGGCCGACAAAAAAAATAAAAATAAATATATTGACCATTTGATTCTGTGTATAGGATTAGGAACCGGTTCAAACTTCAAACCAAATAACCGATCTTTGGTTATGATGTCATCAAAGAGGCTCTTGCCATTGCCAAGGCACCTTCATAGGTTCGGTTTGCACCAATGAAACCGCTCATGTGCACAAAAACACAGCCTGGGATTGAACTTTCCTCTGAGAGCTTCTCCATTTCTAGACCTCTCCATGATAATGGCAAAGCTTTACGGCTCTCAAACCTCTCTGGTGAAACTGAAACTGCTTGGATCCTCCAGTTTTCGCTTCTATCATCCTGCACAAATCCACATTCACACACACACTCATTGGCTTAAAGAGATATAAAGTTTACGACAACATAGTAAGATTGTTTCATAAACCCCGGTAGTTACCTGGTAAAGAACATATTTTATGGGAGGATCAATCTTCATTTCTTCCTCGAGCTCGAATATATGGAGTTTCCACTGTCAATTGCACAAAACTCTTACACCTTTGAAGACTATTCCACCATTTCATCAATTCTAATCCCTCTAGCAAATTATAACCCCAAACAACGAAGTTGTTGATATATGTAAAGGAGCTCATTTTAACTTACTGGGCATTGTTTACTGAGCTTCATAATTTCTCCACTGGAGTCTATATCATACCGTTTTGCAAGGCATTCCATAACAATTGACCGAGCTGGTAACCACGATTTCGCGTGAAAATGAACACACTGTCAAAAGGTAGAAACACAGGTAGCTTTAGAAACATATTCTCATAGCAGTCATTTCTTATGAAACAATGGAAATGAAACAGAGCCATTTCTTTATCAGACGTAGACAACATTTGTTATAAGAACTAATAGCATCTCATTAGGTTGATTCATTCAAAGTTACCAAACTAGTTTTGGTTTGGGTACTAGCATTTTTCCTAGTTGCACCTCTATTCCAAGAAGAATAAGAACCAACTGATTTTAGGTAATTGAACGAGATATAAAACTATAGAAGAGGAAGAAAAACCTCCAAAAACTCAGAGCCAGCAAGTTCCATTGCCCGATGAAAGGCTTCGTCTTCTTTTTCACTAGACTGATCAGGCTCAATCCAGTCTAGGTTTAACCTTCCAATCCTATGCCCCAGGCTAGTATTGTTTACATATCTTGGAGGCTGGTCAGTATCATACTGATGGATGCCATTGTCTATAGCATCTACTGCCTGTAATTGTACACAACAAGAAGTTACCTTAACACAATGTAAGAACATCACAGTATATATGAAAGTTCAAGAACTGGTCTACTAGCTCTAATATCAATACTACAATCTCTTTCTTTGTTAGCATCCTCAATTTGAAAAAGAAAAATCTCAGACAGAGCCACGACTATAAACGATATTTGCCAATTAGACAACAGATTCAGTAACTTGTTCCCATCAAACACTAAACTTTCAAAGCCATAGCCAACAACTTCAGATCGTTTCGTGCTGGATAGTTCACTCAATAGATATCAACGGATATAGCAGCTTAAAGAAACAAACTTTCTAGAGCAAGAAGCACTACCTCGATGAAGTTCTTGTACACAGCTAGAAACAATCGAAACACATCGGGATGTCTCTGATCAAGTTGAAGCTCCTTAGAAATTATCTCCAATCCATAATGCTAGAAGAAAAAAGTATCAGCACAATTCACACAATCCTCAAATTAACCACCAATACAGAAGAAAGTATCATCCTTTACCTTATAGACAAGCCCAGCACTACTGAGTTTAGTATTGAACCCAAGGCCAAACACTTCACTAAAGCCTTTCTGGTGATGGTCATAACGTTCACTCTGAGGATCATACACACCTCCAACATCAAGTGCCGCATCAAGCTTCTCCAAAACCTTATATAACCACATCACAAGAACAAGTACAAACTAAGACAGAGCTGATGAAAAATCGCACACAAAAAATCAATTACTGCACAAGTTCATAGCTACACACACAAAATTTCAAGAATTTTATATAAAACTCAGACTAAATTAACCATTTCACGGAAATTTCGAAAAAAAACAAAATTGAACCCAAAGGAAGAAACTTTGCACATAGATAAACTCAAATACATGGTAAATTGAACAAAGGGTACCTGATGATCTCTGGTTCGTATGATTTGAGCATCGGAGAATCTACTGGAACGACGAAGGATGAAGCAAGCTAAGGCTTCGTCGCAGTGGAAAGTTCCATTGTGCGTCCCAATACGTTTGGTCGAGAAACTAGCTCGGAAGTTTGAATAACGTTTGAGAAACAGAGAACGATTCCAGATTCTGCTGCAACAGAGACCTCTTGACACAAACATGGCTGAGAGAGAGAGAAGAAGCAGCTTTTCTACAACTAAAACCCTTGACGTTGCGGGTTTAAGCTGAGCTTTGGGATTTGATGAAAACGACGCCGTATTATTTTGGTCAAAGACGAAAACGACGCTGACGACGCCGTTTTAATTTTTATAAACTTTTGCACTTTTGGAGAATTGATTTTGTTTTTTCTTGGGATTTTTAAATAGAGTTGATGATCTTTGGTAGACCTACCAATATGGTTGATCACCACACTCACATTCTTGGTAATCAAAATCTGTTTGTTTCTTTATTTAATTGAATTTATGTACCAAATGTACCAAAATACAAACACTAAATTTCATAGAAAACTGAAGATCAAATCCAAATGACAATACAACAATAAATCAATGGATTATCATAATTGCGCAAGAATTTGGATTATACATAAACACTCTCACTTCTGGATAAGTTTGTTCATAACGAATTATTAAACAAACATGACAAAATGCAACCCACATTACTTTGGAAAGACTTCAAACCAAAGGAATTGAGAAATGTGGTCTATAAGCAATAAACATTATTGCCTTCAACCAAAATCACCAAACATATTTTCATGATGATTCTTCTTCTAATTCTAATTAATCACAAAACCAAAATGATTATTGACCCGATCAACGCAGAATTAAATAAATACTAAATTCTGAGATGTCAAACATCATAATATTGAAGGTTAACAACTACGTTTTGGAACATATTCGATACATTCAATATGGAGCTAAAAAGTATAAATATGATATCACCAATTAGCTCTCTCTTGACTCTTGATCATATCATCAAAACAACACCTTATGAGCAAATGGCTTATGTTCACCTACTCATCTCTCTTCTCATCTTCATTACCTTCAAATCTTCAATCTCCGTCGTCCCTGATCCACCAACACAAAACCTAATCAACAGAATATGCAAACAAACCATCGATTTCAAGTTCTGCAATCAAACAATCACATCTCAGCTGATCAGACGACAAACCTCAATCAAAACAATCGCGAAACTAACGGCAGCTAAAGCATGGATCAACGCGATACAAACGCTTGATAACATCGAAGATTCTCTTCTTCCGAAAGCGAAAGATAAACGAGACAAAGCAGAGTTTGATGCTTGTAGGAAAGCTTATAAGTTGGTGGATGCTCATTTAGACAACGCTTTGAAGTATTTGTATTTACGAGATTATAGATTCATGAGAGCGTATCAAGCTCTTGCACTTGTGAATATTTCCATGTGTAGGACGAGTTTTTTTCATCCGACGCCTATGGTTTATGCGAATTGGAACATGAAGATGTTGACGGATATCGCGATTTATGCTGGCAAGATTCTTTCTCCTCCTCCTCCTCTTAGGAAGAAGAGCAAGTCGCCATGAAAGACGTCAATTTTGAAAGTTGGAGCTTTGTTTCTCTTTTATTCTTATTATTTTTCAATCAAATAGTATTTTTCTGAATTATTTCAGACAAAATTCCAAAATTTTTATATATAAAAAATTTTTCTTTGTTATTTAGGGGAAAGTATAGGTTTGAGTCATTTTTTTTCTATATATACTTTTTTTCTTTTCTTTGTAACATTTTTTTATATAAATGTAAGTTGCCATAATTTTGGAGAAATGATTAGCAAAGAATACTTACTAATCACGATAATTCTCTTGCCTAACTACAGTTGGGTTTTTGGTGTTTTTCAAGGGACATGACGGAGACAGAAACATACAAATTAAACAAGAAAAGAACTATGCTTAAACAGAGTTGGATTGAGTTTAGAACCGTTGTGTGGCTGTTAGAGAAACGGAAAGATATTGTTGCATTGCATGTGTGAAGAGCATGGAACGAATATTTTTGTCAAGAGAATTGACCTTACTGAATGACATTATTTTGTTTCTTGTTTCTAATTTTGGAAGTGAGCTGAGTATGTTCTTTGGTAGGGAATTTCACGCAATCCCACCATGTGTAAATGAACTCAGACCAAAACCCAACGAGATGAACTTTGCTGTTAGAATGTTTTAAAAACAAAAAATTGTAAGATGAATTTTTTTTTGAAAGATGAACATTGCCGAGGTTAATTTCTTGAGCCAAACGAGATGTTAAAACCGTCTCAAAATTTTGACGATCCAGGCTTCATGATGGTGGATAAACCGTCTCGAAATGTTTTGAAAGCTACACATGCTCTGATGCTCGCCAACACTGTTGTTAATATAGAGTTCTATTATTAGAAAATTAGAAATGTCTTCCTCTGTAGTCTGTAGAAGTATTAAAAAAAAAAAAAAGCAAATACGAACTTAGTTAATACTACCAACGTAATACATACTTCAACCAACATAAATTCCAAAATACTTAAAATACATACTTCAACCAACATAAATTCCAAAATACTTAAAATACATACTTCAACCAACATAAATTCCAAAATACTTAAAATACATATGACTGCAAATTAAAGGACAATTATTCATATGGGTGTTATTGGAGTGTGGTTATCCCCGGTTTAGTTTAATTTATCTTGGTTATGTTAACCGAGATTGTATAGCTTTAGTATACTTGTATAAATACTCTGTACAGATACATTTTACAATCTAATGAGAAATAAATATTCATAACAAATTTTCTCATCTTCTTCTCTCTCAAGTAATATGGTATCAGAGCCATCAAGCTCGAATCTCCATTGATTTCGATTTGATTTCTTCGTTTTTGAGCTCAAAACTCATCATCTACAATGGTGACAGCTCGTGTTATTCGGAAATCCACTCGATCGAAGTCTGGAACAAGCTCAGCTACTCGGAAAACGTCGCGATCGTCTGATGTTGTTGAATCTCCTCCGCCTACTCCTCCAGTTGCTAAATCTCGAGCTTCTAGAGCTTCGCGCACCGTCGCAACATCGGAATACTCAGATCAGGCGTATTCTCTTTTCTTCCTTCACAGTGCCGATCATCCAGGTTTGGTTTTAGTCGCGATTCGTTTAGATGGAACTAACTATGATGATTGGGATGATGCGATGCGTATTGCTTTAGATTCAAAAGGGAAAATAGGATTTATAGATGGATCCTTAGCTCGTCCTGATGAATCGGATGCAAATTTTCCTATCTGGTCTAGATGCAACAGTATGATAAAGTCTTTGCTCTTGAATTCGGTTTCTCCACAGATCTATCGCAGTATCTTGAGATTGAAGGATGCTTGTGATATTTGGCGTGATCTGTATAGCCGATTTCATATGAGTAATCTTCCAAGAACTTTTAATCTCACACAAGAGATTCAAGATCTTCGTCAAGGATCTATGACTTTGATGGAGTACTATACGACTTTGAAGACTTTATAGAGCAATTTGGAGAACAGTGAAGAACTTGATGAACCTTGTACCTGTGGTAAAGCTGCTCGTCTGCAATTGAAGGCAGAGAGAGCTAAAATTGTTAAGTTTCTTGCAGGACTTAATGATTCCTATGCTATCATCAGGAGGCAGATTATCATGAAGAAGGTTCTCCCTAGCCTTGCTGAAGTCTATAATATTCTTGATCAGGATGATAGTCAGAAAGGATTTTCAACTCTGGCTGTTACTCCTGCTGCTTTTCAAGTCTCAGAAGTTGAGATTTCCTCTGGACAAGATCCCACAATTTGTTATGTACAAACTGGTCCAAACAAAGGAAGACCTATCTGTTCTTATTGTAATCGTGTGGGACACATTGCAGAGAGATGCTATAAAAAGCATGGATTTCCCCTGGTTTTACACCTAAGGGTAGAGTTTTTGATAAGTTTGGTGCAGGTAAACCAAAGCCTATTGCTGCTCAAGTGACTTTGGCTACTCCACCAGATGAAGAATCTCAGAATGTGGAAAGTATGATTGGAAATTTAAGCAAAGATCAGATTCAGCAGTTTATTGCACTCTTCAGTTCTCAGTTACAGACTCATGCAGTTGCTACTGGATCAAATGAAGCTAGCTCATCTAAATCTGATTACACTAGTATTTCTTTCTCTCCTTCTACCTACTGTTTTGTTGGCATTTTGACAGTCTCCAAGACTACTATTTCTCCACAGACTTGGGTTATAGACTCAGGAGCAACTCATCATGTTGCTCATGATAGAAGCTTATTCTTGAATATTGATACTTCTGTTATGAGTTGTGTGAATTTGCCAGCAGGTCCAACAGTTAAGATCAGTGGTGTTGGCACAATTAGGATTAATGCTCATATCCTTCTACAGAATGTGCTATTCATTCCAGAATTCAGATTGAACTTGATCAGTATCAGTTCTTTGATTAGTGATCTTGGTTTCAGAGTTATATTTGATCATAATTCTTGTGAAATCCAGGATCTTACCAAGGAGTTAACAATTGGAAAAGGTAGGAGGGTGGCAAATCTATACGTATTGGATGTTGAAGAATCTGAAGTCTCAATTAATGCAGTCTTTGATGTTAGTATGTGGCACCAGAGATTAGGCCATCCTTCATATAGCAGATTGGATGTTCTTTCTCAATCTCTAGGCACTACTAGACATAAGAATAAAGGCTCAGCATACTGTCATGTGTGTCATTTAGCCAAACAGAAGAAGTTATCTTATATTTCCCCCAATAACATTTGTAATTCAAACTTTGAGTTATTACATATTGATATTTGGGGTCCTTTCTCTGTTGAATCAGTTGATGGATTTCGTTATTTTCTGACTATAGTTGATGATCATTCAAGAGCCACTTGGGTTTATTTGTTGAGAAATAAAGCAGAGGTTCTCACAGTATTTCCAGGATTTTTGAACTTGATAGAGAATCAGTATAATGTCAGAGTTAAGGCAGTGAGATCAGATAATGCACCTGAGCTGAAATTCACCAGATTTTATCAAGAAAAAGGAATTCAGTCTTTTCACTCTTGTCCTGAAACACCAGAACAGAATTCAGTGGTAGAGCGTAAGCACCAGCATATTCTTAATGTGGCTCGTGCGTTGATGTTTCAGTCTAAACTTCCTCTACAGTATTGGAGTGATTCAATTTTAACTGCTGTGTTCCTCATCAATAGGACACCTTCTCAGCTACTTTTGAATAAGACTCCATATGAAGTTTTGACTGGCACTACACCGGTTTATGATCAACTCAGGACTTTCGGTTGTTTGTGTTATTGCTCAACTTCTCCACAACAGAGACATAAGTTTCAGCCTCGTTCTAAAGCATGTCTGTTCTTGGGATACCCTGCAGGTTATAAGGGATACAAGTTACTGGATTTAGAGACTAATAAAATTTCTATTTCCAGGAATGTTGTATTTCATGAAGAGATTTTCCCATTGGCTAAAGATCCGGATAATGATGAAGCTTTGAAGTTCTTTACATCGACAGATTCTGTGCCTCCAGGTAACATCGATCCATCATTTTTCCCTCCATCACAAATTTCTGATCTACCATTACAAATTTCTTCTAAAAGAGCTAAGAAATCTCCAGCTCATCTTCACGACTATCATTGTTATTCAATAAACTCTGATATTCAACACCCTATTTCTTCTTCCATTTCATATTCAAACATTTCACCCTCTCATCTCTCATATATCAACAATATCACCAAAATTCCTATTCCTACTACTTTTAAAGAGGCACATGAATCTGAAGAATGGTGTAAAGCGGTTGATGCAGAGATTGGTGCAATGGAATCTACAGATACATGGGAGATTACAACTTTACCTCCAAGAAAGAAGCCTGTTGGTTGTAAGTGGGTGTTTACTCTGAAGTTTCTTGCAGATGGCAGTCTAGAGAGATATAAGGCTCGTCTTGTTGCAAAGGGGTATACTCAGAAAGAAGGAGTTGATTATACTGAGACGTTTTCCCCTGTTGCTAAGATGGCTACTATTAAGTTGTTACTCAAAGTGTCTGCAAGCAAGAAGTGGATATTAACACAACTTGATATATCAAATGCGTTTCTTAATGGTGAATTGGAGGAGGAGATATTCATGAAACTTCCTGAAGGTTATGCAGCCAGAAAAGGTATTTCTTTACCTCCTAATGCTGTTTGTAAACTTAAAAGATCCATTTATAGACTTAAACAGGCATCTAGGCAATGGTTTAAGAAATTTTCCACCTCATTGATGAATATGGGTTTTCTAAAAGGTCATGGGGATCACACTTTGTTTGTGAAATGCTATGGAGATGATTTTGTTGCAGTTCTAGAATATGTTGATGATATAGTCATAGCTAGCACTGCAGATCATTTGGCTACTCTGGTAACTCAAGGATTACAGAGTCAGTTTAAATTGAGAGATTTGGGACCTCTGAAGTATTTTTTGGGATTGGAAATTGCTCGTACATCTGAAGGTATTTCTCTTTGCCAAAGAAAGTATGCTTTGGAGTTGCTTTCAGCTACTGGTATGTTGGGATGCAAGCCAACTTCAGTTCCTATGATTCCTAATGTCAAGTTACAGAAAGCGGATGGTATATTATTGGAGGATAAAGAAGAATATCGCTGAATTGTTGGAAAGTTGATGTATCTGACTATTACTAAGCCAGACATCACTTTTGTAGTGAATAAATTGTGTCAATTTACTTCAGCTCCACGCACCACTCATCTTGCGGCTGTTGTGGATGTCGGATTCACACACTCAAGTATTTTATTAAGTAGGAAAGATTATTCTTGAGGGACAAAAATGAATAGGTAAAAACTTCTAAATTGCTACGAAAATTGCTATAGTATTTCTTTCTTGAGAGGAAGATCCCCTTACATGGCCATTGGCCTTTATATTTATACATAGAGAATCGTCATTAAAATGAATAATTAAGTACAATTATTCCCTCTTAAATGTGTCCGTTTAGATTCTTCGCCTTTAATGCCCAACGTTTGAATTTGAGTTGACTCTGATCTCCATGGGCCTCGCCCTTTCTGGCCCAAGTGTCCTTGAACCGACTTACCCATGTCTTCTACATCGAACTCGTGTCACAGTGCAGCCACTTCGAACTCTCGAAGTGGTGATAACCACTTCGACCGTTCCTTCGGCTCATGGGTTCAATGGGCTTTGTCCTTTATGGGCCATTATCTTGACTACGTGGCAATCTTTGGTTGGTCCCGGACTTCTGGTGCGGGATCCGACACCAACAATTAGCCCCCCAAGTTCTTCGAAGTGCTATTTCAATTCGGAGGACTTTAAATGCTCAAGTGGCCAAAGATTGCGCTCGAGAATCTTTCTGATTTCCCGCCGAAAATCTCATCACCCCTTTAATTTCGGCACTAGCCTTTTTTAACTGAGTGACATCTGTCATCATTATGACCGTATATTGATTAATTACTATTAAAACGGGAAAAAACCTTCCCACTTCCCACGCAACTTCCGAGGCGGTTTCATCATTAGCTTGAGGTAACTTCTTTTCACCATTATTCTCTTCTTTTACTTTTGTGCTTTAATCAAAACCTCTCTCTACTTTTCTTCACAAAAAACCTCTCTTCGCCGGATCTTGAATTTTTCATTTTTCTCCGATGACTTCCGATTCCGAGAGACCTGAATCTCCTTCTTACGATGAGAGGCGTTCTAGTAATGATGAATGCACTCGTCCTAATGATATTGCCGGTCCTCATTACAAATCCACCTGCACTCTTCAGTCCCTTGAGCGATTAAAGGGGCTCTGTCAAATTCCTCCTGGAATCATAGCGGAGGCGCAAATAGCCGACCCCACGGAATCCCCGGAGAACCACCGTGTCGGCTACTTTTGTGTTTACGAAATTTACTTCAAGGGCTGCGGATTGACCTTCCCCCTTCCCGAAGCCCTAGTTCGATTCTTGGCGGCTCTCGAGATTGCCTTACCTCAATTAACCCCCAATCTCCTCCGAACCATCCTCGGGATTATAACCGTTGCGGCGGAGGCTGGCTGCGTCATTGGAGTCCCCGAGCTGAATGAACTTCTAAGTGTGAGAAGTTCGTCAAAGAAAACAGGATACTTTTTGGCATACCCAAATGCCAATAGAAACGTCATTTCGCACCTCCCGAACAAGGATGAAAACTGGCACCATCCTTGGTTTCTGATTAAGAAAACTCCTGCTTCGATTGGGAATCTTTCCGATGTACTTCCATCGAAGTGGTCTACGAAACCTGGTAGAGACTAGGTCGTATATTCCTTTCCTGTTCATTATTATTTCTTTACTGACCAAATTCGTTGTTTCATTTCGCAGCTCTCATCGCTCCAACTCTCCCGACTGAAGAATTTGTCAAGTTCTTCAAAACACTCCTTGAAGGGGAAACCCTTTGGAATTCTTTCACCCTCGATCGGTTTATCGAGGCCAACCGAAAACTCAGGATGAGTCCTCCCAATCTACTTCATCGTCTTCCGCCTCCTCCCTCGACTCAGGGAATGTCAGCTCGGGCCCTCGTTGCCCAGCATAAGAAACTCTCCAAGCCGATAGCAGAGGCTTGTGATGAAAACAAGGCGTTCCTTGCGGCCGCCATCGACAAAAAAGATTACAGCAGGACCCTGCTGGTTGATGACAACAGCTCCGAGGGAGCCAGATCCGTTGCTGCTTATAGGTTAACACCTCGTCGCGAACGCCGCGACGAATGTTCTCCTCGGAGAGAACGGTCTCCCCGTCGTGATTCTCCTCGTCCTTCCCGAGACGATTTGAGCAACGAACCACTTAAGAATTTGGTTCGTAAGAAGAGGGACAAGTCGTCCCGTGATGACTCGTCTCCGCGAAGGGAGAAATCAAGGGCCCGGACTGACCGTTCACCTCGATCATCCCCTCCTACTGAACCAATGGGTCCTCCACGACCTGTTGACATGTCTTCTTCTTCCCACCCCGTCAGCGAAAAGACTGCTCGGAGTGCATCCCCTAAAAGGGGAGATTCTGAATCTCGAGATGCTTCCTCGAGGTTGAAGCCTGCTCTTATCCCTCAAGTCAAATCGCTTTCAGGTTTGGTGACTTACACATACTCAAACTTTTCGTCTCTATTAAAATTCCAATTTTTACAACTCTTCCTTCTTCGCAGCTATGGAGAAAGAAGGCAGCGTCTTCCGATGCTTCAAGACCCGATCGGGTTCGACCTTGCCAGACTTCAACAAATGGCGCCCTGCGATTCGTGAACGCTATTTGCTTCACGCTTATCATTCATCTCGGGTTAATTCCGTTTTTTTTTTTTTTTTTTTGTTGTTATTTTTTTTTTATGTATTGCCATTCTTCAAGCTGACTCGCCATCCCGGGTTTATAATGCCAGGCTCATAGCGAACTTAACGATATGATCGAACATTACGAAGGGTTGGTCATTGGACGGGAGAAGGAGATTGACATGTGGAAGAAGAAATTCTCAGCCCTTGAGGCTGAACTCAATTCTTCTGCTGGCTCCAAGCACGATCTGGAGGACAAGGTTGACAGTTTAACATCCGAGCTGGCGCAGGTAAAGGGGGAGCTGCAAGACCAGTATGACCGGAATTACAAACTCCAGGATGAACTTTCTGGTGTTCAGGGTAGACTTCATGAATCCGAATCAACCGCCGATACCCTGAACAACCAATTTATCGAGCTTGACGCGAAGTACAAGGCGCTGGCCAAGTTGCGTGATTCCGAGTTAGCAAGGTCGGCATCGAAGGCCAGAAAGGAGGTTAAGGGACGCGGGATGGAATTGATCCAAGGGGCCATTCGCTTCATGCAAACCGAGAAGGCTACGTCGGACTTGGAGTCAGACATCAAGGAGCATGAAAGCAACCTGATTCTGCTGGATCAAATCCATGAAGCAGATTTCTCCGAGGAGCAAGAAAGGACCGAGCTGTGAACTAACCTTTCTGAAAAACGGAGTCGCTTGGCAGCTCTTCCCACTTCGACCTTCAACCCGCTTGACTTCGAGGAATTCTTTACTGAATCACCTCCTATAAGTGAATCGGGTTTAGACTGGGCAGGTAACGCTTGGCTCCTAACGCTTACCTTTTCTTACCTTGTACCTTTGATTGACTGGAATTATTATTTCTAGGCTCAAGTGAAACGGAAGGCGTTGTCCCGCCCGTAGCTCCTATGGTACCGGAGGTCACTCCGGAGGTTGGTTGTACCGCGGAGGGTGGTCAGGGAGCTTCATCTGATCAAGCTGAGCCGGGATCTGAGGTGGAGGTCAATCCGTAGTGGCTGTGTCCACTTTAAACTGGGAATTGTCCCATTTAGTTTAAACTCAATTTCGAACTTGTTTTTTGGCCTAAGGAGGCTTTATAATTTCTTTTGAACAAGATATTTGCCTGAGGAGGCTTTTAAACCTTTCTAGGTTACGACCCAAGGGGGTTTGGTTAAAACTATATGCGGGTTTGCAAAGTCCGCTTTTAACCTTTTGTGGCCTTGTGGCTATGCTTTCGAGATTTTTAGGCTGATCAGACCTTTCTCTTTAGATTGCGAGAGCTGAGCTCGGCTTAAAGCGAGTTCCCCACTTCGGGTTTAGTCAACTCGATGAATTTATTGGGCTTGGGCCTTAGAAACTTTTGTAGTTAATGCGACGGTTGCTCTTTCCCTTCTTATAAGTAAGGAAAACGGCTCGTCTTTTAATGCAATAACTGCCTTTTCTCGATTTTCCAAAAATGGTTTAAACCACTCGGACACTCTACCATTAATGGATTTATGGTTCCAAGACAAACCCTAAATCATTATAAATAAAGGCTTACCTACCTCCAAGCTTTATTTAACTACGTTTTTTTTAGAGTCTTACTTGAGTAATTTGCGAGAATGGAAAACGAAAAAGTAGCCCCCATTGATCCCGGCAGCCCACTCTTCTTGTCCGGCGACGGCTTTGAACCGGCCGGCGTTCTCTTCCCTCACGCCGTCTTTCACTTTCCCTCAAAGGAGAAGAAAGAGGCTTGCGATTTTATTGACAAGGTAAAAGTTTTTTGATTCAAAAACTTTTTGTTTCATCTTATTCACTCATCTTTTATGCTAGGTCGCCGACAAGCACCGTCGCTTGTGTGAAGAGAGGCAGCGGCTGGGCCTCAAAAGGCAAACACTCGAGGCTCGCATTGCTTGGGTGGAGAGGAAGATACGGGCCTTGGAAAGTGATCCCTTTCAATGGGAGTGGCGGAACTTCGACTCCGTCGCTGAGATCCCGAAGATGCTTCGGATGTATCTCCGCGCTAAAGGAGTCCCGGGTCTCGTGAACGCCCCCGTCTGCGCCGTTCCATCTGACAGCGAAGAAGAAGACGAAGAGGAAGCCAGCACCTGTCGGAAACGCGTTCGGGATCATCCCGAAGTGGATGCCAAGAACAAGGCGTCCACTTCGAAGACTAAACCGGCGATGAAGGAGCCTGTTCCTGAGCCTCTTCCATAAATGTCCCCTAACTTCTTTACTTACTTTAAACTCGTAATGGGCTTCGGCCCCTTTTTTATTTATGGAAATATTTGCAACTTTCCTTTCTTTTCAAATATTCTCGGAGATGCGTCTTTTAATGCAGGATCTGTTCGAGGGAATAAATCTCTCCGCGAATCACTCCATTCTTTGGATAGAATCCGCAGCTTGCTAAGGATATGGGGTTCCTATAAATAATAGTTTCAATTTCACTTTACTCCTCACGATTCTTTTTATTTTAGTAGGTATGGAGTTCAATCTTCGCTGTTCAGAATCCATGCCTGACTTCTCCAGAATCGGAATGATGAGCGGAGATGTTCCAAATGAGCCAAACAGGCAACCTCCTCCACCTCGCGGCTTCTTAAGATCTCAGATCCGAGCCCCATGTGCTTTGATCAGGGATCTCCCAATCAGAGACCAAGGAACAGCAACGGCGTTCATAGAGGCACTGGAGCTTCAACACCGGAAGCTTATGTCGGAAAAGAGGAGACTCCGGAAGAAGATTAACCGGATGCAACGCAGGCTTACTACGGTGTCAAGAGATCTTCACGTCCTTGAATCTCACCCCGGAGAGTGGATTGAGCTTGGAATTTCTGACTTTGCTCGAATTCCGGACTGCATGATGCCGATCCTCGATCTTGCTGGTCAAGGAGTTGAAGTGTTCTGCTCGTCAACAAGATTTTCATAATCCGAAGTGTACGATGAGGGACATTCCATTTTTTGAATAAACGTTCTATTTCCAATTTCTTGTATGTTCGCTTAGTCGAACCTTCTATATGCTTCACTTGTTCGCACAGTCGAACCTTTTTCCTTTAATAAAGAAATAAAACAAATTTTTATTAATAGCTGAACTCGTTTCCGAGCTGCCTACGTACCCATTTCGGGATCAAGCCACACCGTAGTTCATGTACAAAAACAATGTATGTAGCTTTAAACATAAAACTTCTTTAGGTTGATCACATTCCAAGGTCGCTTGACTGGATTGTCTTCTAAGTCTTTCAACCTATAAACACCGTTCCGAACCACTTCGGTAATAATGTAAGGTCCTTCCCAATTAATACCGAGTTTACCGGCACCTTCTTCTTTTTTGTTGTCAAAGACGCGCCTTAATACATAATCTCCCACGAAGAAAGGCCTACTTTTAACCTTAGAATTGTAATACCGGGCTGCTGCCTGCTGGTAATTCTGGATCCGAATTAGAGCTTGATCACGCCTTTCATTTATGGTATCTAGTGAATCATTAAGCATTGCTGAATTTTCTTCCTCATTTAACGGTGCTTCTGTTCGGCGTAGTCCGGGCACATTGAGTTCTGCTGGTACTACCGCCTCCATGCCGTAAACCAAAGAGAATGGAGTTTCTCCTGTAGGTCGCCTAGGGGTTGTACGATAGGCCCACAGGACGGGTTGGAGTTCTTCATACCATCCTCCCTTTAGATGACTTAAGCGCTTCTTGAGGTTGCTTAATATTGTCTTGTTCGCGGCTTCAGCTTGACCGTTTCCTTGCGGATATCGTGGAGTAGAATAACTAACTTTAATTCCCCAGTCCGCACAAAAGGCATCAAACTCGTGTGAAATGAATTGCGGTCCATTATCAGTGACTATTTCGTATGGAACTCCATGTCGACATATAATGTTTTTCCAAATAAAGGTCTTCACCGCCGAATCCTTGATACTAACATACGCCTCAGCTTCAATCCATTTTGAAAAGTAGTTCGTAAGGACTAAAAGGTACTGTACACCTTGAGTTGATTTGTGTAATGGTCCAATGATGTCCATTGACCACCTCATAAACGGGTATGGGGCGGAAATGGAGGAGAACAATTCCGACGGTTGATGGATCAATGGTGCATGGAGTTGGCAGCGCTTGCATCTTTGGGCGAACTTAACATAATCTGTGATCATAGTGGGCCAATAATACCCCATTCTTTTAACTTTAAAAGCCATAGCTCTTCCTGATGAATGACTCCCACATAATCCTTCATGCACTTCGCTCATGATGATTTCGACTTCGGGCCCAAAAATGCATAATAGATAAGGGTCACTGACACCTCGTCTATATAACGCATCCTTTGACAGACAAAATTTTGCGCTAACGACTTTCACTTTCCTGGCCTGCCATTTATTCTTTGGGAGCTCACCTGTCGTGATGTAGTGCTTTATTGGCTCCCTCCAGTTAGCCCCCCAGTCTTTAGCCGGAATTTGGTCAACTTTGTGAAATATTCGTGGCTCTGGTTCGGGATGCTCGTTTGGTTCAAGAACATCCTCCTCGATTAACGGTTCGGTTTCTAATATTGTTTCTGGAATCACATCTTCAGCTAAGACAACGGGTTCCTTGTTAGATGTATTTGATCCCCTTGACTTCCTCCGTTTGTTGGGTGGCGGTTCGATCTCTGGTTCGCCACGGTCGCGTGCCGCTGCTCGAGACCTTGTAACGACGAGGGTTTCTTTGCTGTCTTGAATGCTTCGCTCCGAAATGCATTCCACTGGAATAACTCTTTTCAACTCAGGATCTGATGTTGACGCTAATGCGGCAAGTGCATCCGCAGTTGTATTCTCTCCTCGAGGTATGCGGATTAATTCAAATTTTGAGAAATTTTTAGATAGATCCTTCACCACTTCGAGGTACGCTTCCATTCTTGAGTCTTTGGCTTCATAGTCCCCATTAAACTGGTTAACTACTAATTGCGAATCGCAATAAGCCAATATTTCCTTAGCTCCAATTCCTTGTGCTAATCGAAGTCCGGCAATTAGGGCTTCGTATTCTGCCTCGTTGTTGGAGGCATTGAATAACAACCGGAATGATTGCTCTAGAACTTCTGATGTTGGAGATTCCAACTTGATTCCCACTCCGGATCCTTGCTTTGTTGAAGACCCATCTACGTGTAACTTCCAAGTTTGGTTCTCCGAATGCTCTATTGTTCCAGGTATTGGTAGCTCGGTTAAGAAATCTGCTAGAACCTGAGCTTTCATACTGATCCGGCTTTTGAATTCTATATCGTACTCGCTTAACTCCACCGCCCATTTCGCCAAACGTCCGGACTGACTTGGACTATGAAGTATTGTTCGGAGTGGTTGGTTAGTTAATACTTCAACCGGATGGGATTGAAAATATGGACGCAGCTTCCGAGCCGAAGTTACCACCGCGAGTGCAAGTTTTTCCATCATTGTATATCTGGTTTCCGGATCCGTCATTGACTTGCTCACGTAGTAAATTGGTTTCTGCTCCCCACGGTCTTCCCGAACCAAGACTCCACTAACCGCGTGGTTTGAAACCGATACGTATAAATAAAGTTTTTCATCCACTTCCGGTTTGGACAATATAGGTGGAGTGGTTAAGTATGCCGTAAGCTGCCCAAAAGCTTCTTCACACTTCTCATCCCAAAGGAATCCTTTGTTCCCTTTTAGAATTTGGTAGAAAGGTAACGACTTATCTGTTGATCTCGAGATAAAACGATTCAAAGCCGCAATCCGCCCCGTCAACCGTTGTACTTCTTTGAAGTTTCTTGGAGACGGCATGTTTAGAAAGGCGTTAATTTGATTTGGATTGGCTTCAATCCCTCTTTCTGTCACGATATAGCCAAGAAATTCTCCAGATGGGACTCCAAATGTGCACTTCGCCGGGTTCAGCTTCATTTGATATTTATTGAGAATATCAAAACATTCCTCCAAATGCTTCATTTGATCTTCTTTCTTAAACGATTTAACCAACATATCATCTATGTAGACTTCCATTGTCTTCCCGAGATGATTATGGAACATCTTGTTAACCAACCGTTGATAAGTTGCTCCTGCATTTTTCAAACCAAAAGGCATCACTTTATAACAATAGATACCTCTATCTGTGATAAATGACGTCTTTTCTTGATCTTCCGGGTTCATTACTATTTGATTGTAACCCGAGAAGGCGTCCATGAATGTTAATAACTCGTTCCCAGCGGTGGACTCTACAAGTCGATCTATAAGTGGGAGTGGGAAACTATCTTTGGGACATGCTTTATTTAGGTCTGTGAAATCGATGCAAACCCTATCTTTCCCATTCTTCTTTTTGACAACGACAGTGTTTGCTATCCATTCCGGGTATTGCACTTCTTTTATGGATCCTATCTTCAAAAGTTTATCTACTTCGTCATTTACTATTTTGGCTCGCTCCACTCCGAGCTTTCTTCTTTTCTGTTTCACCGTCTTGAAGCTCGGATCTACGTTTAGCTCGTGACAAATTATACTTGGATCTATACCAGGCATGTCTGCTGCTGACCATGCAAACGATGTTTTGTTTCTCTTTAAAAGTTCGACCAAAGCTTCTTTTATCTGGCCAGTCAGAGTTGCTCCAATTCGAATTTTCCGGTCCGGCTTGTCTTCTTCCAACACCACTTCGATTACTACATCATCTTTCTTCTGCCCGCTAGGAAATTTTGTTCTTAGTCCCTCTTTTGCGGGCTTCGTTAATTGCTATTGAATCTTCATACGGTGGCTAGCTAGGTAACACGTCCGTGAAGCTTCTTGATCTCCCCGAATTGTTTCCACCCCATTTGATGTTGGAAATTTGATACATTGATGGTATGTAGAGGGGACTGCTTTCATTCGATAAATCCAGGGAGTCCCAAGGATGATGTTGTAAGCTGCGGGCTTATCGAAGACAACGAAGTCCACGATCTTCGATACCTTCTTGGCAAGGACCGGTAGCTTGATTGTTCCGAGAGACATGGCTGACTCGCTTGTGAACGCAACTAACGGAGATGGGGGTCCTACTATGTCTCCTCGGCTGATTCCCATTCTTTCTAGAGTACTTAAAAAGATCAAATCGACCGAACTGCCTGTATCTATAAGGAGCCTTGATACTTCGAAGTTGGCAACGTCAAGGGTAATGACTAGAGCATCATCATGCGGTCTTTCGAGGTACCGCGTTTCTTCTTCATTAAATGATATCGATGCACCTTGAAAATCGACTTCCTCGCTTAAGCTTGCTTTGAGTAGGATATTTCGTCTATGTTTTTTGATGGAACTTATCGAATCTCCGCAAAATTTTGAGCCTCCTAGGATCACATTGATCTTACCCTTCGAACTCCTTGGTTCTTCCCCGTTGGATAACCTTGGTCTTTTGGAATCTTGATCTTTGGAGTTTTCCTTTGTTTCGTGGTATTCCTTCACAAAATCTTTTATATCGAATTTGGAAAGATCTCCACTGGCCCAAAGCTCTGCGAGGTGCTTTTTAAGAACGCTGCAATCCTTGGTTAAATGTCCGGTTACTTTATGAATATCGCAATATAGACTTTCATCACGGACCCAAGTGTTTGATCTTCCTTTCCCTTGGAATTGCTTTCCGACGGTACTGTTGAAGGGTTGCGACCCAAATTTCCTTGGTCCTTTGCTCTCCCTAGGCTCGAACTTCTTGGTAGGGACGGTGATTACCGGCTTTTCTTGTTTATTCCTTTTGGCAAAACTTTCTTTTTCGTCCTCTACCTCCATCCAGTTGTTCGCGCGAAAGAGTGCATCCTGAATTGTGTCTGGTTTATGAAGTATTAAGTCTTCTTTAAACCTTGAATCATGTCGCAATCCTTTTCGTAGGGCAGATAAAGCTGATTGCTGCGAGATTCTTGGGAGCTTTGACAGCACTCCTTTGAATTTTGTGATGAAAACTCGAAGTGACTCATTAGATCCTTGCGATAAGTTCCAAAGATCGGCATCCGAAACGCTTTTATCCATAAGGATGGAGTATTGCTTTAAGAATACGGCTGACAGTTCGTCGAAATTGCTGATCGAACCCGGCTCTAATTGGGTGAACCACATTAGAGCTTGGCCACATAGATTCTCCGAAAAAAGCTTGCAGTAGCCTGCGTCCTCATCAGCTTCATCTAATTCGACTCTTCCAGCAGCGATCAGAAAAGCTGCGAGATAGCTTTTTGGATCCTCCAATCCGCTGTAAGGGTCCAACTTGAGTTTCCGGGAATCTTTGATCCTCAAACTTGCAATTCGTGAGATGAAAGGTGTTCGCCTAGCCTCTTCAATGACTCGATTGATGTCTGGCTCCGAACTTGTAGCTTGATGAAATTTTGATTTCATTTCTTTTAATTCATGGCTAACCTTCCTCATGGTCTCGAACTGGTCGAGGTTCTCTTGCTCGTATTGAGCTGCAAGTTGTTCTTCATCTCCGAGCTGTGTCTCTTCTTCCAACGTCTGAGCTACATTATTAGTAGCACCAGGAGTTGTTTGTCCGCTGGTTTCATTTCGTGCAGCGGAACTTGGCGAGTTGAATATCCCTCTTCGGATTCCCACAAGGTTTCCTGCACTTAAAGAGCGAACACGAGTTTGTATAGTATTGACGTTTTGACTAAGAGATACCTGGGATGTTTGCAACGTATCGGCGGCCTTTTCCACATCCGAGAACTTTTGTGATATGTCCGACATGGTTTGCTGCATAGCTTTGAGGGTTTCAGCCAATGATGTCTCAACGGTGTCTCCTCCGGACATTGTTGCTTATCTCGGAAGTGTAGTAAAGAAAAAATCTGACCACTCAAGAATCCTAATTCTCCCCACAGACGGCGCCAAAATGTGGATGTCGGATTCACACACTCAAGTATTTTATTAAGTAGGAAAGATTATTCTTGAGGGACAAAAATGAATAGGTAAAAACTTCTAAATTGCTACGAAAATTGTTATAGTATTTCTTTCTTGAGAGGAAGATCCCCTTACATGGCCATTGGCCTTTATATTTATACATAGAGAATCGTCATTAAAATGAATAATTAAGTACAATTATTCCCTCTTAAATGTGTCCGTTTTGATTCTTCGCCTTTAATGCCCAACGTTTGAATTTGAGTTGACTCTGATCTCCATGGGCCTCGCCCTTTCTGGCCCAAGTGTCCTTGAACCGACTTACCCATGTCTTCTACATCGAACTCGTGTCACAGTGCAGCCACTTCGAACTCTCGAAGTGGTGATAACCACTTCGAACTCTCGAAGTGGTGATAACCACTTCGACCGTTCCTTCGGCTCATGGGTTCAATGGGCTTTGTCCTTTATGGGCCATTATCTTGACTACGTGGTAATCTTTGGTTGGTCCCGGACTTCTAGTGCGGGATCCGACACCAACAGCTGTGTATCGTGTCCTGCAGTACATAAAAGGCACGGTTGGACAAGGGTTGTTCTATTCTGCAACATCAGACCTTACATTGAAAGGTTTTGCTGACTCTGATTGGGCATCCTGTTCTGATAGCCGCAAGTCTACTACTGGTTTTACCATGTTTGTAGGTGATTCTTTGATTTCTTGGAGATCTAAGAAGCAACCTATTGTTTCACGTTCTTCTGCGGAGGCAGAGTATAGAGCTTTGGCACTTGCAACCAGTGAATTGATTTGGTTACACAGATTACTTCAAGACTTACGGGTTACTTTTGTCACTGTTCCAATACTGTTTTCAGATAGCACTGCCGCCATCTATATAGCCACTAATCCAGTCTTCCATGAAAGAACGAAGCATATAGAGATTGATTGCCATACGGTTCGAGAGAGATTGGATAATGGCACACTAAAGCTATTACATGTTCACACGGAGGATCAGGTTGCTGATATACTCACTAAGCCCTTGTTTCCTCACCAATTTGAGCACCTTAAATCCAAGATGAGCATTTTGAACATTTTTGAATGCACATCTTGAGGGGGACTATTGGAGTGTGGTTATCCCCGGTTTAGTTTAATTTATCTTGGTTATGTTAACCGAGATTGTATAGCTTTAGTATACTTGTATAAATACTATGTACAGATACATTTTACAATCTAATGAGAAATAAACATTCATAACAAACTTTCTCATCTTCTTCTCTCTCAAGTAATAGGTGTTGTCAAATACTCTGAACAAAACCCATTTTACATATATATTCGAAACAATTATAAAAGGATTCAAGCAACTGGATAGTAAGCACGGTGGGCCAAACCACACATTCCTTGAGGTTCATCCACGTCTCTCTTGATTCTCATGTAACCATTCTCTCCCCAAGATTCTCCCCATGAGTTCTTCAGCAACCAATACTTAATCCCTTCTTCACTCGTACCATAACCAACAATCGTAACAGCGTGATGCGAATCCGTCCCACAGTACTCATCCTCGAATATCCCGCTGGAGTAGTGCTTAAAGTTAGCCCCTGACCCAACTATCCCAACAGAGAAACTGGCTGTTGAGACACCGCTTTTAGCAATGCTTCCTCATCATCTTTTGGAACCGCCTCGTATCCGCTGATGGTAGCAGCAGCTGGATCAGTTGACTTACAGGTTTGTTGTACTGCCTGGTAGGGATAGTTTTCCTCACTGGTGATTCCTTGGTTTTCTTTTATGTAGTCGTAAGCTGTCAAAGCTAACCCTCCGTCACATCCCATGTTGTTGTTGGCTGTGCTGCAATCCACTAGTTGCTGCTCAGACAGCGATACAAGCTCTCCATTCGCAATCTTTGTTACCCCTTCCACAGCCGCCACCGCCGCAAAAGCCCAACAACATCCTGTTTCATTTCAATAAATTTTATTTTTAGTGTAGTAGTATATTTCATATATTTGATAGTCATTTATCTGCAACAACAATCATAAAATTTTTTGGCACCTCTAATTATAGCTAAAATACCATTTTTGCATTCTTTGAAATGTGTCATTAACACAAAGTAGAGTTAACAATGAATAGAATATATGCATAATTTAATTTAATTACCACATTGGCCTTGGTCCTTAACGGGTGTAACGGCCCCTTCCAGTCTCCAATCCATGCTCTCACCGGTTTCACTGACATTTTCATATCTAAACGACACCGTTTTCTGGGAATCTCCGGTCATACCTTCCGGCACCAGCCCCATGTACCTCGCCTGAAATTCCTCGTCGGTAAGATCAGAGAACTTGTTGACATCCAACTTGTACGTATTGTTCGTATTCATGTTGAAGCTCTCAACGAACTTTAAGTTCTTCTTAAAGATCTCGAACCTACTCGTTTTCTCAGAATCGTCCGAGTAAACGCGATTGAATCGAGACATCCATTGCTCATGTTTTTCAATAGCAGAAGCTTCAAAGAGCCCCCCCACGAGATGTGGCTCCTGAAGTTCTGGAACTCAAAAGAATGGCTAGAATCAAGAAAATGATCGAAGCCATTCTCCTATAGAAAGAAATGTTTTGATAGAAGTGTTTAGGTTTATATGACTTGGTTGCTAAGAAAGGCGTATGAGAAGGTGCTATATATTGAGTTGTGAACTGTGAAGTGTGAACTTGGTTGCGTGTTTAATGTGTTTTCTTTTTAAACTTTGAATATTCTACGAGGTTTTGATAGCTTCCTTGCCAATTTCTTCCACATGCTACGACGTCAAGTCAATGGCGTTATTTGTTTACTTCTGAGAAGAAATTAAACCAACAATGATTTCGATGGGTTACCGCAGTTTACAAGCTTTTTGGGGTTCGAACTTTACATGAACTCAGGCTAAAGGCCATGACACCAATCAGTAGCCCACGCACAATGACTTCCAAAGGAGAATCAAACCCGAAACCGTAACAAGTTTACGTCATAAACCATGTACCTTCAACTATACGTACAAGTTTATATTCTCAAATATATATACGTATTTATTCTTATAAAAAGAATCTAATTGCTTTGTTTATAGTTGAAGGTATGGTCCGTTTTAAATTACTGATACCACGTTTAATCATGTGTATTCCTATATATGTGTTTCATGCTTTCCACTTTAAAACTAAAGTATTCTACTCTTCTACGAATTTTCAAACATCATACTTTCCATTTTAAATCTAAACTAATTTCTCGTTTTTTTTTTTTTTTTTTTTAATAACTTATAGTCTCCTTTTAAATTCTAAAAATTGTGACGTTATTATAGTGACTGAAGCTCATAGAGCCTAAGACACTCCAAACAAAACCCAAGTTATACAGTCAGTGCCGTGACAAGCGAAAACCAACTATACCGGGTCGTATCAAAAGATGAAAAGGAAGAAGGAGAACCATATAACAAATTTTACTGTGTTGTTTTTTCCATATTTTTTTTAATATAAATATCACTATTGCCTCAGAAATCTGATCTAATATCGATCTAAATCGAAGCATTAGTTTCCAATAATAAACCCCTATGAAGTATGAAATATGATAGTGACTTTGAATATAACCAGATTACCCGAGAATATTTGAATTGTGGACTCCAAAATTTTAAGTGAATTAATGGAATTTAGAACGTTTCAGTCAACTTTCACATCAATGGAACATACTTTTTATTAGATTCAGTTTAGACTCTTCAAGTTTGATTGGAGTTAATATAGTCGTTAAATCTTTTTTTTTTTTTTGTAAACCAGTCGTTTAATCAAATATATATATCCCATATATATATAACTCGAATTTGAAACAATAGGGTTTTGACTTTCTTTCCTCTTCAGTCTTCTGGATCTTCTTCTCCACCTGAAGTATCAGTATAAAAAGAAATGTTAGATGATTAATAAAATTGTTACTACTTAGCTTTCTTAATTTCATCGCATATGCAAAACATAAAATATAGATGGACCAAAACATGCACATGTCACGAATAGAAGTAGAAAGCTAATATGATCATTTTCTTTTTAAGGAAAAAATAGGTTGAGTCACTTTTTGTGTCATTTCTTTTATCACAACCTTTGATAGAAAAGACACATGCTTGCTAACACTGTTGTTAATAAGTCTAGCTTATTAAACATGTTTTCCTTTGTGCATTTTTTGCTAAGCTCTAATTACCAATACACACTTAATAATGCATTTTATTATACCAACGTAATACATGCTTCAAACAAACTTCCAAAATACTTAAAATACATTTGACTGCCACAGGTCAATTATTCATATGGGTGTTGTCAAATACTCTGAACAAAACCCATTTTACATATATATTCGAAACAATTATAAAAGGATTCATCAAGCTACTGGATAGTAAGCAAGGCTGGCCAAACCACACATTCCTTGAGGTGCATCTACGTCTCTCATGATTCTCATATAACCATCTTCTCCCCAAGATTCTCCCCACGAGTTCTTCAACAACCAATACTTAATCCCTTCTTCGCTCACCCCATAACCAACAATCGTAACCGCATGATTCAAATGCGTCCCACACTCTCCGTTAAATATCCCGCCTGAGTAGTGTATAAACTCATATCCTGACCCTTCTATCGCCACGGAAACAGGCTGTTGAGACACCGCTTTTAGCAATGCTTCCTCGTCATTTTGGGGAACCGTTTCGTATCCGCTGATGGTAGCAGCAGCTACATGATTTGACTCACAGGTTTGTTGTGCTCCTTGGTAGGGATAATTATCCTCTGCGGTGATTCCTTGGTTTTCTACAATGTAGTCGAAAGCTTTCCACATTATCCCTCCGTCACATCCATCGTTTTCCGTACTACAATCCAACAGTTGCTGCTCAGACAGCGACACGAGCTCTCCTTTCGCAATCTTCGTCATGCCTTCCACTGCCGCCACCGCCGAAAAAGCCCAGCAACATCCTGTTCCATTTTTAATAATCTTTTTTCTTTAGTTTCTACGAGATGTGAATTTAAATGAACATATAGTCTAATGATTTATATTAGTGTCATTAATGTGTTACACCATCTAGATTCAAATATTATAGTCTATGCATGTTACTAAAAAAGACTAGAGTTATGATAATTAATCAATTACCACATTGTTGTTGGTGCTTAACGGATGTAACAGCCCCTTCCTCTCTCCAATCCATGCTCTCACCGGTTTCACCAACATTTTCATATCTAAACGATACCGTTTCATGAGAATCCGTTGTTGACATTCTGGTCATACCTTCGGGCACCACCAGCCCCGTGTACCTCGCCTTAAATTCCTCGTCGGTTAGATCAGAGAACTCGTTAACATCCAACGTGTACGTTTTGTTCGTATTCATGTTGAAGCTCTCGACGAACTTTAAGTTCTTCTTAAAGATCTCAAACCTACTCGTTTTCTCAGAATCGTCTGAGTAAACGCGATGGAATCGAGACATCCATTGCTCATGTTTTTCAATAGCAGAAGCTTCAAAGAGCCCCCCACGAGATGTGGCTCCTGAAGTTCTGGAACTCAAAATAATGGCTAGAAGAAAGAAAATGATCGAAGTCATTTTATACTAGAGAGAAAATGTATATGAAATGTTTTGATATAAGTGTTTAGGTTTATATGACTTTGGTGCCAAGAAACGAGTATGAGAAAGTGGTGTTATATAGAGATTGTGAAGTGCGTGTAGCGGCATGTTTTCTGTTTGAATAGTCTAATGAGGTTTTGATAATCGTCTCATTGCTAACTTTTCTACACGCTACGAAGTCAAGTAAATGGCCCATTAGTGACATTTTGAGGGTCCCATTAGCGCAATCTGCAAACGTTTTTTTTGGTCTAACGGTAAATCTGAGACCCTAATAAAGTTCGAACTTAAGATTTGTGAAATTTATTCAGATTGTTGGATCTAGATATTTATCAGAGGGTGAGCTTACATAGATTTTTTTTTTGTTTATTGAAACTCATGATTACTTAAAACTGATATTCTAAACATTGTTGTACAGGTTTTAAGAAGTGATAATTGAATTAAATGTCACATGTCATATGTTGATATGTTTTTTTTTTTTTTTTGCATATTTGAAAGCAACTATAAGTTGTCCATAATTTTGGAGCATTGGTTAGCGAGGAATACTAATCAAGATAACTATCTTGCCTTGTTGAGAAAACAACCGTTGTTTTTTTTTTGTTATTTTCAAGGGACATGACAGAAAGGACCAAGAACACATACAAATTAAACACGAAAAACTATGTTGAAACAGAGTTTTAAAACAGAGATGGGTTGTGTTTAGAACTGTTTGTGTGGCTGTCGGAGAAACGACAAGATTTTTTCCCGAATATATATCGTTGCATGTGTGAAGATCGAGCAACGAAGATTTTATTAAGAGAAATTAATCGACTTGACTAAAGGAGATTTATTGTTGTCAAAGAAAATGATTAGATTCTTTTTAGACAAAAGACAAAAGTTTATCTCTAATACGTATTTAATCTTATAAAAAGAATCTAATCATTTTCTTTATAGCTGAACTGAATGTATGGTCGGTTTTAAATAGTACGTAATTGATTATTGATACCTTGTACGTTTAATCATGTATTGTCCTATCACCTATGTGACTATGTTTCACGTTTTACTCGCTTTCCACTTTAAAAACAAAAATATTCTAGTCTCTTTAGAAATTTCAAACATGACACTTTCCACTTTAAATCTAAAATCTTCTAATCTCCTTAGCAATTTCAAACATTCTGACTCATAAATCTTAGATTACTCCAAGCAAAGCTTATACAGTCGGTGCCGTGACAAGCGGAAAACGTAAAGAATCTACCTAAATTTTCCAAGTATGAGTTTCCAAGAATTTAATCCTATTTCAAGAGAACCAAATTAGCCTATAAAATTTGTATTGTGGCTGTCTTCCTCAAACTAAAATTGAAAGAAATTAATTAATGGAAGTCAACTTTTACATGGAAAATACTTTTTATTAGATTCCTCTTTTTTAATTTTGATGATTCTTTACGTTTGACTGGAGTTGATATAGTCGTTTTATTAAAGTTTCAAAAGTTAGAAAACAAAACAAAAAATCGTCGAATTTGAAACCCTAGATTATGGCTATACATACATAAATGATTAATCTACATAACTGTTTGTAATCAGACCGGTTGGGTTTTAAACAATCATTGATACGTAAATGATTTTACAAGTTGTAACATTTTTTTTTTGTTGATAACAAGTACTACACATGTCTTTTCTATAAGACTATAA
Organism: Arabidopsis lyrata subsp. lyrata; assembly: GCF_000004255.2. Lineage (NCBI taxonomy): Eukaryota > Viridiplantae > Streptophyta > Magnoliopsida > Brassicales > Brassicaceae > Arabidopsis > Arabidopsis lyrata. The sequence continues at coordinate 14,437,280 of NW_003302551.1, forward strand.
CCATAATTTACATAACATTTCTATAATCTGATTTAGATTGTCCTCTCCGGTTTAATATTCCAAGTGACTCCCGGAAAAAAAAAACAAACTTGGCACAGCTTTGTTTCCAAATGCATATTTTTTTCCAGTTTCTCAAGTAAAGAATCTTCCCTGTGTAATTTAGAAAACCCTCCTCAACCTTTTCACATTCTTCACATTTCACAACACACACACATACACTTTATTTTAATTAAATTTACACACCCCTCTCTGTTCACCACTCTTTCCAATCTCTACCCTCATTTCGTATCGGCAACGATTCAGATAGAGCTCACGGCCCAATTGGGGCCTCCACGGAACCGGGGAATCCACCTTTTTAGACTAGTCGCAGGATCCTCAAAACCCGCGGAAGAAAAGATAAAATTTTATGAGAATGAATGTTCAATCTTGGTGTGTAGAGTAACGACGAGGTCATGTGCATCATCCAGAAGCTTCCACACATCTAATTGCCCTGCCATACTTTGACACTCCCTTAAAATCTCATCCATGCTGTTATACTTTTCTATTATAAGTTTCCTTCTTTGCAACACTGAGGCCGCTATTGCATAGAGCACCAAATCATCCGTGGGAGGTGCACGTTGCCTTATCCTACTCCATGCGGATTTTCCCATCCCGGCTCTGATTGCGGCTTGATCTGCCCACATCACTTCCCATAGACATAACGTCTGATCGAGTGTCAGTTCCCGTCTGAACATCACAACCACCATTCTATATACAAAGAAACAGTCTTCGGCTTGGAGTTTCTCCAGGTGCCTATAAAGCTGAGAGTCTTTAGATTTGATTATCTTTGAGACTATGTTGAGTTGTCTTCTGATTCCAACCTCGTCTAGTCTGAAATTATGACGAGCTTTCTTCATGAACCCGACGAAGCACCAAAAGACTTCATGGTCATCAGGGATTACAGAGAGTATAGGAGAGAGAAGATCGCTCATTCCTTGGCAATACCCGATGTCAGGGTCATATAAAGCATACGCTTCAAGAACAGCAACTAGCCGTGCAGCTTGAAATATTTTGTATGGTTCCAAGTGATTGTAATCTTTTAACCCAACCGCTTCAGCGGCACGACATGCTCTGTCCTCGGATATAACTGCCTGGGATGGAGAATAGGGGGTCCACTCTGAATTAGCACGCACAGCATCTAGACGAATAATACGCTGCCACGTCACAAAATCCTCTTCTGTCCGGGGGATAGATGAGCTGGCTGGATATGCACTATTCACATCCGGAGTAGCAGAAGATTGAAAGACCTGTACCACTTCACTCCCATTTGAAGAATCTGAATCTGATGACTCGGAATTTAGTGTAGAGATAGTAGCATTGGTGATTCGTCTTGAACTACTGCCGTCATCCTTCTCAACTGTACATGAAACTTCACTCACGTACCCAATATCTTCAGTGATGTCTTCATCACTAGAGAGAGACTCACGGGCACTGACAACTTCATCAGAACATGAACTGTCAGTGTCTTGAACTTGAGGCCAATCATACTCATCTTCGATAGTTTCACTGCCCCTGTTTAACTTACGAGTCCCGTTATTGTGTTTTTGAAGCCGTTTGCACTGCCTACGTAGTCTCTCATACTCCTTTCTGCATTTGTAGAATCAAAACAGATGAGCTAGAAAATAGAAAAAGAGTTAAAAGTAAAAACTTCCCCCCCCCCCCAATATAGTAATTCAATCAGTCGTCGCTCTCACCTTCTCCGGTTTCTTATATTGACTCTCTCTTCCTTAGAACTATTAAAACCATACCTGTTGGTAGAAAAGTAATTTAGCAAACATAACAAAAAGAGGCAAGAGAACTAGCGTCCTTTGCTTCTCAGCTTCTTCTAATAAAAACAACTACTCTTCCATAGATCCAATTGTTGTTACTAAAGGATTCAACTAATAGTATTTGACTGTATACTTACACTCCAAGAAGGAAAGGCCACACCTCCAGCCGAATGCTCGGTTCAATACCCTACAAGGAAACAAGAGAAAAATAAACATTCTTTAAAATCAACAACACACAAATGTTTAAAGTTAGTTCCATGAAGCTGTAACTCACTCTACTCCGAACTTTCTTCAACAAATCCACTCCTCCATTCCGCAGTCTACCGTCAGGCGTAAAAAATCTCTTCCATTGCTGAGGTCTAAGTGGCCTTTTCCTTCTCCTCCGAGACCATGGTGATTTAAGACGAGGCCTAAAACAATGAAACAGAGGTTAAAGTGTGCCTACTTGGACCAAAATAGAAAACAAAACATCCAGAAATAGCCATGAAGCTTTAAATGTGCAGATTCAGCTGAACATTTCATTCGAATCGATCAAAATAACCAAACAAATGTCAATAATATAATCACTAATGCTAAAAATTGAAGCTTTGGTTTCTTAAACTCTATTAGTTATCTAATCTTCAATGATTATGAATCACATTGATCTAAAGGAGACGAAAGTCTAACAAAGTCAATAAAAAAGATCGAGAGATCTTAGAATCTAATTTCAACAATGGAGAGAGATCTAAAAGACTAACCGATCAGAAGAACAAGACGCAGGAGATGAAGAAGCAACAACGAAGAGAGCAGAACGTATTTGGATCCACGAAGATGATGAAGAAGGAGGAGATGATAATGGCGATGAAGGATTAGAAGACGAAGACGTCGTTTGAATCCTTCTCAAAGCTTTCATCTAGATTAAAACCTAATCAAACGATTTCACCAACCGCGACTACTCAAGCAACCAATTACTTGAAGTAGACGATAACTTCAAATCTCCGGCGAGGTATAAACACAAACAATCGCCGCCGTCAATAATAACTCTCCGACTACGTCTTCGTCTGAGACCGATCAAGTAAAAATTGAAAAAAAGCTATTGCCGCGTCTCTGGTCTTCTTCTTCTTCTTCTTCGTCTTCTACCACTTGCTTGCTTCGCTTCGTCTTCTTCGTTTCGTTTACTTTTGGTTTGGCTCTGTGGAAACGTGAGGGCTTACTTGTAATTTCTCTATCTCTTTAGAATCTAATGAATGAGCCCAAAAAAGAAAAAAATCTTCAGAAAAAATTGCGACTGGAGAGGCTTCGTAATGGTGAGACTTTTACTTTCTCTCTCTCTTGTGGATCCACGAACTAATCAGAAACCTTGAATTTACACTTTAGTCCTGTTTCTTTTGCTAATATTTTATTTTGCTCCGATTCGTTTTTTTTGTTTAAATTATTTGACCCATGTATTTGTCCATTAAATATCAGAATTATTTTCTTGCGAAAAAAATATGGTAATTTTATAAAAATGTATTTATCATTTCATTCAGAAAGAACAACATTTAAACCCATACCCAAAAAATGAAAAAAATTAAACATTGCAAAATTGGAAAATAGTAATTTCAAAATAAAGAGATTTTAAATGTTTACGTTCTTATTTCGTATGTTATTTATGTATTAGCTATTGGTTGTTGCTTTTTTTTTCCTAATCAAGTTTATATAGTTTACGCTCTTTACATGTTCGCATACTGATTTGGAATCCGTATTGACATGCATATAAATTAAATTAAGGAATGAAAATAAAAATAAAAATATATGAATGACTATAGTTCATAGAAAACAAGGTAAGTGAAATTAAGATATGTTTTTTTGTTTTTGTTATTGAATTTTTCCATGTTTCTAGGTTAACTTTTGAGTTCACAATTTACAAAAAAAAAGAGAGCTAAATTTGTAAGTTAATAGTAGTAAGTCGTAATTAAACAGAACTCAAACATTATTTAGTGTGCTATAAGTTAAACATGAAATATATATTTTGGTAGAATGGAAACAACTATCTAGAGACTAGAGATAATGGCTTCCAACGAGTGCGATGAAATAATTCCCATGTTTTCAACCGACCAAATCAGGCAAAAGAAACATATTTTTATTTCTTAGTATAAATTATATTATCGTTGTTTAGGAATCGACGTACATAGCAGTTTTGATTTGTTAATGTGTATGTTATAGATTTGTATAATACACTAAACAAATAAAGAAATCTGTAATCATGAAAAAAAATTTCTGTAGACAAGAATGATTAAATTGGTTCTACGCTATGATTATTAATTAGCTATAACAATTTCTTATCTTATCAAAATTTTGCTTTACGTGTCTCCCGTTCCTTGTAATAATTTGTCTTATTCAATCGAAACAGTTAATGCTATGCCCTATTACATTAATTTATAACTAAAATAAACGGTTCCATTACGGTATTATTTATCGAATGCAAAGGAAAGATTTATTTTTATTAACCTAAATGATTTGACTCGTTAACCACTTGGATTAGGTTTGGGAATATCCCAGATGCAACGTATCAGAAAATATTCGTCTGTTTTTATTCTTTTTAAACTACAAATTATGCGTCGGTTCGGATATATTACCTACTTAGAAAACTAGAAATGTTGGATCCGGTTTTAGTTTCATACTTTTTTTTTTTGTGTGGATTCTTGAAGGATTTAACCAAAATGACTTTGGAAAATGAAACTAGAATAGATTTTATTTTTATTTATTTATTTTGACATGGTTTGGCTTTGAATTAAATATATTAAATCACTAATTTAAAAAAAAAAAAACATAACAATCGTTTTATGAGTCTCTTCTTCCGATCTAGTGTGGTCAACAAAAAACAGACGCGTATATATTTTTGTCAACCAAAATATTTCAAAGAAGGTGACGCAAAAATGTGATTGTTTTGAAGTTACTATCAATCACATAACTATATATCAATGTGTAGATTCCTGTAGTGAATTTATTATATTAGCTATTTTTGAAGATAAAGACATTTTGGTTAAACCAAACTGAAATGACTAAAACCGAAATTAGAAAAAGCTAATATTTGATTTTAATATGTCTGACCTCTTCGACCATCTTTTATTATTTGTATAATACTTTATTATACATTTCGTTCGTCATCCAACCGGCAAATGGATGTTGATATGTTCTTAAATTATATTAAGCCTTTATTATCATTATCTTCTAGGGGGAGTCATCAAAACCTACACAAATTCTCTCAATTGTAACAATGATTCCATTTAACAGAAGTGGAATTTGGTTTTAACAGAAATATTCACCAGAAATATGTCAGGTGATTCGTTTCTTACAGTATTTGCTAACTTACTTGTGGGAAAATAATTCTGTTTCCGACAACAGCCACAGTTTTCTACTATGATAAGTCAAAATAATAAATTTTAGTAGAACATTTTTAGAATACTCTTTTTTCTTTTCTTTTTTTTACATCAAAACACATTTTTATTAAGTTAGTTTGAAAAAATTAGTTTCTGAACCAACCACTTCGGAACTTGAAAGTTTACATGGGAAAAGACTAGACCTCGTACTCGAGTTTACGTCGTAAAATACTTATAAAAAAAAAGGAATGTGTACTATATAAATTGCTATTGTAGGTCCGTTTACTCTGTTATTTTATTGTTTACCATCTGTTATCTTATTATCTATTATAACTATCCACCATCTAGTCACCATGACTATATTTCTTCTAACAAAATTCATCTTTTTTGTTTGTTTGTAGGAAATCAAAAGATTCCTTGTGCTGATGACATCTGATATTGAAGAAATTAAAAACATGGATGGATAATAATTAGATATAAGTAAATGTTTAGTTAAATTCGAAATATTGGTGATGGTGAATCCAATGGTGTGGCTATGTTAGTTTTAATAAGAAAGATAAAATACCAAAGCTAGATCCGTTGCTTTATGAAAAGGGAAAGTAAAGTATCGTTTTCCATATACGATACTTGTTAATTGCTTCGTTTGAATAAACTACTATAAATTTGAAAAAAAAAATTGGAAAAGAAAGAATATGCTTATAAACCAGCTAACGAATTTCTTTGATTAAACAAAATAATATTGAGAAGCTACTATTTTTTTGTATGAAGCCAGCAATTACATCATCATTCTTGAGAGTTACTCTATAAACTTCCATTGGTGAAAGAATTAAAAAATATGTAAGTGATAAAAAAATGATTTTAAATCTTGAAAAACAGATTTTTATTTGGGTTTCACAAAGAAAGGCATGTTAATCAATATACATACCATTTTGTTGGAAGAACAGATTAAAACAAAAAAAGAAAGGCATGTTACTTATTTTTATTGTGTCATGTATTTCAGTATTTGTCAATTATTCATCGATAAAACTAATACATTGATATGTATAATGTGATGGATCCATCATGTGAATTAGATTCGTGTTCTCGCTTTTGTATGCTCATTTCTCTCATGATGTGGACACAATCATGGTGTCTGACATAAGATGTCCATAGGACCATAACCCTTCTTTAGCTATATCACAGTTATCTCCGATCTTAGAAACTATAGCCGCATATATATGTTATGTACATTAATATTTGCACTTTACTTGATTTATTTTTGAGTTTTGCGTCATTTGTTGATACACTATAGGCCCACAAACTTGTAAACCAAAGTCACCAAGATCAATATGGTGTTGGTACACAACATAACAAGTAATTAAGCAATACATGCACGGTTCACAAACAAACGACTTAGCTAGTGAGACAAAGACATAAACGTTTATATCAAAGGATGGAGCACCAGCCATGAGGGAGTTTAGACGCAGCAGCTTGGTCAAGGAACCAAACCACTTCAACATCCGCGGTTAGTCTACCGGCGGGTAAGTCTTTGGTATGAGTAAGAGCAGCCGCAACCGAATCAGCCTGCTGTTTATCACATACGGCCATAACATTGTAGGAAGCACAATTGATAACCGGTAAAGTAAAAGTTATCCTTTTTGGTGGTGGCTTAGGTGAATCGGTTATAGATGTGACCCATTTCACTTTCTCGTTGATCTGATCATGTCCCGGGAATAGAGACGCCATGTGACCGTCCGGTCCCATTCCTAGAAGCTGAAGATCGAATTGTGGAAAACCAGAAGATTTGTATGTTCGGATTATGTTTTGGTTCACCTTTTGTTTGAGGCACTCCTCGTACCTTTCAGCTGCTAGCTCGGCGTTGCCTTCTGCCCCGAGTCCGTTGTCGATAGCGTAGATGTTTTCAGCTGGAATTGGAACCTGTATGGTGGGATTATATATCGTCATGAAGACAACTTTGATACTATATGGTCCGTAGCTCATAATTTAACAATATAATTGCATTCTTTTTGTGAACAAACTTACTTGTTAAGCATCTCCGGTCATTTTTAAAGATAGACTTTGGTATTCTAAAATAGAAATTTCCTTTGCTAATTTTTTTTAGACATCTTTAGATCGACCAAACCTGATCCATAGTCAATCCCTACTACGCGGAGTAACACGATTTAGTGGTGTCGAACTCTAGTGAAGAAGATGGAGTCAATTGGACTTAATTACTTGGCTAGAGACACATCCCCTTTAATTTCTTTTGCTAATTAAATAGTTCCTCTTTAGCGTATATTTAATTATTTATACATGTTTACCTTGGAGAGAAAACCGTCGTAAGCAAGTTTATAGTTGCTATCCACATTATCCCAAGCACAAACCCTCTCGTCGACCCAGAAGATGTGCCACTTAGACCACTCAATTGAATCAATATGAGGAGCTTCTAACAATTTCCTATAAAATAAAAAATTTAATTAGATTTTTTGGAAGAATCAAACAAATTAAGATTGGTGTTAAGTATATTGATAAGAGAGTTTTGTATATAAATCTTGAAACAGACCAGAGCCAGGAGATGAGGTCGCCGCCGGAGAGAACGACAGTGAAAATTCCTCTTTCTTTGCAGAATTTGAAGGAAAGATCCGCCGTGTATTTGGCCAGCTCCACTGCCATTTCATTTTTTGTCTTGAACACCCTCCTTTTCACCGGCGCCATCTAATTAGATGATGATGACAATTATTGTGATGATGATGGTGGCATCATACTAGTGGAGGAAACTTACTTCTTCTAGGGAAAGTGAGTGTGATGAAAAAAAAAAAAAAAAAAAAAAAGGAAAGTGAGTGAATGATTCTTGCCAAATGAATGAGACAAAAATTTGTTTTCTTCTAAATATATATATTTATATATATATATATATATATAAAATTACTCCTATGTTGATATTTTTTTTTGGAAGAGTATAGTATCTAAATATATCTTATACCTTTCTTTTGTTTGTAATTTATTCATTAACAACATTTTATTATTCCTTTCGTCGTTATGAATTTATTCTACATAACACTATATGTATTCACATATTATCTCTCAAACCAAATTATTCTCTTGACTTCAAAAAGAAAAAAAAAAAACTAAATTCCTAGTTCAAAATTTTATTATGACATGAGTGTGTGTAACTAAAAAGGTTGACATAGATTTTGAACGATTTTGATGGCATGTGCACGGTGCAAGTCTCTAGTTTTTTTTTTTTCTTCTTAATATCTCTATTAATTCAATCAAATTTTTTTTTTTTTTTTTTTTTTTTTTTTTTTTTTTTTTTAATTCAATCAAATTTGCTCGTAATAGACATGCTAAAATTGATGTCTTCCAGTTAAATAACTTACTAAATATTATTTTACTATAATTTTTATTAAGATGACGAAAAAAAACATATACATGTGGTTTAGTTTGATAGCTTCTTTTGTTTTCTTCTCAAGTTATTTAAAATTTTAAATATATATACGGTCAAAAAGTAACTAAACTATGCGAGTACTGTATTGGCTGAAGACAATTATAGCCGTAGGTTTTCCATCTCACATTGTCTTTTCCTTACGTTGTTAGTTGAACTTTGGGAGATAAATGATAGTACACGTTTCATTACTGTGTATGTGATACGAATATGATATTTTTAATAAATATTTTATATTCTTAGAGTGTTAGTGAAACAACTTAAACCCATTATACATGTGAGACTAGGCCTGCGATTATGAGCCGAACGGTTAATTCGGGTTCGGTTCTTCGGTTTCTCGGTTTATTCGGAATTTGAAACCTATTCCGAATCGAACCGACTAATAATTCGGTTCGGTTCGGTTCAGACACGGTTTATTCGGTTTTTGCTACTCGGTTATTTCGGTTTAAAACATTTGGGTCAAAACAATTTTTTATGGGCTTATTTTCGTGGGCTTGCACAAAATAAGTCTTTTGCCAACCCAAAAAAAGAAAAAAAAAAAGTTGTGTCGACAGAGAAAAAGCGACGGAGAGATGAAGGAAGAGATCAGCGGCGGCGAGATCTCAAGGGTGACAGAGAGATGAAAGAAGAGACATCAGCTTCCTTAAAGAGAAACGAGATACAACAGATGTTCGCCACATCATGCGAACTAACACGTTCTGTCGTTGGAATTTCTACGCGTTGAAGAAGAATAACTAACAATTTATGTGGGGCAGCGAGAGATCTCAAGGGTGATGATGAAGAAGAAGATGATGATGATGATGATGAATCGAAGAAATAGAAAACTAATCGGAGAAGAAAAATATGATGGTGATGATGAATCGAAGAAGACCAAAAAAAATGAAGAATCGAAGAAGAATTGAAGAAGAAGAAGGGTTAGGCGGCTAGGAATATTAGGTTAGGGTTTTTTTTGTTTTTTTCGGTTAACCGGTCGGTTCGGGCGAACCGAACCGAAAAATCTCGGTTAACCAAAATAATTTTATGTCTTTCCGATCGGTTTGACCTAATTAATAGAAACCGAACCAATTTGTCCAAATCTCGGTTCGGTTCGGTTCGGACAAATCGGTTCGGTTCAGATTCCCAGGCCTATGTGAGACAAATGGTATTGGAGGGTGCTGTAATCATATGTTCTTTAAGACTTCTTTAACTAAAAAACTCAGCAACAAAATTAGGAATTAATGTATGTCTCTCAAGTATTATTATTTGTTTGGGGTTTTTGGCCGAATATCAAGACAAAAGGAAATTCTATTAGCAAATGAATTTTTTTTTTAGAGAAATGATCATAGGCGTAGCAAACCAATTCGCTCAAAAAGTAAGTGACTGATATGGATTGTTTTTTTTTTTTTTTTTTTTTCCTGATATGGATTGTTCTATTACACATTTCAAAATAATCTAAATTTATTTAAAGATGTGCATAGCACAGTTATCAGCTAGTACGGTGTGTCCCAATGACATTCTTCCGAAACAAAATCAAAATTTTAAAGGAAGATAGTGATATTAGTTAATTTTCGAATTAGCACAAAGTTTTATTGTATCTAGGCCTCGATTTATTACACCTCCAATATCATTGCTTAGAGGAAACATTACCAGAACCGAACCACAACAACTCATCTAATTCTTTCTATACAAACCGGAATTTAAATACAAAAAAAAAAAAAAAAATCTTCCTTTTTGTGTGTTTAGTTTAGAATGGTTCCTCTAAAAACAAAATGCTTAATACAAATAGAGGTACCTTTTTTCCGGTTGATGTTTTTGTCTTGAATCGACAGTATAATAATGAGATTCATGTTTTAATGATTAGGGTCTTTGATTTGCGAAGTTAGAAGTCATCTCGTCGGTCTCGAGCTCGAGCTTCGTACAGTCACTCCGTGCAAGAACTTGGCGTAGCCTAAGAAATTCAGCTTCCCATCTAAACTCCGGATCCAATCCTTGAGCAGAGGATACGCATTTGGTCCCAAACTCATCTCCTACATATTCCATAATAACCCATAATTCATGCAAAAGATATCGGTTTCACATATCTCAGATATATAAATTGAAGTCTCTACATACCTCGGCGAGTTCTTGGACGGAAATGGCTCGGCTTCCTTCACGTTCAAAGTGGTCAAATGCTATAGTTGCGATCTGCTCCCATTCTTCAAGAGCCTCAAGTTGATAAACACTAACCGCAGCCGCACAAAACTCTTCAAAATCTAGTTTTTTATGTGCCAATGGTTGCATCTTCAATCAACAAAAAGGAAACACACAGAGAAAGAGTATTGCAGATGTATTTTAGCACCAGACTAGAAATGATGGGACTTCAAAATATGTGTTAGTACGTACCATGTTTAAAATGTCAGGAAGCCTAGATTCGATCATAGCATCTGTAGCATATCTTGTCAAAGCCTGCATTTACCACAAGACTTTGAATCACTAATCGCGGATCAAAAGAATGTTCAGTCATCAATTGAAGAACAGTGGCGTTAGAAGTTATTCTTAAACAAGGAACAATAGAAATGTGGTAATCATTCACTGACCGTGGTGAAATTGTGAAGATGCAAGCCTCCATCTTCTGGCTCCAAAAGCATAAACTGTGCTTTAAGGAATACGAGTTCTTCTTCGGGTATAGCTTTGGATAGAGACTGTTGTACAAGTGACAGCGAAATAAAGATATGATCAAATCTATCAAGAACAAAAGCTACGATCAAACAAACAGAGGAAATATTTTGTCATGTGTGTCTATTACATGGAAACTGTGATTAGAATCCTAAGAAGATTATAGTTGCAATGATAAACAATACGATACCGGTGAAATTTATTATCAGACAATTACCTTAAGTGCTGCTCGTCGGAAAGGGCTTGCACGAATATAAGATTTCACCAATTTGTAGATAGAGAAATCCAGAAGCAAACCAGGGTTTTCATCTCGAAGCCATGGATGAGCTGCAAATTTTATCATACTCATGTTTTCATTTCACCATCCAATGTCTCTAGTTTTAAGTTTTAACACTAGTGGTAAAGAACTTACCTAAAGCTTGAGCAGCTGTCATTCTTTTCCTATGGTCTTTGTTCAAAAGCCTTTTCACAAAGTCTTTGGCAATAGGAGATATGGAAGGCCACGGTAAATCTTCGAAATTAGGATTCGCTCTAAGAACACAACGAAAAATTGCAGACTCGGTTCGTCCGTAAAAAGGTCTACTTCCACAGAGTAATATGTAAGATATGACACCAATGCTCCATATATCTGCTTCAGTGCTATATGATCTGTGAAGTACTTCAGGTGCAACATAGTATGCACTTCCTACCACATCGTTGAGACGTTGATCTGATTAAAGACCATCACAAAAAAGCATTCAGTCCTTAAGTTGCTAAGTAAAATTCTACAAGCAGAGTCAAGCAAAAAGTTACCGAATCTAGCGTAATCAGACAAGCCAAAATCTATGACCTTGAGTATTGCATCCTCATTTTTGCTGGTAAAGAGAAAATTCTGGATACAACAATATAGCATTTGTTCAAGAAACAAGAAACATAAACTTATGATATTCAAAATGGTACAAGCAGAATTTGTACCTCCGGCTTCAAATCACGGTGCACAACACCTTGAAGATGGAAAAAAGCAGTTGCAGATAAAATCTGTACAAGAATACGCTTAGCATCTGCTTCCGGATATCGACCACCTCTACAATAAGATATAGACACTACAATATGATACTCCATATGCAACACAAAGCTAGCTACATAAGCGGAGTAGACCAAAATTCAAGATGGAAAACAGAGAAAGGACTAGTTTTGATTTTACCTCGCCAAAATACTGTCCAATAGCTCTCCACCTTCACATAACCTGGAACCATATTGGAGTCAATATCATAAGTCAACTCATTTCCTCTACTTTCTCATACTACTGGTACTATTACAACTATACTGTTCATTGCTCTGTAACAGACTTTTTACTTTATCATATAACAGAGGCAATGTTCCAAATCTGACCACAAGAAGATTATGCAAACACAACTTTTGATATATAAGAAGCATGAACGAGACATACTTACTCCATAACAACAAAGACATTATCCGAATCCTCGAACACATCATAGAACTTAACCATATGACTATGCCCTGACAAAGCTTTCAACAATTTCACCTCTCGACGAACATCTTCAATCGACAAAGCTGATGTCATCTATATCAACACAAAGAACCAATCTTTTGATAAAACAGTAACCATTTCTATTTTCCAATAATCTTGGAATCAATCACATTGTCACAAACCTTAGTTTTAGAGATGATTTTGACTGCAACAGTTTGACCTTTGATCTTCCCTTTCTTTGCTTTAGCCCAACAAGTATGACCAAAATGCCCTCGACCTACTTCTCTCCCAAGCTCATACTTACCTTCAAAATTCTTCGCAAATCCGAAATTCTTATCTAATCTCTCTCCGATTCTGCCTCCGCTTCCGCTGGCTCTTCCGTGATCAACGTCTTCACTATCCTCAGGGATCGGACCATCTCGAGGATGTGATGCTGTACCTCGTCGTCGTCTCAGAGCCGCCATGATCGGTTTCGCAGGTGAAGGAGGCGGGAATGGCCATTTGAATTTTCTTCCCGGAGTTCTCGCCGGAGATGGAGCTACTCCCGCCGGTAACGGGCTTTGAAATGGGCTGATTGTGTAAGGGTTGACTTCTGAAGTAGCCGGAGACTGAGGAATTGATGATGAACTCTGGTGGTGGTTTTGATCAGACCGATGTGGTAACTGAGCGATTCCGGAGGGGATATCGTCGTCATCGTCGACGGTGGAAATGTTCCGGCTGTAACAATGACCCATTGTTGCCGGTCAAAGATTAATTGATCGGGGAAAAAGTCAAATCATCGGACGGTGAAGAGACGGAGTTGAATAGTAGCTTTAGAGAGAAACGACCGATGAGGAAATTAGAGAAAAAAGGGAAGCGAAGATTTTAAAATTAATTAAATTGACCAACAAAGATTTTTTTTTTTTAAAATAACGGAAGAAGAGAGGGCGTTGAATAATGCCGGTGCTTTGCTAAAACGACAGCGGAGGAAACGTGACTTATACGACAGCCACATGAGCTTAGTGACGTGTGATATTAATGATTTCATTTTTGTGTTGTTTGTAATTTTTTTTGCTGAAATTAAAAACTAAAGCACAATTATAAACATTATAATCTATAGAAAATTAGTATAGAGAATCAAAATCAGAACTATTTAATTGTTTTTCAACTTTTAGAAAATGGATAGGTTATCTTAATAGATCACTTTCACAGCCATTATAAGAAACGCAAAAACAAATAAATTTGATAAGTACAACCTATTAATGTACCAACTGAATATAAACCGGTTTAGTGGATTAATAACATTTGATACAAATCGCATCCAACCACCGGTTTGTCTACAATTGCGGACGTTTGAATATGTTTGACATCGAAATAGTCATTATTCACGTTGTGTTAGCATTGAAAAAGTCTTAAAATTGATAACTGTTTGGTGCATACTAGAAAAGTAATAAATCTTGGGTCACAAATATAAAATAAAATATATTTTATCGTCAATGGTTATGGTTCCATCGGCTACACTTAACCGATTCGGTTAATTTTAATACTGAAAATCTTCGTGAGCATTGGTTCTCTTGTCGATGTCGTACAAAAAGTAACCATCACCGGCAATATAACCGTGCGATTGCGGATTACCATTGTGAAATGACAACCGCTTTCTAACCAATGTTAATCTTGGTTCGTTGTTATCTAAACCGGTTCGGTTTGATCTCTGCTTTGGTACGCTTTGTGGCCGGCGAAATCTAGACATGGTTGAGGCAGTGGTAGACATGTAATTTGGTATTGAATGGACTTGCCTTGTGACGCAAGAGTGTCCACGTGGCGTCTGGTCGTTGAGCTGTTGGTGGTGTGAGTACGTTTTATACGTATCGATCTCGACTATCTTGACCGGTTCAACGACAGCCTGATCGGTTGACATTCTTCTTCCGGTTTCTCGATAACCGTACCGGTTTAATCTACTCGGTCTTTTGTCCTCTAATTCACTTTCACTATGAACTTCTCTCGCTGTAGTTTTCCACATCTTTATTTGTAAAACCAAAAAGAAGATCGGTTTGTCTATTAACAACATATATATGAATGAAAAGTAAAACAAATGGTAAGTTTGATTTATTGAACCTGTTTAGAGAAAGCATGAGACAAGGCAGTTTCGTCGCCGAGATTGGTGGTGAGTGTTTTTCGGTATTCTAGAGCTCGAGCCTGGATCTGAACCAAAGCCTGAACCCGAAGCAAAGTAATGCTAGCTCGTCTACGCACGATGTGGCCTCTCACTAGGGCTTGTAGTTTCACAACTCCTTGTAAAGCCCTAAACGCTGTTCGTGCCTTGAGTTACAAGTCATCAAAATCAAACTCAGTTTGGTCTATAAAGGTAAAGTTATCATGATAAAGAAACCCTCAATTAGGTAACAAAACGATTGAATATGTATATGTTTAAACATTCAACTTTGTGTGGTGACTATATTAGTAAATGGTGATTGTACGTACCAGGCATCCTCGGAAAGCTGTCTGAATGAGAATAGCAGCCAAGTGTCTTTTGAGGTAGACAGATATCCGGCCAAAAAAGACGGTTTCCTTGGCCGCCGGAGATGCAGTTTTCTCTGTTTCCTCAGCCGCAATCGCGTCAACATCCGTTGAGTTAATGTTGCCGGAGTTTCTTATGTGTATTCCTACGTCTATTGCAGAAAAATCAGAAGAATCTTTCTTGAATAGCCATCTTCTTTTTCTTCTCTTCTGCACCAACAAAATTATTAGTATTATTTGACAGAATTTATAGATTTTATTAATAAAAATGAAAATCCCAAAATTTCCAAGTTTTAAGTCTGAATATCAAAAACCAGGTTTTCATGCTGATGAAGATTTTTTCTAAAATTATATACCTGGATCCAAACTTGAAGAGTAAGAAGAGAAAAAGTGTTTTCTTGGGGATATATTAAAAATATACATGTAAATGCTGATGTATTTTATATAGTATGAATTAATGAAGATTAAAAAAAAAAAAAACAAGAAAGGTAACTGAGTGTGAAGTATACCGGTCGTTGGTGTTGTTCGTCCTCTTCTTCTTCGACGAGGTCATTGTCTTGTCGACGGTTTATTCTTCTAGGGATTTTCTTCTCCGGTGATCGGAAAACATTCTTAACGGCCGTGAACCATGAGCTTCCGCCGGTTTTCCCCATCAAGATCGATCAATCTCGTCTGCTTAATTTATGTTAATTGTACTGTCACTTTGTTTTTTTTGGGAGAAATGTATTAATGTCACTTTGTTAGAGATACGAAACTCATTTATATAATTGTTACTAGTACATATGGAATGAGTTATATATAAGTTAAAAGAACACACTCTCCCTCTTTTATGATGAACAAGAACCTTTTTGTTGCTCAATATTAAATTAAAAAGTTCGGAACATGTACATGTATTGTATATGTTTTGGCATTTTGGGATGTTAAGTAAATGCATTAAGAAGTGAAACTCGAAACTCCTATATATGACCGTATGTGTTCAATGCTTTATGATATTATGGTCCCATGCATAAAAAGTTCTTATTTATTTTAATTTAGTATTTCTACAATTGTAAGCAATATATGCATTGCCATGTAACGGCCAAATGCAAAACGATCAATAATCATATAATGCTTTGTATCCGGAAAAGCAGAGAAAGAGGAAAAATGTTGGAATAAGAAGAATAACGAAGCCGAAACTAAAATAGATAAAAGCTAAAGAAAAATGAAAAGAGGAATAGTAATAGGTAGGCATGCTTTGTGTTAACAAATTAGATAGCTTTGTGTCAGAAATAAATATAATTGTAACATGAAAGAATGTGTCAATGTGTCTTTATCCAAAAAAAAAAAGGAAGAATATGTCAATGTTGGAATGCATCTCTCGAGAGTGCAGAAAGTTGTTCCTTCTCTTCTTTCGTATATTATTTTTATATAATCAGTTTCCATTAACGTCGATATGTTATTCGGTTATCATGGTTTCGTGTATTCACTAGCTTTGATTGTTTGGGATAGTGATTGAGTTACACAGTAATTTTTTTTTTTTTTTTAATTTAGGAGAATACTAATATATATACCCTAATTTTAAAAATACGATTACAATTTGTAAAAAAATGTAGAATATAAAATCTTCTTCTATATTTTGTTAAAATATTTTTCTTGTTTATTAAATATTTATCAGCTAAAAGTCCTTTTTAAGTATGCAGTTTTTAATTTATTTTTATCTAAAAAGTAAAATCTCTTAGTATTTTGAAAGTTCATAAAGAAAAACGCTAAAAAACGAATATGAGAAATTATTCATTTGACCGGAAAAAATTAATATAGCCAGAAAAACATATGATGGGGAAGATCTAAGGAGTTCTAAGCAGGACAATACAAAGAACAAAAAGGAAATCAAACAGGACCCGAATTCAGACGAGATCTAACTGAAATTAACAACTAAAGGTCAGTGAAATTTTATTTTTTCCCCGACAGAGAGAAAATTTCACCAAATGTCTTAAATAATTCATAAAAAAATATCCAAAGGGTAACTCAATTTCAACAACAACAAAAATAATCCAATTTTTTTTTTTTTTTTGTTTTTGGAGACTATAGAAAGGAGAAAGTTTAGACCAAAGTTCTTGAGTTGTTCAAAGATACCGGGCAGGCTCTGCGACCGCGAAGCATAACTTAAAATAAATCTAAAAAGAGTTTAAATATAAACACAAAACGCCTCAAGTACCTTCTTCTTTAGACTTCATCTTCTTCTGCTTTCTCTCTCTCTCTCGTTTGCTATATAATTTGACATCTCCAGCGAGAGTGTTTTTCGCGATCATTTCACTTGAAATCAGCGCGGGGAAAGTGCGGCCTTACTGGTGTCTTTGATGGACTTACCCTTCAAGAACAGATAAATCAACACAAAGATGAATACAAGTTTCCCAAGAAAATAAGATAATAAGAATAACTAAAAAGATTTAACATATGTAGACCCTAGAAAGATGTCACATTATATGCAAATGAACCATATATAGAATTAAGTAAAGAGCTAGCCAAGTCGAAGTTGATCGATATCAAGTTTGCTTTTAGTAATGACTAAAACAACAACCTACCATTCAAAAGTTGACATTTAAGGAGATAAGATAGAATGAGAAACTAAAGTTAGAAGGTAAAATGTTGAAATCTTATACCTTATTGGGAGTGCCCCCAAGACAATACCACTGCAGTGAAGCGCAGCAATTGCACTTTCCGCCTGTGAGAACAAAGCAAAGTATGAATCTCCCATTGACAAACCAAAACATAATTTTGAATCTTGGACCCTTTTACCTAAACTTCATATTCGAGTTTATTTGGATGTCTTTGAAAATGTAAGAAGCTTTTTGAAATGCAACGTATCAAGTTAGAAGGGAGAATCCGTGTTTCCTTAAATGGATCATACCGGCATGCAATTCAAACAATAGAATCTTAACTAGCAACTGAAACTACTCAATCACCAAGAAGACTAATGTCCAAAATGGGAACACTTTAACTGAAAACATAGGCAGAGAGAATTACCATCGCAAACTCAACAAAAGCAATACGGGTTTGGTGGTGATAGTCTCCAAGCCTCAGACGATGAACCTACAAAGGATATATAACAAAAAAAAATTGATTGCAGAGCAGAAGACATACATATTAAAGCGTAAAAATAATTGTCGCATTCCAAACCAATATTCATACCTCCCCGCAAAGCATTTCAAAGAAGACTTTCAAGTCAATTTGAGTGATCTGCAAATACAAGTAACAGGACATTGAAGAAAGTCAGTTGCTCCAATACTTTAGCAGTTAACAGTTTCCAAAAAAGACAAAATCTCATCAAGGAAATGGTTAGTGGGAATTGAATTACCCGCTTGTCAATGTTGGTACAGTAAACAGTCCTAACGCACATCTCACGCTCATCCTCAGACTGGGAGAAAGAGAGCAACATTATGCTCGAGACTACTTAAATTTATGCCTAGTTTATCCATTATCATGTGAACTTACTCTTGGAAGAAAAGTCGGGTTAACAGGGGCAATAGCGGTTTTGGAAGGAAGAACCTTAAGAGGGTAAAAACCGAGCACAGTACCCGACATGCTCAAAGCAGCCCTAGCTCCCTCTGCAGCAACATCTCTTGATAAGTTAAGAACAGTGCTATAAATTAAATCTCAACTAGTAAACAAAGGGTTGACAGGAAGAGTACCTTCATTGGTAAATTCAATGAAAGCAAAACGAAGGACAGAATTTGGGTCACCGCATACACGACAATCAACAACCTTTCGATCCAAAAATGACAAAAAATGCTATGAGGAAACGAGTTACTGAAGATAATCAAAACATCTGAACATAGTAAAGATCATTTAGGTACCTGTCCACAATTAATAAAGACACCAGCGAGGTTCTCCTCGGTAACCTACAAACAAAACAATGTAAGAGAGGAAGAGGTTATAAAATGGATTCCTTTACGAGAAAAATGTTATCGAAAATAACTTCCCTCTTTTTACCTGTTGGTCAATGTCAGAGACATATACAGTTCTCCTGATTACATCGTCCTTCTGAGCCAAGCTTGTTCTTTTGTTAATTCTTCGCTTCCCTTGGCCAAAACTCCTTCTCTGTAGCAAGCGGTAAAACAAAAAGCACACAAATTACCAACTTGATCTCCACCACATGATTTTAATCAATAGTACAGTTTTGCATACTTTCACTTCACATATCTGACAACTAATACCATTGTTTGAAGAATGTGACCACAGAAACGATGAATACTTTCTATTTAAAACCCGAAAACTTCAAAGCTCATACAAAGAAGAAAATTAGTAAAGCAAAGGCAGCCATTTTCACAAAGTGTAACTGATAAGCAAAAGCAAATAGTCAACAAATCAAATTAACAAACTACACACAAAGCGAAACTGCTATTGTATCAATGATCAAGCAATAGATGCAAGAACACGAAAGCAAACCCGCAAAGCTCGAAACTTTTTTCTGTTATCCATTTGCTGAACGTTTCAGCATACAAGCGGTTTTCAATCAACAAACAAGCTACCAAATTATGGTAAACGAAAAAACACAAAAGCTCGAAACTTTATATCATCATTTCTCTACACCTCACTGTATCATCAAAATCTAAGGGAAGATTAGAAAAATACAAAGATCCGAATTCACACACTAACGAAAAAAAGAACATTCTATACACCAAAACACATCCATTTTCTAGAGATGTAAATGCTAACAATCAAAACTTACAACATAATTATATACTCAACAAATAGACATCAAATGAAGAACCAACAAGACTATCCATCAAAACATATCAAAACACAAACTTTTTATCAATCAAGAAAACAAAACAAAAGATAGAGATCATAAAATGAATAATATACCCTTGTAGGAAAATGATCATTCCCATCAGCAAGTTTAGGTGGGGCTGCAAAATTGTTAGTAAACCCTAATCCATTTCTGAAAACCCCAGATTGACTTCGAGCGAGAGAAGGAGGAACAAACTCCTGAGCCATGGGATTAAGCTTAGAAAAAGCATCAGCCAAATCTTTGATCTCAGTCTTGAGACTTCCTCCATTGTTATCTCTCTCACCATTTCTGTTAAACCCATTTAAAGTCTGACCCTTTTGAGCAGTCTCATTGATCCGATCGTCAGTTTCTGGAGTCGAATCGATGGTAGGAGGATTCGATGAGTCAGATTTAGGGCTCTGATCATCATCAGGACATGGCGGCTTCGTCTCGGTAGCTGAATCAGTGTTGTTGTCTAAATTCTGACCAGACGAAGAGTCCACTTTGACACCAGCATTCTCAGCAACAGCCATGATCGGACCAAAAAGGTTGAATCTTTATAACGATCAGACAACAACAACTTACCAACTCGTCGATTTCTGAATCAAAAACAACCAAACTTAGAAAGAGAATTTGAGAATGAGAAGAAATAGAAAAAACTCTAAGAAAACACAGAGGGAAAGATCAAGAATTGATACGAACCCTGAGAGTTAATCTCGATCAAAATGGTTAAGCCATAAACGGAGAGAATCAAACTTAATTA
The DNA here is from genome assembly GCF_000004255.2 of Arabidopsis lyrata subsp. lyrata. Taxonomy (NCBI): domain Eukaryota; kingdom Viridiplantae; phylum Streptophyta; class Magnoliopsida; order Brassicales; family Brassicaceae; genus Arabidopsis; species Arabidopsis lyrata. The sequence goes on from NW_003302551.1 coordinate 14,457,967, forward strand.
AAAGATCAATGAGAGCAGAAGAGAGGACTGAAACAAAGAAAAGTTGGATTTTTATTCAAGGGAAAATAAGTAAAGACAAAAGGAGAAAACTTGGAAAATTCAAGGAGATGATTAGAATAGAAGAAGGAACACAAGAGACCCCTTTGGTTATAAAATTAAATAACTTAACTAGTTTCTTCTGCCCTTTGGAGTTTGGACAACATCCTATGAATACTTTATCGCTTTTTACTTTATCTTCTTTCTTATGAAGCTTCCTACTTTTCAAATTATTTTCTTTTGGGACAAATCCTACTTTTCATTTATCTATCTACTTATGAATTATTAGTCTTTTAATCAATTATTTAAATTTTTATTGGTTAATTTATTTTTCAAATCTTAACATTTAAAAACATATTATGTGCTATATCCAATTTTTTTTAGAATGATATTGTTAAATAATTGAATTTTTAAAATAATATTCAGTGTTCAAAAATACGCCTTGTTATTCTCATATACATAAGGTAAGAATAAAAACATTCATATATACTATATGACAACGTTTTTTTTTTAATATCCTTAACAAAACGATGTTGTTTTCTTTTTTCAATTGATTATTTTTCACATAGTGATACTCCCTCCGTTCCTAGAAGATTGATGTTCTACTTTTTTTATTTGTTTCACAAAGATTGATTTTTTAGCTTTTTTTTCTTTATTTTATTGATTTATAATAATAAATCGTAAACTTCAAGGCGTAATGATTGAAAATAATTAACTTTCTTAAATTACCATTGGTTGATAATTATTTTAAAATATGTAATATTAAAATTAATATTTAAATAATTAAACAATGATTGAATTCTTAATATGCGTAAAAACTCTAAAACATCTAACTATTACGAACATAGGAAGTATTTGATTTTTAGATATAATGTTTCCAATGCAACGTAAATTATTACTCAATAGAGATTACCTTCACCTTTTTGGTAGTATATTATTTTTTTATTACCCATGATGAGTATTGTTCGTATATTTCTTACTATAATATTTTTGTGGTTTAGATATGAGCATACTACCAAAATTTTATTATTTTTAATTTATTTTCCTCTAGAGAAGAATATGTATCATAATCATATGTAGCCCTGGACATAAAAACCGAAACCGAAAAACCGAACCGAACCGAACCGAAACTATCCGAATGTTTTGGTTTCGGGTGTCACAAAATAACCGAATGGTTCTCTTTCTAAACTATCCACGGATATCGGTTATTAACCGAACCGAACCGATATCCATGGATATCCGCTTTAAACCGAACATAATTTATTTATGAGGCCTAAAGCCCATTTGTCTTCCCTACCCAACTTACCCAACCCATTGCCTAATCCCTACCCTACTTACCCAACCCATTAAGCCCAAACCCATTGTGTGTGATTGTGTCATAGAAAGAAAAGAATGGAAGATCAACTCAAGGACTTGAAGATGCTTGTAGAATCTAATAATCTTTTACTCTCTCTTTCTCTCTTTCTCGCTTTCTCTCTTTCTCGCTTTCTCAAGTCTCTTTTGAACTTGATTATTTTGTTGCGGTCTCAAGTCTAAACTCTTAAGTCTCTTTGAAGTTTGAACTTTGTTATTTTGTTGCGGTCTCAAGTTTTATTTGGGTAATGGTTCGGTTATTTGGATAGTTCGGTTATTTGGTGGGTAAATAACCGAACCGAACCATATCCGAAAGTATTTCGGTTATTTTTTGGTTCTCTTCCTAAGTATCCAAACCGAACCGAACCGAAAGCTAACCGAACCGAACCGAACCGAAAACAGTTCGGTTCTCTTATGGATGCTAAGTGCCTAAAACCGAATAACCAAATAACCGAATAACCGAACCGAACCGAACCGAATAACCGAACGCCCATGCCTAATCATATGTCTAGGCATTGTACCATATCCTCTTGTATACCTGTGTTATGTGTATAATGTATGTGTAGGCATTATAGGGTAATCAACATTTGGGCAAACCAACACTTGAGATCACACTATAAGAAGTGATCGAACCCCCAACATTTGATGAGCTCAGAGCTGCTTTACATGTTAATCAACATTAACTAAGCTTAGAAACTTTTATCATTTAGAAATTAAGAAGAAGCAGGATAACCACTAAAGCAGAAACAAAAACAAACAAGATTAGAAACGTTGAAACTTTATAACAATGTTTACAGATTTATAAAAACAAATGTTCTGAAAGAGTTACAACTTCTAAAATTCGATCTGAATTTCCTTACGAAGAAATCATCGAGGATTAGAACTTACTAGCTTAACAATTCTTTGACTATGCTACACAAATTATAAAATACATGATCTACTTAACCCTTTTTTCCTTATATTTATAAATAACCATGAAGTTATCACACAGGTGAAGCTGAGAGCAGAAACTCAGGCTGCTTTCTCTGCAGGAGCACTCCACAGAAGAGGCAGAACGGTTTCGAGGCAGCTTTGCTAAAGGAGGATTTTGGAAGTGATTTGAGATCACTCGGGAATGAAGGCAATGCAAATAAGGTCTCTGGAGCGAGTTCTAAAGTCATTCGGTTGCAGCATTTGCAGAACCATAAAGGAGTTGGTGGACATACTTGCATTGAGACACAACACCTCTCAAGCTTGTGGCTTTGATCACATCTCTCTTTGTCTTTGCTCTTCTTCTTTTTTTGGTGCGGAGATTCGCAAAAGGCTTCCTCCGCTGAGTGGAAATTGACTGGCGCTGCACAATAAGGACATTTCTCTTCCTCTAATGAGGTTTCTGTGCTATTACTTGATCTGTGATGAATTAGAAACATAGAACATATGAATTTGAAACATTCTAGTATCTATTACCAAGGGAAGAAGAATGTATGTGAGAAAATTACCTCGTTAGACTAGATTTCACTTCTACGGAAAGTGTTTCCAGCTGACTATGGACAATATCGCGATTTATCTCAACCCATTGTTGCAACTGAGCCAATCCAGCTGGACACCAATTCCAAGAGGAAGGCGAAACAGTACCCTGAGATGACTCAGAGAGTAGATAAGCCGAGAAACTGAGACCAACCAGTCTTTCCCGGAGTTCTCGTTCACTTTCTTCAAGCAGTTTGAGCCACAGATCAATTTCTTCTTCATCGTTCGTTCTCTGACCTTGAAGTTTTCTGTTGATTTCCACTGTTTTGAGCTCCGATAACATAACACGTCTAGAGGTTACGTTGAGAATGTGTAACAGCCTGGAAGGAACAGCAGAGAAGCATTTGGTGATCTTTGGCACCAGATCTTCCATGGAGATATCAGCATGAAATCCGAGGTATGACACAGAGAGCCATTTGGTTAATACCAATTCAACAAACTCTGGCATTGATTGTTTGAACGCCAGCATTGCAGCTACCATATCCCAAAGAACTAGAGGCTTATTCAAATCTTTGAATTCTTTCAACGACCAGAGAAAATTAGATTCCCAACATGCGAATTCATTTTTTGAGAATCCCAGAATAGCTTCGGTTACCGTCTCTGAAGAATCTTCTGACTCACCAGATTGTTGTGCACCATTCCAGAGGAATTCTACAGCAGCCTTCTGCGACCTGAAGGCAAACAAAAATGAACAGTCAGGTTTTGTAACGAGCAGGACACAGAAATGCTACTTAATGAATAATAATCACCTGGCTTGGTACATCGGATTCAAGAGTTCAACGTTAAAGTTGCGGACCTGCAAAATTTCAATGAGAAGTCTTAGTTATCTAATTCTGAAAAACGTGATAGCTTACAGTCACCACGAACCAGGTTTCTGGGAAGATCATACCAAAGCAACAGCAAGGTTTCCAGGGGACAATGCCACACCAAGGCATGACAGGAAATCATCAGGAAGCTGCGGAATTATTTCATTGTTTGTAAAGATAAACTAGAGGTAGGGATAAACATCGAGACAACATTAAAAACATAACATAGTGACGTACATCAGTCGTGCTACTGAGACCAGGAGTGTTTGCAGGAATTGGCACTTCAGAGATGGTATTCTCACACAAAATCCAGTTCAAGACATAATTATCCTGCATGTTACAAAAGAGTAATGCAACCTATAGCTAAAAAGAATTCGACAGTAGTTGATAGATCACAATGTAGCTCATAGCTTAGTTTTTTGGTAAGAAAATCATGATTGTTTGTCTCTCACAAGACAAGCAGTACAAAAGCTGTTTTCACAGAGCAGAAATATAATACCTGACTGCAACTGTACAAACAACGGCCATCATATGACCAAGCTAGACCTGTAACCTAAAAAGAGTGCCATATGCATCAATTAACGGAACACTTACATTGCATTTTAGAAAAAGGTTTATAGTAACAGAATAATGTCTTACCACTTGGTTATGAGCATTACTTGAAACAATTTGTTCAAACTTTCTTGTAGATATTTCACACTTCCATACTTCAAAAGAACCAGAGCCTTTGCCGATTGCCAAGTGCATTGCATTATAATGATTGCTTACAACAAAAGAAAGTGTTGAAACCTGAACAGGATTCACCGCTACAACCTATAAATACGCCGGAAAATGTCAAAACACACAAAACTCTTAATGTTTTTTTTTTGTTTTTTTGATAAAAAAACTCTTAATGTTTGCTCGATGAAAACACACTTACATAGAATGCAATTAAAGAGAAAAACGGACAAATCATGATAGACTGATAGTTTCATAAACAAGGAAATAGATACATATGGAGTCAAAAACACAAGGATCTACAGACACAAAGCGCAATATAAATTCAACTTTACTTACAGAAAAACTTCAGAAAGGATCGCAGTCAAAATTCAGGATAGTCTCAATCACAATCAATGCAGATATCACAGAAGCTATACTCAATCTGTTCCTATTCAGAATATCAGACAAAGTAGAACACAGAGAGAAGAAATTAACTATCACCTGTTTAAATAGAGAGAATGAAGATTTATAGACATCCACAGATTTTTGCAAGTCTTCGTTGTTGCTCATCCAAATTTTTACACTGCAGAAAGTGCGGAAAGAAATGGTCAGGAAAGTGTTATAAAAAAGATTCCATTGCGAAGCATATGCAAATGAATGGACATTAAAATGGCTTATTTCCAAGAGTGAGAATTTCAAAGAATTTCTAACATTTTATGTTATGTTTAACAAATACAATTTGTTTCTCGTAATAGAACACTTACTTACCTACCATCGCAACTCCCAGTAACCAACACCACTTGCGGATTCAAAGAATCACAGCCAAAAATTCCCCAACTCATAGTTGAAACCCATGAGCTATGGGCCTGAATTATAGCATGAAGTTCCACCATGGGAGATACATTAGTACGTTCAATGTGATAGCATTCAGGTGCATGAACTTTCCATATGGAAACACTACCGGACTTTGAACCAATTGCCAAAAGCGAGAATCTTAACATATTCTCACTAGAAGAAATTTCTGATGAGAATCTTAGTAGAGATGACCAGGCTACGGAAAGGGAGGATAATAATGCCTCACGAGACACATACGTTTCTGGACTTATCTCTTGACTACACTTTTTCAGAGCTTTAGGCAAAGAGTGACAATCTTGGCCATTGCTTGCCTGTTTATATACTTCAATCTCAAGTACCTGGGAACATAATGAATCATGTTAGATATGAGTACAATGCGATGATTTGATTCTTACTAGATGACACTTGAGAGTGAGAGTGTCAAAACTTCTAAGAACCATATGGTGTGAGCGATGCGTTAAAGGATTCTGGTGGAATTCAAAAGCATTCCATGATTCGAAATGCATCAAATCAATGATGGTACAATATAACAGAAACAAGTTAGTGAAGAGATAAGAGGAGATACATTATGCTCTGCTTGACTGTCTTGCTTGGAACATGATGCTCGATCTGTATAATTCTTTTCATGCAAGTTGCTAGAACGAGTCACAGATGAAAGTAAGTTAGTAAAGTGATCAAAATAGATGGAAAACAATTTCTCAAACCACTAGTATGCATCTGAGGAAATTTAAAAGTGAAAAAATGCTCTTTACATGTTGTTTGCGCTTGTTTTTCTTCGCTTGCGTGCCTTCAGACTTGAAATCCTTTCATCGTCTTCATGGTGATGTTCTACCAATTGATCCTGTGATAAAAGAGCACAAATCATTTCAACAATATATAGTTTGGATCAAAATAATATGCTAGAGATGTAAATGATTATGCAATACCTTCCACCACAACAATTGTCCGTTAATAAAGGATAACAAAAGATTTAACCGATTTGTTAAGATGAGTCCTTATCAAAATCTAAAGGTGAGAGTACGATGTACAAACTATCTACATATCGCTCCCTTATAGGAAACACATACATTATATAGTTCGCCTGGAGTAGTAAGTTGTCCTTCATGGTGATCAACTATCCACTGAAAAGTGATTAGTTAAAGATACAAGTTACCTTAGATAATGAAGTAGAAGGATTGTTGGACTCTCCAAAGTTCATGCTTGATAGATTCTCATAAAGCATTTTAGATACATCAACAATCTGCAAAACCGATGAAAGCAACTGTAATGCATAATTTAGTTATAAAAGGTAAAACAGAATTTACGACTTACCTCAATCCACTCAGCACAAAAATCAGAATATGGAGGTCGGTATAGCTTAACCCTTCCTTCCGCTGTGCAAACAGCCAGTAAGCACCTGACCAGAGTTATTTAAATCACCAATTTAGGAAATAGAGAGACTAAAAAAACTCGAACCGTGAGAGAGATCGAACACATGGATTCGGAGAAACTGTATAATACCCGTGGTTGGGAGACATTCCTATCTCAGACCATGAGAGAGATCGAACACATGGATTCCTTTCCCGCTTCAAACTCGAAGGTAAGAGTCCACCAGTCAGCAAATCTACAATCACATCATCACTCAAATTGTTATCCTAAACCTCAAATCAACAGAAATTTGATCAACAAACACAAAACTTCATGTTCCTGAACACTAAACAGTTGCAAAATATTGAACTTTGATCTGCAAATCTGAATTGACACACATAAAGGAAGGATTTTGAAATTGATCTGAATTTTTTTATCAATAAAAATCAAACCTTGAGAGCGAACACGACCAATCTGATAAGGCTCAGCGTCAGAGATTGTGATCAATCCACGAGGTCCAGAAGGCAAAGCCGGATTCTGACAATTATAAAAGTCGTCAATACAATTTTAAAAAGACTCAAACTTTAACCTCAAAATACGAAGCAGAAGAAAACTTACAATGATGATGACTAGATGACCAGCAGCGACGGCGATGAGATTTTCCGATGACCAAGCGACGGCGTTAGGATACGATGGTGAAGTAACAAGTGAAGCTTCCTGAAACCGCGACGCCATCAAATTGACTAAGAATCTCTTCTAGATCCGTTTGAAGATCAACTGAATTTTTTTGGAGGGAAAAAAAAAAACTTGCTCTGCTTTGCTTTGGCTTAAGCTTTGACAAACGAACTGATGAATTTGATTCAGTACGGAAACCCTAGTTCGAATCGCAGTGACGCAGATGCGATCCTCAATTATTTTTTTAATTTGTTTATTTCTATCCGAATAAAAGGCAACGTGCTCGTTCTTTAAACGGCGTCGGTTGAATGATGGGCTAAGCCCAAATCATTTTGAGTCCACTAGAGAATATTTAGTGAGGAGACCATAGTTCGAAACGCAGAGACGACGAAGGAATTCTTAATATAATCTTAAAACGGTGTCGTTGAGCTTTAGCGATAAGCCCAAATAAGTAAAAACTTCAAAAATTAAGGGTTTTGAAGCCGCGAGAAAATATTCGCCGTCGCCGATGTCGGGAAACAGAAGAACTTGAGGCAAAAAATTCAGTTTTTTTTTTCCGGTGAGTCTGAAGTTCTGGAATTTTAAAATTCACGACTCGATTACCCAATTCTCCGTCGGCTAAAGGCAACACAATGAAGCACATATAAGTGAAAATCAATAGGAACATATGTATACAAGTTATAATCCTGCAATTGCATTGGCATTGGATTGATCTGTTTGTTTTCTTGAATTAGAGAAAAGAGTAAACTTTGGGAAGAAACAATGGGAATCATAGAAGAAGGAATAATCTCAGGTACCTTGCCAAGCAAGGAGGCGTTTGTAGTACACTTCCCTGGTTACCCATCTTCTATTTCCCGAGCCATTGAAACACTTGGAGGTATCCAAGGAATTTCACAAGTAAAAAATCTCTTAACTTTAGTCTTAAAAGTCTCTTCCTTTTTACTGAAATTGTCTTCATATGCTAGTTATTAGAGCGATGTCTATATGTTGTTATTTGTTACAGTCTTGGTATATGCATCCATATGACTTTTAAAAGGAGAGATTTTTATTCAGTTTTGAGTCTTTTTTTTTTAACTGGGTAGGCAAGGGAATCAATTTCAAATAAGCTTGAGCTGCGTTTCCGGCCTGAAGATCCTTATGCACATCCTGCATTGGGTGAACAACGTCCTTGCTGTGGTTTTTTGTTAAGAATTTCTAAGCAGGATATCAAGAAACCTGAAAGTCAGCCTGTTCTTGCCACTAGTAGTGATGTATGTTTAGAGGAAGCTAGTACAGTTCTATGTGCAGATATCATAGCTCGTGTGTCTGAATCGTTTCACTTTGATGGTAACAACTTTGCTCTCCTCTTTTTGCTTGGTTCTAATGCCTCTGAAATTTTGTCTTCCATGTGAGAGTTGGTACTTGATAGCTCATATTTATAGTGTTTCAAGACTTTCTTCTCTTATTTGTTGTGTAGGCATGGCTGATTATCAGCATGTTATTCCAATTCACGCGGACATTGCGCAGCAGAAAAAGAGAAAGTGGATGGATGTTGATTCCCTTACAGGTGATTCACTTGCAATTATTTTCTGTTTTTCAATTTATTCGAAATTTCTGGTGTGATCACCTAAATTATATCGGATATATGCAGGAAACAGTGATTTGATGGGCCTGGCTGATGAAGATGTGATGATGTTATTGCCACAGTTCTTTGCACCCAAAGATATACCAGACAATGTGGCGTAAGATTACACTGCCTGTTTCTATTTCTTTCAATTTTTATCCTTTCTTATTCGGTGGAATAGCCGTTTACTTAGTTGTAAATATATTTATTATTGTCGAGCGGTGAAGAAAAACATTAGTTGATTGAAGTGACTTCAATTATAGAGCTGATTTCAATTTTCTTGTGTGATTACAGGTTGAAACCTCCGGCAACATCTGGTCCTAAAAAGAAAGATGATGCGGCAACTCAGAACTTTTATGAGGTAAAAATAAAGAAATGGAAGCATCTGAGTTTTCTAAATAAACTAAACACAGACTGTTGGTTGCACCTAGAAGATAGAGAATAGGTAGTTGGGAACACTATAGGACATATCTAAACTTTAAATATCTAAACTTTATCTATAGACTATAGGACATTATTTTCTTGCTGAACTAATTGTCTGGGACTTAATTTACTTGTAATCTTGAAGTTTTAGGAATTTCTTAACCAAACCTGCATTTCGATTTCGGTTACTAAGAATAGGTGGATTATACTAGTAGAGGTTTGGCATGATAGTCATTAATTTGCAAAAGTTATATCTCAATCATGCAAATGCAGTAGTAAAAATATTTGAAGCATGTAAAACTCTTGGTTTCACTCTTATGAACCATCAAGAATGCGTGATCCGTTCTGTTCTCTTCCGGATTTCAAAGATGCTGCGACCGCTTCCTTATAGTTTTGTCATAACCTAATAGATCTATGTCATGCTATTTTCTTTTATGATGCAGATTGATGTTGGCCCAGTATTTGCAATTGATTTCAGTGTCAAAGATATCCTTTTTCTTATATGCTAGTTCTTCTTCCGATATTTCTTTTGACATTTTTGCATCTGGCAAGTAGAAAGAGCCGTGTTGGCTTGTTATGTCCTTAACTTTCAATACAGATCCCAAAGAAACTGAAGTGGGAAGACTTTGTTTCTCGCAGCTCCAACCACTGGCAATGGCAGGTATCAGTGTCTGCATTGTTTGAGGAGCGGCCTATATGGACAAGGGATTCTGTAGTTCAACGACTACTTGATAAAGGTCTTAAATGTACACATCATATGTTAAACAGGTGAGATAGCTTTCTAATACGGGTTTCTTATACTGAGGTGTTTTTAGTACTACATTGATCAATTTGGTGTGTTCTCTGTAGGTTTCTGCTCAGGGCTGCGTATTATTTCTCCAGTGGTCCATTTCTTAGGTTCTGGATTAAAAGAGGCTATGATCCACGGAATGATCCTGAGTCTCGTGTGTGAGTTCTCTCTTAAGAAATTGATTTATAGATTCTTATTATATGGTTCTTGGTTCGTGACATTTGTTAGGTGAAATGGTAATAGACATAGATGGGTGCATAATGTTTAACTTTTGAATAATTGTGTTTCAGATATCAGAGAATGGAATTCAGGGTTCCTCCTGAATTACGGAGTTATTGTGATGCCAATGCAACTAACAGGTAAGTCTTTTTCTATTTCTGCGGTGAACTCTTCCTACATAAATGACACAGCGTCCTGGAGATTTAAGCCTGAATACTCTCTATAGCATTCTAAGATTGTAGGATTGTATCATACATTTAGCATGATTTGTTAAGAAATTTGCAACTGAACCATTGGATTTATGCAGGAAAAAGTCTGATTATATGTTTTTTCTTTTCTTTGCTACAGCGCAAAGCCAAGCTGGAACGACATTTGTGCTTTTAAGTTATTTCCTTTCAAATGCCAAACGTTTCTGCAGTTGTTTGAACTTGACGACGAGTACATCCAGCGAGAGATAAGAAAGCCTCCCAAGCAAACTACTTGTAGCGTGAGTTCTCAGCTTAGCTTTTTTTCATGAAGTAAATACCCATGAATCGTGGTCTTTTGCCTGTTGGGTTAGAGATTAATCGCACACAAAGTCACGCATCTACGCCAATAGATAAAATTTGGCAAGTCCTCAAGTTTATGATCTGATTCGTTTCTTGTTTGCAGCATAAATCAGGATGGTTTTCTGAAGCTCTGCTTGATACTTTGAGACTCCGTGTAGCTGTGAGGTTTGTGTCTGTCTTCCCTGAGCCAGGTTTCGAAGATGTATTTAAATCCATTCAAGAAGAATTTGAGAGGTCAGAAAAAGTACAAAGTCAGAAAGAGACACTTAAACCATCTTTAGTGAAGCACCGTGAGGCAACTAAAAGTAAGATCATCAAAAAAATTGTGTGTATATCTCTTTTAGCGTTTAGAAGTCTAGTGAGTGCTTTTTGATATGCCTTTGCGTTTGTAGAGTATTATTCGGAGTTAATCAAATCTTTAACAGAAACTCAGTAGACTCAAAAGATCATACTGCTCTATGAGTATATTAGATGCATATATATTATGTAGAAATTTGTGTAATAAGAATTCTGTAATGAGCTAAAGTAATCTTGATACATATCACATGCTACGCTTGTTGTCGTTAGTCATTGAACATGTTTTCCTTGAAGACTCTGAAGTAACAGCTACTGACAGTATTTTAATTTGCAGGCTCTGAAGACATGGAAAAGTGTAAAAGTGTAAACGAAGATGTTGATGCTAATGTTAACGAGGATGGAGATGATGAAAATCTGGATGACGAAGATGAAGAAGAAGAAGAAGAAGAAGAAGAAGAAGTCGATATGGTAATATTACTGTTAAAGTAAAGTTTTGTTGTTTTCTTCATCCGCTAGGATTCACCGTTTCTCTGTTCCTCTTCTTTTGCAGGCTGCAGGAGACAATGAGATATCTCTCGGTTCCCATGGATGTATCCTTCAAAGTTTAGCGTTTTCCTGCATTGCAGGAATTAAGCTATGTGTTTGGTTCTAACACCCTTTTGACACTCTGTTTCTTTAGATTTTCCTATACGATGATAAGATCTTGATACTGAGAACAGCTCCAGGACGTATCTGCAAGGCTTGTTCGATAGTTTTCCAACCAGTGAACCTGGTTTATATGGAGACTTTGCTGTTGATGATGGGAGTGATGGAGAGTTTCAGATATACGAGGAAGAATCTGAGGGATTGTATTCCATTGATGATGATCATAATGATGACGACGACGATGATGATGACTGATGCGTAAAGATCATCATTCCACACCACATGTACTGTTTCTTGTCTTCATCTATAATCTCGTGATTGGTAATTTTCACATAATTTCTGTTGTTTCAGGTGAAAGTATAAGGCTTTTGTTCTTATGAATCTTGGTCCAGAAATGACATCACCAGGCCTGATCAGCTCCATAAATTGGTTGCAAATTGCAACATAATGCTTGAAACTAAAATGTAACGTTTTAGGTTAAATACTCAATTTTGTAAACGAATCAAAGAAAAATAATTGTTTCATCTCACAAAAAAAAACTCATTGTAAGTTGTAACCATTACGATTTAGTGATTTACGCATATTCTACTGTAACCATTAGTGGTTCTATAGGACCCAAACAAAACCAAAAAAAACTTAGAGGTTATATTGATAAACATATTACTTATATAGGGACCGAAAAATAAAAACACAAAAGAATTGAATGAATCAACTTAAGGGCAATTCCGGTAATTCACATAAGTTAAAGGATAAAGTACAAACCCTAGTTTGAATTCTCACGGCCGACGTATCACTCATCTATTAAGCTCCTCCGAGTTTTGTTGGCTTCAGACCGAATCTTCTCCGGCGCTGTAGCGTTTCCCCGGTACGGAGTCATTCACCTCTCTCTCTCTCTCTCTCTCTCTCTCTCTCTCTCTCTCTCTCTCTCTCGCTCCTCTCTCCATCTCCCTCTCTCCGTTGTTTTCTCTGAGTTTGGTTTCTGTATGTTCTTGTTTGAGCGTTACGGGTCTTGTGAATTCGATGGTTTGGTGTTTCAATTTCGTTAATTGTACTGCTAAGTCTTGTTCCTTGGCTCTCTTGAGGTTATTATACTTCGCTTTGGTCGTGGGGATAGTTTTCTTGACTTCAATTATCTTTTTTTCTGTCGAATGTTCTTGAGTTGCTTAATGTGATTTTTGATTCAATTGAGAGGGTTTATACTCTGTATTACTCTTAATTGTTAGAAAGATTCGAAATTGATGTAATTACGAAATTGTTTTTTACTAAACTTCCCATGAACTATGAATTGGGAGATTTCTTTCTCCTGCATAGTTATAATGATTTTGTTGGTTCAATAGTTTTATTTATCCTCCTTACTGAGGAAAAAGTCTTACTTCCAGGAGATTCTATGTAATGATGATTTGTGGGTCGATCTGTATTCTAAGTAGTTGGTAACAGTGGATTTTTTTCTGTATGTTTGAAAGGAATAATGTTTGAGTAAGGAAGATGAACAAGGTAGATGCATGAGTCTATGTTACATGATGTCATGACACATGCTTTCTTTATGATAGATGGCAAGCGCTTGGAACATGAGCATTGCAATGGTTCATAGGGATATAGACAGGGAATGGGGAGATCAATGTGGACTTGTTTCATATTGTTTTTATTATTATTGGAGATTCATGGGAACCATCTGGAGAAAAATATATATTTCAAATTTTTAAGTAGCTTTTGGAGCACATTGGAGCAAATAAGCATTTGGAGCTTGTGGAGCACTGCTCTGACCCAGGATTGCTCTCACTTGGTTTGCTTCATATATATTTTGGTCTTACTATGTTTTTTTTTTTTCATCTATCTCATCTTGATGCTGAGGCTATATGGAAAGCTGTTTGAGTGGAGGTTCTTTGACTATAGCAGTAAACTTTGGTCCGTTATTGATTAGTTTCCTTTGTTTCCCCATGTGCAGTTTCCTCTTTGGTTTATTTTAACCTTCGGAAACAATGAGTGGGCGATTTTCTCGGTCAATCTATGTTGGTAACTTGCCTGGTGACATAAGAGAACATGAGATTGAAGATCTCTTTTACAAGGTGAGTTTTTGGTTATTTGTTTGACTCAATCACGTGTTCTCTATTGAATCATTATCCCTATAAGACAAAATGAAGATTCTTGAGCCTCTTTTGTATTGATATTTAATGCTCTTGTTTGCAGTATGGCCGCATTGTCGATATTGAATTGAAGGTTCCACCTCGGCCTCCATGTTATTGCTTTGTTGAGGTAACTGTATTCACTTACATTACATGTTCCTAACCAAATTTAAAAGTTATAGTTTCACTCAACCAAGTTCTGTTGAATGTTTGTAGTTTGAGCATTCCCGGGATGCCGAAGATGCCATCAAGGGCCGTGATGGCTATAACTTTGATGGCTGTCGCTTGAGGGTAATCAGTTACTTCCTTGCTATTTTTTCAGCAGAGAAGATGGGCTATGCTTCACATGTCCTGAACAGAAGAGTCCAAACTTTTCTGGCTGCTTCACATTACCTTTTGATATTTATTTTTATTTGTAATAGTTTCTAATCATTATGAATGCAGGTTGAGCTTGCCCATGGTGGTCGAGGACAGTCTTCAAGTGATCGTCGTGGTGGCTACGGTGGTGGTGGCGGCGGCGGCTATGGTGGTGGAGGTGGTGGTGGGGGATCAGCTCGGTTCGGCGTCTCACGACACTCTGAATTCCGAGGTTTGTGTTACTTGCTGTAAGAAGTTGGTATTGATAAAATTTGGTTTCACTTCACTTCTTCTGATTCTTGGATGGCTTTTTACAGTTATTGTGCGTGGGCTCCCATCATCTGCTTCATGGCAAGATTTGAAGGTCTGATGACACAATGTTTTCCTTGAATATTTGTTTCTACTCCCTAGTCTTGTTTCTCATATAAAATCCATTTTTTCAGGATCATATGCGGAAAGCTGGTGATGTGTGCTTTGCTGAGGTGACTCGAGACAGTGATGGTGCGTTAATTTACACTTTCTCATGCATATTTTCTTAGCAATATCTTACTTTTTCAGCTCTGAGCAGTGTTTTGTTTGGGATATTATAGTTATGTTTTTCTCTCACAACATGACTATTTTTAATAATATGATCAGGAACTTATGGCGTTGTCGACTACACCAATTATGATGACATGAAGTATGCGGTAAGTGAACTCTATTCTTCTCTCTTGCTGTATTGCATGCTATGATTTGTATATTTACTGATTTTCAAAAGTTGTGATTTCAGATAAGGAAACTTGATGACACAGAGTTCAGAAACCCCTGGGCTAGAGGTTTTATCCGGGTACCATTTCTCTGTGCAGTCTTTTTTTGTTTGCCCTTTTTGACCATAATGAACAGATTTTATGCATTCTGATGAAACACTTGCCTATATGCGACATCTTGACAAGGCCAGATATAATGTTCAATTGCAAATACGCTTCTATAAGTAATGAAAAGGGGACGGGTTAAACTAAGATTTGAAAGATAGAAGTAGAATTCACCTTTCTTAGGTTTTGGTTATCTCAAGTCACTCAACAATTTACTTTGGTTGATGCTTCATTCTCTCCCCTCCCTTTCATAAAACATCTGTGACTTTTGTAGTCTCAATTGGTTAGGCAAGAAATTGATGTTGACTCATTTAAAATCATGATCTCACAAGTTTATATTCATGTTATGTCTGTGTTTTCTGCTCATATGCAGGTTAAGAAATATGAAAGCTCCCGATCAAGAAGCAGAAGCCCAAGCAGAAGCAGAAGCAGAAGCAGAAGCAGAAGTCGAAGTCGTAGCCGAGGCCGTGGTCGCAGCCGAAGCCGCAGCCGCAGCCTTAGCAGAAGCAAGAGCCCAAGGAAGGATCTGAGGTACTATGTTTGTTATCAATGAACCTTATATATCTCCCATTTTCAACAACTAAAAATGGAGTGTTGTGTGTTTTTCAATCTTTATTGCAGTAAATCACCAAAACGATCCCTTTCCAGATCGATTTCAAAATCTAGATCGCCATCTCCCGACAATAAGAAGAGTTCCCCCAGGCAAGTTCTCTCCCTTTTTTTGTGTTCTCTCTCTCACTGGCTTGGTATTTTTATTAGCTCTTTTATTTCTCCTGTGACTAATGTGATTTGTTTTTCTTTACCGATTCAGGGCAATGTCGAGATCAAGGTCCAGGTCCAGGTCCAGGTCTCCGTCCAAATCTCCTCCCAAGGTAATTTAGCAATGTGTTTTTGAAAATATACCAAGTTATATGCAAATCACCAAACAGACAATCTAAAACAATCTTTTTTTCTCAGGTTCGTGAAGGCAGTGTATGATTTTGTTGGGCGGTGAAAAGAAAGAGTGCGAAAATTCTCAAGTCAAGATCCATTCTATATGTGTTTTTACTGTTTTCGGATAATTGACATCTTCTGCTGTTCTCTGCTTCTTTGCTCACAAAAATGATCATCTTTATACTATTCTCTCTTGTTATGTTATGAATGCTTCCGTGAACATTACCATACCTTTGAGTTTTGTATGGTTCGCCTGTTCTTGTTTAACACTATAAAGTCCTAGCGAACCCAGATTTCTTATCATAATTATGAAATAATTTGTTTGAAAATGGCATCAGATTAATGTAAAGTCCAGTGCGATGTTCAAAATATAAAAACTAATAGGTCCTCCTAAATGCGAAACATGCTAGTAAAAATTAACTATTTTAAAAGAGATGTCATAAGAGTATCATAATATGTATTTTTTGGATAAATAGAGGCTAGCTATATATATGTAAGATCCCCAACTTAGAAACAAAACAAGATGTTATAAAGTCTTATGAAGCCATAATCGCTTCCATAGGTCTCGCATCTTCTATATCTCTACAATAATTAATTGAAAAGTAGAAACGCACCACATTCAAAGTTAGGGCATTGGAGACCTGTAGTTAAAAGTTGGAATGATTTGTCCTAAACACCTTTAATGAATTGTTCTTCTCGAAATTTCTTCTTCTTCGTAATTAGGGGTATATAAGTCTAATCGTGTGTTGATCTCTATAATAATGTCTCAAACACCCTCAATTTCGAAAATTTTTGTTCTTAATTGTTAAGGGTATATAAGTCTAATCGTGTTTTGAGATGATTAGTCTTAATCACCCTTAAATTTTTTTATTTTATAGTGTAATCGTTGGGGATACGGATGTCATAATGTCTCGACTTTAATGATTATAGAATCTTAGCTTAAATTTATTTGTTAATTTTTTAGATAATTCTATATCTTAGTAGTTAATATTCGTTTTTGTTATTTTTCTGATTTTGTTTCTAATTAAAAAGTTAAATTTCTTAAGATAATAATTGATGTTTGCCCTAATCTTAAAGCTATATATATTGTTGATCGGCCAGAGAATTAGGTATTATTTTTTCTGTGCCCATTAGATAGTTTTCACCATTATGGTTTTTTTATACAGCTACGATTTTGATAAATCAAATGGTTTGTCATGCATATATTGTTTTCATTTACCTTTAGAGATCGTGTGCATATTGTTTGCTGTTTGTTTTATTTTTTACATTAGTTTGTTAATTTATTGTTTTGCTGATTTGATTCTTTTGGTATGTGTTTCAGTTTTGTAGAGCGTGGGAGGTTCTATCGACAAAGCTTTTGGACGAAAGTGGTGTTGATGATAACAGAACGAGGTTTGGAAAGGTATTTTTACATCTATTTACCTATTTAAATGTTTGTGTTTCTTTCTGTTATGTACAGAGTTTGGATTATGATCACGCGTGGATCGTTAATAATTTATGATCAATTGTGCTGACTGAGAGAAACTTAGATTTTTTTTTGGTTCTCACCGTTTTTCTAAGTTCGCTTTGAGAATTTGTTATATATTTATTTTATATGAGTAATTTTATTGGAAAAAATGATGTTTAGGGATAGTGTACACGTACTCGACGGGGGTGAATTACACCTAAGCTTAGATGTCTTCAAAAGGCCATCACTCACAACAACATCCTCTTCACCTCAATGGCTTCACGTAAGTGGATTCAAAATAATTTCTCTATATAATATATCAAGTTAAGTGAATGAACATATATAATGTAATGTTGTTGAAAATTGTGGTTGCAAGATATGTTGTGTTCGGGACTAAGAAGCATGGGAACGGGAAGATTGATGAGCTAGAGAGGTATATTGAGTCTTTGATATGGGAAACTGTTAAGGAAAGAGAAAGGGAATGTGTGGGATTAGATGACTACGAGAAGGTAATCTCTAATCTAACTATATATATTTGTATTTTAATATGAATTATTTATATGATTTTCTTTTTGTTTTTTTGAAACTAACATTAATTAATTTACTTTCTAAAATATACTGGGTCTCTTTTAAAGCTCGAAAAAAACAGAGTTCTCTAAAACGAGATCGGTCGAGATTGCATAGGTATGTCTATCGTGATGAAATTGTTAAATAGATATTGGGCTTTTAAGCAATTCAATCGCTTTAAAAAAATTTTGTAATCGTGAGAGAAAACTTTAGGGTTTGATTGTTTCAATTTTGATTTAGAATACGGAATTTTCGTTTTCTTTTTCTTTTTTTAAATAGTAAGGTAAATTCTAAATATATTACGGATATTTTTATCAAGAAAATTTCTAATTTTTAAAAATTAAAATTTAAGAAATAATTATGACGGTTTGCCTTAGATATTAAGGTATAAATATAGAGCTTCGGCCACACCATTAAAACTCATATTCGTTAACCTAAACATATAGTTTTGATAATATATATATTTTGTATTGTTTTGGTTCTAATGAATCGAATTTACTATGGAATGATTATGATTGTTTTCTTCATGTTGAGATGACACTGATTTCATGATTTAATTTTTTATAGATTCTGATTTCTTCAAATTGAAATATTAATTATTTTTACGTTTGTTTGCAGGTTGGATGTGTGGAAAGAACACATCGATGTTGAAAACGTTGGAATGCAAGCTAACACAGCCAAGATATTGGTCATGCAAAGATCTCTTATGATTCTGTGACTAAGAATTTAAGTGTGACTTGGGCTTATGAGCTAACAACCTCTGATCCTAAGGAGAGTTCAAGCCTTTCTTACATCATCGACCTCGCAAACCATCAGAAGTAATGTTTGGGTTTATAGCTGCTGCTGGAACAAACACAGAGGAACATAGACTTTTATCATGGGAGCTCAGTTCAACTTTGGATATCGAGAAAGCCGATAGCAAGATAGGATTGGTAGTTGGCATTTCGGTTTCCGGGTTTGTTTTACTGATAGTTTTGGTCCACACGATCGTGGTGGTTTGGTCACGGAAGCAAAGAAAAAAGAAAGACAGAGATATAGCAAACATGATATCGATAAACGAAGATCTTGAAAGGGAAGCAGGACCAAGAAAGTTTTCTTATAAAGATCTTGTGTGAGAAACCAACAGGTTCTCAAGCCATAGAGAGCTAGGTGAAGAAGGATTTGGAGCGGTTTATGAAGGAAATTTGAAAGAAATCAATACAATGGTTGCGGTGAAGAAATTATCCGGTGATTCAAGGCAGCGAAAGAAAGAGTTTTAAATGAAGTTAAGATCATCAGCAAACTGAGACATCGAAACATGGTGCAACTCATTGGTTGGTGTAATGAAAAAAACGAGTTCTTGCTGATATATGAGTTAGTGCAAAATGGTAGCTTGAACTCCCAACTCTTTGGCAAAAGACCCCATTTACTTTCTTGGGACATAAGGTACAAGATAGCTCTTGGTTTAGCCTCTGCTCTGCTTTATCTTCATGAAGAATGGGATCAATGTGTACTGCACAGAGACATCAAAGCAAGCAATATAATGCTTGACAGTGATTTCAATGTAAAGTTAGGTGATTTCGGTTTGGCTCGGGTTATGAACCATGAACATGGTTCCCATACAACAGGATTGGCTGGAACTTTTGGGTACATGGCACATGAATATGTAACGAAAGGAAGTGCGAGTAAAGAGTCTGATATATATAGCTTTGGAATTGTTTTACTAGATATTGTCACAGGGAGAAAATCACTGGAACGAACGCAAGAAGATAACAGTGATTCAGAGAGTAATGAGAAGAGTCTTGTGGAGAAAGTTTGGAAACTTTATGGAAAACAAGAAGAGATGACTTCGTCTGTTGATGAGAAATAGGGTAATGAATTCGATAATAAAGAAGCTTAGTGTCTTCTGGTTTTAGGGCTAAAGATGGTTGTCCACGGAAAAAAGCTCGAAAGCTTCGATAAAACAAACGAA